>NC_073304.1:175741675-176056841 GCF_027595985.1 Sorex araneus | reverse complement strand
GCCTTTAGGGCTACCTCCCGCTGCCTTAGTACAAGTCAAAGGCAGTAAGTAGCCTGGCCCTATATCATTTTATTTCTAGACTCCAAATATTTTATATTTGGGTTTTTTAATTGATAACATTTCAGTTGAGTAGTCTTTGCCTTACAATCTTCTCTGCGTCTAGTTGACAGTTTTAAAATAAACATAAAGAAGCCTAAGTACCAATTAGAAATTAAATCAGATTCATTCATTTATGCAGCAAATTCAGCAAAGCAGAATGGGAGAAGAAAAGGATGGATAAAGCAATCGGGTAAGTGTGGGATTGCACAGATTACACTGAACCCGAGCACTGTGGGAAGGGCAGGGATTCCCAGGCGCTTGTCCTGACAGAAGTGTGTTATCCTGTTGGGTCTTTGAAAGGATTCAGGGTTTTTGTTCTGCGGCCACACCTGGCAATGCTCAGGGCCTGGCTCTGCACTCAGGAATTACTCCTGATGGGATGGGGGGGCACTATATGTGATGCTGGGGGTCAAAGTTGGGTCGGTTGCATGCAAGGCATGCACCCTACTTGCTCTAGGCCCTAAAGGGTTGAGTTTTTGTATGCATTTGTATGATGATTGAATACTCCTTTGACCAAAGAGGTGTAGAGAATTCTAACTATGGAAATAACTTTCAGAAATCATAGTTTAGAATTGTATTTGGTACTTTTTCCTAAGAATCTCTATCATTTTCTTATTCTATACATAATATTTCCAATCCTGCTTGTCTTTAGAAATATAGGTCTTTTTAATTTTCAAATATTATTTGATATAATTGTAATTTAATTGACTACCTTCCAAAAGGCTTTTAAAATCATTTCCATGTTTTTAACCATTATAAATAATGCTACAATGAACATTGTATATAAGCTATGTTAGTTTATAGTTTTTTTCCTCTCATACCTGGAAATAAAATTACCACTTGATCACTCTATGAACTCTCAATTCTCTTGATGCACATAACTGAATTTTTCTGATAGATTACAGAATTCTTTGTTTTGCTAGGGAAACTTGCCACAGTTTAATAGCAACAAAATCCGATTATTATTATTTGGGGGAGGGGAATGCCTGTTTCCCATATGTGCTACACAGTCAGTTTTGTGGTTTACTCTCCACAGATACTCATTTGCCATTGTGGGTATCAATATCACTGACCTGGCCTATAACCTCCTGCTCAGCGGAGCTCTGAAAACCCATTTCTACAACATCGCTCCAGAAGCCCCGACACTGCCTCACTTCCAGCAAACGTTCTGTGAGTTTCCCGCCCCCTCCCCGTTACCACAGGCCTCCTAGGCAACTGTAAGGGCCGGTGGGGGCCACACCTTCCCACGCCAGCTGTGTACAGGCCTTTGAGCTTCGTTCTTTGCTTCTGGTTTTTTTTTCCATTGTTGCTGTTATTTCTTCATTCAAAAGTCTGCCTTGCACGAGGTTGACCTGGGTTTGATTTCCAGCATCCCATATGGTCCCCTGAGCACTGCCAGGAGCAACTCCTGAGTGCAAAACCAGGAGTAACCCCTGTGTATCGCTGGGTGTTAATTTAAAGAAATTTAGAGAGATGTGAGTGGAAAGAGAAAGTGAGAGGGTGGAGAAGAGAGAGAGATGGTCAAGAGAGAACATGGGCTTTTCCAGAGGGGAAGACAGCCCATCCTGATGTTTTCAGGAACCAAGGATTTTTCTTGCCTAAAGTCCAGAGTATTAGCTGCTGCTCAGACTTAAAGCCACCACCTGTGTCTTTCCAGCTCTGATGCAGAATGTCATGGCAGTAAGGATGTACATGGCCTTCTGAAGACAGCCTACATGACCCCAAATTATGTTCACTAAGTTTTCTTTTTATTTTTGGATCACACCCAGTGGTTTCAGGGATTTCTTTTGGCTCTACACTCAGGGACCATGCCTGGTGGGCTCAGAGATGCCAGAAAATTGACCTGGGTTGGCCACATGCAAGCAAATGTCCTACTCACTGTACTATCACTCTTAGCTTTTTATTTAGTCAAAAATACTGACCAACAAGCAAAGATCTTGTTCCTAATTTTGGTTTGGGGGCCATACCCAATAGTGTTCAAAGGAGCTTCGTGGATCCGTGCTCAAGAGACAGTACAGTGCCAGAAACTGAACCCAGACCTCCCACATGCAAAGCCTGTACTTAGCCCATTGAACTCTCCTCCCCCTTAGGGATTCTTTATCTTCTGGGGAGTGGGCACACCCTGTGGTTGCTTGGGGCTTACTCCTAGCTCTGTGCCTGGGGATCACTCCTGGTGGGCTCAGGAGCATATGGGATGCTGGGGATCAAAGCCAGGTAAGCTGTGCGCAAGCACCCTACCCACTACATCTCTCTGGCCTCTAAGGATTATTCCTTGACTGATTTTTGGAAACAGCAGTTCCCCTGTGACAGGGCTAAGGGACTTGGCTTTCAAGGAAGCAAACTGTGCCCTGGATTCATTGTTCTGCCCTCAAGAAGATCCGGTTCTTTTTCCTCTGTTAAGTTATTTCAATTCCATGCATTTCAGCTGTCTGCTGAATGAGCACAGTCAAGCAACACATGAGGTGTGCAGGCAACAGTAAAAATGCTCCAGGCTCGGATGGGAAACCAAATCAGCGTTCAGAACAGGCTCTTCATCGAGGTGAAGGAAAAAAGATCCCAAGGGCTTTATCATCCAGGAGTCAAGCCAGGCCCCCAAGGCGCCCTGTTCCGGAACCTGCTCTTTTTGCTTCCTTCTAGTGTTAAGACAAAGAACAATTGGTGTAATGTTTGGCTTTTTTTATGTTCTGACATCCTGCAAGACCTGAACTTGCAGGAGTTATGCTACATAAAAATATGTAGGCTGACTTGAAAAAAAACAACAACTCAGATTTCAGTTCTAAATGAGATGGAATGAAAGAGATATGGGGAAAACAGAACACAATGAACAGGTTCTCATATCAAATGCTTCACATTTATTTCTTAAGTTTTCCTAATCCCAACCACATGTAGGGCTGGGGAGCTTCAAGAGCTGGGCTCCATCGCCTGGTGTGTGGAGGACCCTGGCTTGATCCCAGTACCACATGCCCTCTGGAACTTTGGTGAACTCAGTACTACTGTGAAGGACCCCCAAATAGAACATGCACAGATCTCATCTTTGAGACTTGAGACTTGAAAGTATTTGAGTGTGGAATTATGTTTCAGAACCAGGAAGTCTAGGGGCTGAAGCAGTAGCACAGCCAGTAGGGCATTTGCCTTGCACGCGGCCGACCCGGGTTCGATTCCCAGCATCCCGTATGGTCCCCCGAACACCGCCAGGAGTAATTCCTGAGTGCATGAGCCAGGAGTGACCCCTGTGCATCACCGGATGTGACCCAAAAAGAAAAAAAAAAAACAGAACCAGGAAGTCTCATGAACAATTTCGTGTAACTTAATGGCCAGTCTGTGTTGTTCGAGTGGATTAATAATGTTTATTGTCCCATAATAGCTTTTCGGAACACATTTGATTTGCTGAGGTAATTTTAAACTGCAGGCAAGTCAAATATCAAAAGAAAGCAGGGGCTGGAGCGATCGTACAGCGGGTAGGGCGTTTTCCTTACACGAGGCTGACCGGGGTTTGATTCCTGCATCCCATATGGTACCCTGAGCACCGCCAGGAGCCAGGAGTAATTCCTGAGTGCAAATCCAGGAGTAACCCCTATGTATCACCAGGTGCGACCCCCCGCCAAAAAAAAAAAAAAGGAAAGCAGGCCCCAATTGGAGTTGTTTCCAACAGTCAGCCCATGCTGGTAATTCAGTTACGAGGCGCAGGCTGAAGCCGCCTGTCCCCCTTTCAGAATATGCCCCAGATGTGACTCGTCTTCAAGAGAAGGCAGCATTAATTCTTCCAGCTGGAGCAGAGTCCAGAAAAATTCAAGGAGGCGTTCCAAAACTCCTGAGAAATTTTGCAGAAAACTTCACCCGCACACTTTGATGCAGGAGTCCAAGAGCGTTTGCTGTGTCGGGGTCCCTTCTCTGAGCTGCCTGGGTGCTGCCTTGGGTCTCACGTCTCTTTCTGTAGTTGGGGGCAGTGTGACAGAGAACTTTTTTTCCCTCCCGGGCCCTCATGCCTCCCATGCCTCTTCCCTTCCAGGCTATTTGATGCATGAGTTTCATAAGTTCTGGATTGAAGAGGACCCACTGGACATCATGGAATTTAACCGTGTGCGGGAGAAGTTTCGCAAGAGGATCGTGAAGCAACTGCAGAACCCCAACATGGCACTGTGCCCGCACTTTGCAGCCTCGGAAGGTTTACTCAACATGTAGTCACCTGCACTGGTTTGAACGGATCCCCAAACACTGCCTCGCTGTCGTGTTAGATCTCCGCCTAGGTCCCAGTCCTCACTGAATGCACACAGTGATCGTCTGCATGCCTTCCCCTGTGTTCCTCTCTCCGTCCTGATAGCCAGATGCCCAGACAGCCCACCCCCTGCGGCACCATGCAGTGTTACATCTTGCCTTGACCCCACCTACCCGCCCCCAGGTATGGAGAGAGTTTTCTATTTTTTTAAGATTGTTTTTCTCCCTCCTCATACTTCAGCATTTAAAAAAAAGAAAATGCAACTGTATTTCTCCTAGCTGTATTTTGTAAGTGAGAGACTTAGCTTAATCTTGTTCTGTGAAAGCATTTTAATTTGTTAATATTATCCACACGGTTCCCGCTGCTAGCTAGCTTTGCAAGCCAGGCTCCTGCTCGGACCTCATTCCAATAAAGTATAAGACTTAAAAAAAAAAAACAAAAAACTACAGACAGACACATGATAAGCCAAACCATTCCTGCAAACCTCGATGAGCTTTGGGAAAAATGCAACGAGGCTTCCAAGATGCAAATGTAGGTAGCGCAGCTTTTGTTTGACTGTACCGCAACTCAATTGTAACTTTCCCCTAGCTGCTAACAGTGCACTAGTTATCCCCAGAACAAATTCGTTTATCGCCATCCTTTCACTGGCATGGAGGCCTCATGTGTTATGATGCAGCCTCAGGAAATAAGAAAGCCTACTTCAGAGGCTGTGCCAGATCTTTGCTGTCTGCACCGGCTTACTGCTTCTACAGGCGCTGTTCTGATCCCAGTAACTTAGAAATGCTGCCTGTTTGTTTCTTAATGTCGAGGCAACACTCTTAAAACACTTTGGAAGGAAATGTGTTGCAAGGGCTCTGATGATCCACCCCAAGTTTTGAAAAGACAGCCCTTGTCTTGGTGGATGAAATAAATTGCTTGGCCAGGAGAGAAAAATCAGATCATGCCACCACTGCTAAGAAACCATTTGAAAAACCATGATTTCGTTTGGAATTATGATTGTCGTCTGTTGAATAGTATTTACCATGGCATTTCATACCCATGGTATTTTATACCTTGACTATCAATTTTAGTATTATTAGATGTTTGTGTAATCACTGGCTTATTTAACTGAATTTTGAGCACTGCCTAACTGTCAGTTATATGAATAAATTACCCGTCATTCTACAGGAACGCAGAGTGGATTTCATTTGAATATTTTGGTGCTCCACCGTTTCTGAATATGTAAATGTGTGCGTGGGTAGAATGTCAATCCCTGGCACAGAACAGAATGTAAATCACATACATCCGCACTGTCACTTAGCCTCCCCAGGCTTAAATTAGTGTGTCAGCTACAACTAGAGAGTTGTTTTAGCCGTCTCTCTCCTAAAAGGCGCTTTCAGGGAAGAATAGGATCCACCTTTGTCTTCTTCGGAGCTTCCTGCATGCCTGATTCTGGTCAGCTGCCCGTAGTTCCTGTCCGCCGTCCCCATGCACCCCCCCACCACACTTCCTTCAGTCCCTGCATGCCCTGTGCCCTCTCTGAGGATTGGGAGGGAAAGAGTGGTCTCCTCCAGACTGTGCCTTCTGAGCGAACAAGAAGACAGACACCTGTCTCTGATGCTGTCCCCATCCCTGTCCTTGCTCTTGTCCCTTGGGAGGTCCATGTCAGTGCCATGCAGCCATTGCCCGGAGGAGAGCCTTTCCCATATGCAGGATGGCCCTTGTCATCCTCAGATGAGCCCTGTGCCCGCCCTGCCACAGTGTGCCCAGGTCCTGGGTGGCCCCGGTCTCTTTGGCGTGTGGTACTTACACCAGCTCTGTTGCTTCTGCTCCCAGCCCCGGCCGTTCCTTGCTGGGGAGCCTTCTCTTGAGCGTTTCCGTTTCCACACCAGCCAACTCTGCTGTTGTTGTGTTACTTGATTTTCCCTTCACACCTCTTTGTGGAAGATGCATTTTACCTGGGCCAAGAAGTCAGGTGTGAAAGAAGGGAGAAGTCTTCAGGACTGGGAAAGAAAGATGGGTATGAGTGTGAGATGATGTGTGGGTGTGGGGGTGTGTGGGGGTGCACCCGCACGCGTGCATGCATGTGTCCCAGCATTGCTGGTACTCCTATCAAACGGGGTTGACCGACTCATATAAGAGGACGCAGCAAGCTTCTTCCGAGTTCTCCAAAACATTGACCCGCTTTGATTGAAACACATCCCAGCAGTGTAGAAAGAAAACTCTGACGCACCATTTCTAAAAATCCTCACATCGCTCTCAATTCTTGTTGTTATAGCACTGTCCTCCCATTGTTCATCGATTTGCTCAAGCAGGCACCAGTAACGTCTCCATTTTGAGACTTGTTGTTACTGTTTTTTGGCATATTGAATACTCCACGGGTAGTTTGCCAGGCTCTGCCGTGCGGGCAAGATACTCCCGGTAGCTTGCCGGGCTCTCTGAGAGGGATGGAGGAATCAAACTCGGGTCGGCCGCATGCAAGGCAAACGCCCTACCTGCTGTGCTATTGCTCCAGCCCCTTGTTGTTATAATGGAAAAAAAAAAACCTAAAACCTATCTCCTGGGGCTCAAGAGACAATGCACAGAGCTGGGGTGTAGGCTTTAAATGCTGGAGATGCAAGTCCCGCCAGCATGCAGCCCCCCCTCCTCGGGTCCCTCAGAGCAGCTCCTAAGCACTGCCCATGAGTCCCTGTGACAGAAATAAATGTCTCCCGCCTGGTAACTCACCACCTCATCTACTTGGAAAGAAATGTAAATAGGTACCAGCTGTGAAAAACAGGAGGCTCTTAATAATCTCTCTTCCAGACACAGACTGTTTCTTGGCTTCTGGTCTAGTCCTGGTTGGGGCAGCCCAGGACCATTGTCAGAAACGCAGGGGCCAGAGCCATAGTACAGTGGGGAGGGCATTTGCCTTGCACATGGCTGACCCAGGTTCAATCCCCAGCATCCCTGAGTCCCCTGAGTACTGCCTGGAGTGATTCCTGAGTGCCAGGCCAGAAGTAACCCCTGGGCACTGCTGGGCGTGGCCCCCAAAACAAAAAGAAAAGAAAAAAATAAATGCATCCCTGTATCCCTTCCTGGCCAGCATAACAGGGTCACTCCTGGTCCTGCACGTCCATGTGTTTGTCTAGAGGACAGGCTGACAGTGCTTGGGGTTTACTCCTGGATCTGTGCCCATGGACCACTCCTGCCACAACCTCCCTCTCCCACATCCCCCTATATCTTTCTCCTTCTGTCCCTCCCTTTCTCTCTCCATCTGTCCCCTTTCTTGTGCACTCTCTCTCTTCCTCTCTCTTGCTCTCTCTGTGTACGCATGCGTGTGTGTGTGTGTGTGTGTGTGTGTGTGTATGTGCGTGTGCAGTGAGGTGCATGCCTTGGTCCACACTGCAGACACTCCAGCCTCTCTGTCTTGTCATTGATGTGCCCTGCTGTTCCCTCTGCCCAAAAAGCACAGGTTAATGTACTCCTATTCAAGATCCCTGAGTTTCAAAACTGGTCCTTTCATCCATGAGATGTTTCTTGAGACAAGGCACTGAAACTTCCAAGCAGGATTCTGTCCACCCCCGACCAGCTGACAGAGGAGTGAGAGGCAGCACGTAAATAGCCAACATCACATTCTCTCTCTCTGCTCCCTTGGGTAGATTTAAGCCCTGTTTCTTCCCCAACATTCCCTTGGCTCATTTACACACACTCTCATTGCTCATAGGGTAGTGCCAATCTTAAGACCCTCCCTAACTTGATAAAGATTTCAAGATGATAAAGGCAAAACCCTTAGCAGAGAGCAGGGCACACAAGAGGAGATAAAGTGTTGGCTGCTGTTATTCTCAGCTAGCAAACATTTTCACCTCCCCCGCCCCGTCATGTTTAAGTTTTTCTTAGAGTGGTGGTGAGTCAGATCCACCTTTGTGTTTAAGTACCTGAAGTGTACCGAGTACTATGGACCCAACATTGATCTGGGGTTCTGCATTGTCCTGGGGCGCCCTCTGCTGTGTGTGGGCCTGTTCTCACATCTGGTGGGTATGAAGCTCCCTCCTGAGGGACCCCAAAACTAGGAAGTTCACCCATCTGTGTTGTCTGGGGCATGGCGCAAAGGAAAACTGATCCACTGCTAGTGGGAGTGTCAGCTGGTTCGACCTTTATGAAAAATAGTCTGGAGATATTGAAGTAAACTAAGAATTCACTGCAGTATGGCCCAGCAATTCCACTTCTGGGTACATTCATTCAAACAGACATTCCACACCGTTATTTGTTGCACTTAGTGCAAGCTATGATGTGGTAGCTAAGACCCGGATTCAGTCTGGATGTCCAGTGATAGGCCAGTGGGGCATGAAGACGTGGCAGATAAACACCATGGCATGCTACACACTGTGAGGCATGATGGGATCCTGCAGCTCACGGCAATGTGGAGGAAACCGGAAGACATCATGTAAATGAAGCAAGCTAGAAGGACAAACACAGGGTGATTTCACATGTGGTGTGTAGAATAACTGGATTGGAGAATGCGATATTTGAAAGGAGGGGTGCCTAGATCACCCTTGGCCAGGAGTATAGGGAGGGGAAGGGCAGAGAAGGAAAGTAGAGGGGGGAAGAAGAGATATTCAGGAAGTGGGGGGGGGCAAGGGGATCCAAGCACATCAGTGGTGTAGAGGAGTGGGCCAGCCGAACATCCAAACCACAGGGACGGCGACATTAAAATGAGATCCAAACTTCAACAACAAAACTTAAAGGTCGGCAGGCTGGGCAGGGGTTCGGGTGGGGGTGGGAGAGGACCTGGGTACACTAGCAGAGGGAAGATGACCCTGGTGGTGGCGTGGATACTAGAACACTATGATGTCTAAAACCCAACCGTCAGCACATATGCTGACTGAGCCCATGTGCTGCTTGTGCCCACGTGGCTGAGCACATGCAGTGCTCGGCCGAGCATGTGTGTCGCCCGCATCTCCCCTCTTGAGATGCTTTTGTGTCTAGAGCTGGGATGTGTGTAGAGCTCTCTCCACCCTTGGAGAAGCCCGCATTCTCTCTTGAGCGCGTTACTCTTACTATTCTCTTTCACTTATCCTTTCCTCCTTCCCTCAAAAACCTCCACATAAAACCCAACCGTGAACAACTGAGTTCACCATGGCATGCTACACACGTGGTGCTTTGATAATTTTTTCTTTAATCCAACTAGGAAACTTCGCTCCAGGCAGAGCCATCTCTGTGCCCAGGGCGCAGCCAGACTGCATTCATTACAGCCCATTGCTTTGTAAGAACATCATGTGTTGGCTCAGATTTGGCTCAGCTCAGAAGCAAGTCCTTAGACAGAATAATGGAGCCGTATGGCAGAGAGGATGGAGGCAGAGAGGGTGGAAGGATCAACCCTGCCCCAGCCTGCCCCACTGTGCTTGAAATCCCTGGCAAGAGAGAGACAAACCTGACCACTTCCGATTTTGACCCAGGACACCTGAGTGTAGACAGACATCCGTTTAGAGGACAAATATATTCTGAGGAGGGTCATAGAATCCTCAGATTATGTGTCATGATATTTTAATCACACATCTGTGAAGTAGAAATGATAAAAAAAAAAGTGTAGCATGTTATTCAGAATAACATATTTATGGGGTGGAGAGAGAACAGAGGATAAAGCAATTGCCCTGCACTCAGCCAAGCTCTGCTGGCTCCCCGGCCCGACATGGGTTCCTCCAAGCCCTGCCGGGTGACTCTTGGGTGAAGAGCCAGGAGGAAGTGCTGAGCACCGCCGGGTGTGACCCACCTCCTGCCCACGGTACCCACTGTGTACCATGACTATAAAGTGTGGGGCCTGGCAAGCAGGTGTGAGTGCTCCAGATCCATGGCCTGGGAGCCTTGCTAAGAGCACTTTTCCTGGGAGCATGACTCAACTTACAGGAGTGCAAACCCAGGGAGCACCCACGAGCCACGCAACTGCCAGATCGACCACTGACAGGAAATGTGGGTGCCACTGCAGGTGTGGGGTATTTGTGAAGGGAAAGGGTGGAGAGAGTTAAGATTTGTTAGTGAAAGTGAATAAGAAAGTGAGACACAAAGGAAGGCAAGGACATGAATACTAACATTTAAATGAATAGATGAATATTGGCATCTTATTTCTTATTCGTGTCCCCCAACTCCCAATACACCCACGGACCAGTATACGGTGCTGGAGGAACATTAAGCTCTCAAATATGGATCTCTCTCTTTTTTTTTAATCATAACAATGTGAGGGTGTTTTAATTTTGATTTTTTTAAATTTTTTTTGTGAATCACCATGAAATACACAGCTGCTCATGCTTGGGTTTCAGTTACACCGTGTCCCAACATCTGTCCTCTACTAGTGTACATTTCCCACCTCCAATGACTCCAGTTTCTCTCCCATAACCCCCCTCAAACATGCATCTTACATGAAAAGACAGTATTCTGCCTAGTAACCAGACTCAACCTAAGAGTCAGAAATCGCCATCCACCTCTGGAGAGATGGCTCCATGATCAGGACCGGGGGCTCTGTCTACAGGAAGCCTGCCACCACAGGGTCTCCCCTAGCACCTCAGGGGTGACCCCTAAACACAGAGCCAGGAGGAGCCTCTTAGCACCGCCAGCTGTAGGCCTACCTCCCCCCCCCAAAAAAAAGAAAAGTTGTAACTTATTTAGACTCTTCTATGCTTGCATCTTTTGGACACACCATTTTCACTTTTTCCTATGCCTTGTCCGGTAGGTCACATTATCTCCATTTTTATTTTTATTTTTTTTTTTTCATTTTTTTTGGTCAGACCTACTCATTTATATTTAAAGGTCAATAGATTGAGTGATGATATTTTTTTTTTGTATATCTTTTTTTATTTATTTATTTTTTATTTTTTAATTTTTTATTGTGGAAAGTTACAAAGTTACAAAGTTTTCAGGTTTAAATCTCAGTTATACAATGCTCGAATACCCATCCCTTCACCAGTGCTCATATTCCACCACCAAGAATCCCAGTATAGCTCCACCCCGCCCCCTCACACCCCAAACACCCCCACGCCCCTAGCCCCCCCACCCTAAGCCCCCCCCCCGCCTGTGTAACTAATAAATTTCACTTTACTTTCACTTTGATTGCATACAATATTTCAACAAAACTCACTATTATTGTTTGGAGTTATCTCCATTTTTAGATGAGAAAACTGGCTCGGGGAATGTCCTCTTGGTAGATCAAACAGCTCATAAGTGGCTGAGTCAGGAGCAAAACACCCATCTGGCTGCTGCCCACACCGGTGCTTTTTCCACCCTGCCCGAGTGCCTCTCCCGTGAGGAAGCTTGGAGGCAAGAAGGCCTCTGGCTCGGGGCCTGGGCTCAGATCCTGTGTCACCGGGAGGAGCGGGGAGCCAGGGCCTTGGTGCCACAGCGAGTCGTGTTTCCATCATGTTCCTTGAGAGTAGGGAAAGGTGTCTGTGAGCAGATGGGCTTAGCATCTCCAAGCGGGAAACCAGGGACCCCGTGGGCCTCTCGGAGGCCACAGGGCCCTTTGTTCCTGGCCGCTACTGACATTTCCACCACGCCAAAATGTCTAAAGTTTAGAGAGATAATGTGGGGCTTAACACACTCACCTTGTATGCAGCCAACCCAGGTTCCATCCCCAGCCTCCTTGTTCAATCCTTAGTACCACCAGGAGCAACCCCCGAGCACAGAGCTAGGGGTAACCCCTGAGCACCACCGGGAGTAGAAAATCAGGGGAGATCAATTACATATTAAATATGGCCTCAGTATTGATTATTCATAATGAGTCTACTTTTAACATACACTAAAATTACCATTAAAAGATAGAAAAGATGAAATCAAGTGCAGAGCTCTTGTTTTTCTTGGGACGAGCATTTGCTTAATAGTTGAAAGACTAACCACCAGCTGCATTCAAGGCTACAGACATGATCTTTCCTAAGTGACATTCCAAGTGAAAGGTCCAAAGCCACCGTTAAAGGCAGTGGCAAACAGAGTAACATGGCATTTCAGGTACTGTCGCTCAGACTATAGGTGGCATCTCCAAAATCCAGGTGTCAATTCTAACCTTTCCAGTTTACCTGCTCAGGCCATTTGTGACATCCATCATGTGAGTGGGACCCCAGCGTGACCCAGTGTGGGGCTCCTGGTGGCAGGTCATCTGGCTGGGGCCAGTGGAACCCTCCCACATGGAAATTGCAAGGTGGATGCTAAGACACAAGGAGTGCCTCATTGTTCTGGATGAAGATGGAAAATTCCACAGAATGCAGCAAGGACAGGAGCAGCTTCACAGCCACCACCACATGGCCTCTGAGTGACTAATAGTTTGCCCTGTAGGATGAATTACCACAGGACGGGGGGGGGGGGCGGGGGGGAGAGCTTGTGCTTAGCAACGTGTCCATCATCATCATCGTCGTCGTCATCATCGTCATCATCGTCGTCGTTGTCATCGTCATCATCATAATAGACACAGCAGGTATGGAAACACTTGGTTTTGGGGTTTTTGGTTTTTTGTTTGTCTGTTTTTGTGCCACCCCTATCAGTGCTCAGGGCTTACTCCTTCCTCTGTGCTCGGGTCCTGTAGCTTCCTGGACCCTGGAAAACAGGGGACAAATCCTCATGTCAGGGACAACAAATGCTCAAGGCTCACTCGCATGGCCCAGACAAGGCCACCCAAACAGGCCATGGACTTGTAGCCATATGACAAGGTTTCTTAGAACAGTGGTTACATAGGAGCAGAAAGGGATGCATTACATGTGGACCACGGGACGGGGAGAGGAAGGTGAACTCTATGGTTACACAGGCTAGGTGGGATGAAGTATCATGAGGTCTCACGGGGATTTCTCTCAGCTGATGCAGAGGTGGAACAATGAGCTTTCCAGACACTGCAGGAGTCTCTCCCTAGTCTCAAACCCCGCTGCAAGGCCAGAGAGCGATGCCGGGCATCAGGGAGCACCGTCCTCATCGTCGGGTCTTAGAGGCTTCTCCGCACAAGCCCAGCAGCTTAGATGGTCAGGGAGCTGTGCCAGGAAGGACTCCAACAACCAGAGATCACTCCTGGGCTGGCTCGAGGGATTGGATGGGGTGCTGGGCATTGAACCTGGGTGGGCCATGTGCAAGGCAAGCACCCCACCCACCACTACTGCTCCATCCATTCCCTGAAGACACTTTTGCTCTGAGAGAGACCAGGATGTGGCACTGCTTGGGGCCTGAAGTGCCAGGGACCTGGGCCTCAGCGATGCTGGGAGCCACATGGTTCCAGGGATGGGACCAGGGATGGCAGGGGGCAAGGCCTGGGCCTAAACTAAAGCATTTATAGTACATATTTTAGATGCAAATTAATCTCTAACTTAACCTGCCTATTGAGGGAAAAAAAAAAAGATTTTTTTGGTTTTGGAGCCCCAAAAAATGTGACTCACAGAGTTTGGGTGCTCACCAGTGTTCACACATGAGTGGGTAAAATATGGCACCAGCATCATCCACCCATAAATGGGGAAATATGCCACCAGCGTCCACGGGTGAGTGGGGAGATATGGCCGGCAGCTCCTAGCAGAGCCTTTCTGGTGCTTTCTTTCATTCCTGTCCTCCCCTTGCAGTGCTCAAGTTTAAAGCAGATCGAGGAGGGGAGATGAAGTGGCTCCGTGTGGCCAGCAGCAGCGAGGCCTCGTGAGTGACCGCTCTGGCTGCCCACACTTCCCGTCCGACCAGCGGGTGCTCTGGACACAGCTATAAAAGCTGCCCTGGTGGGGCTGGAGTGATAGCACAGCGGGTAGGGCGTTTGCCTTGCACGCAGCCGACGCGGGTTCGAATCCCAGCATCCCATATGGTCCCCCAAGCACCACCAGGAGTAATTCCTGAGTGCATGAGCCAGGAGTGACCCCTGGGCATTGCCGGGTGTGACCCAAAAAGCCAAAAAAAAAAAAAAGCTGCCCTGCCCTGGAAATTTTAGTTTGTTTCTCAGTGCCAGGAATCAAACCCAGGGCCTCCCTCCCTCTCAGAGCAAGTTAACTTCAACAGAGCCACTTCTGGACCATCTTGTCTCTTCCTGTCTATGCCTCTGTGGACTGACTTCCGTGTTTCAACTCTCAAGAGAGAGAGAAGCTTGTAGGAAGCAGCCTGTTGGCACTGCCCAGAGGCCTCGGGCATTTCTTGGGCACAGTCAGCCCAGAATAGGAACCAGGTTTTGTGCTCTGGGATTTTCTGATGGTGTGGAGGGTGGCTCTGGGGAGGCACACTGCCTTTCTGAGTCAGGAAGAACTTGATTTGCCTCTCGGTCCCGGCTTCCCTCACCTTAGCGCCGAGTTTGAGGCTATCCACCGTCCTTCCTGCATCTCAGTCTGCTCGTGTTTTAGGTAAGAGCAAACGCAAATCCATAAGGTAAGAAAGATCTAAGGGAGCAGAGACATAGGACAGGGGTGAGGCACTTGCCACGCACGTGGCTGACCCTAAGATCCTCAGAGCCCCTCCAGGAGTGAGCCCTGAGCACAGAGCCAGGAGTCAGCCCTGAGCACTGCTGGGCATGCCACGTCCCCTCCAAAAGAGGAGACAGAGAATTAAATAAACTTGTTCCTACATCTAGCAAGTGTGCCCAGACTTGGGTGCTTTATAAATTAAGTTTCACCTTAACTTTGTGCAGCGTGGGAAATGAAAATTTCTCCAGCATCACTCTGAACTCAAAGATATGCTTCACACGTGGATGAATCATCTGTACACATTGTCAGACCATTCGGGGTGGTGAGAGAAGGGGCTTGGGAGCATCAAAAAGAAGCAGCCACCGTGACTGTTTCATAAAGCAGCCTGCCTCTGGGAACACGGTTTCAATGGCCTCACGTTTCAGAGAAGTGTGTTTGCTCTTTGCAGTACTAGAACTTTCAGAAGCTCAACGTTCCTGTCATTGCCCCCGCCACCACCCCAACTCCCAGATGAACTGGGTGAGCAGAGGTCATGCTAATCATCGAAAGGGCACAAGTCTAGTTCACAGGAACTTCTCTCTAGCCGAGCCTTTACTGCTCTGAATGACTGACACTCACCCAATGATGAGGTGAGCCTGCAAGGCGCTGCAGTTCCGTGTGAAAGGAGTCTCTCTGGAAGTAAACATGGAGGACTCGTACTAAAACCACACAAGGTCAACAGTGCGCCAGCTGCAATGAGTCTGTTCCTCATGGGAGCTAGACAAGAACAATTCTCTGGGGATAGGAGAGAAGACTCAAAGGTCAGGAGCATCCCCGTTTGATTCCTGGCACTAAATCACAAACCACATGCCCTACAGGAAATGCCAGAGCCCCTGGGTGCAGTTGAAAAACAAATAATTGAGGAGAGCTTCCAAGGGGTAACAATGTCCACTGGGAACCTTGCCCAGCGAGTGTCAGAGAACAGCTCACCACCCCCCCACACACAGAAGGAAGCAGGAGAGAAGGGGTAGGGTGGCACAGGTTAGCAGAAGAGGAGCAAGAAGAGATATAGACCAGCTGGGGTGTCTGTGTCAACGTTTATTATACCCAGACATTCTACAAACAGGAAATGCCCATTTGTATCCAGGAAATGAGAGGAAAGAGGATGAAGGCAGCTTGGGTCATTCTGTCCTGCATTGTCATTGTGGGGTACCCTAGGACGGGGTTCTGGGGGGATAGGCGCTAACAAGCAGGATTCAGGTTTTGGGGTCCAGACGCCTTGTGTGGGAATGGCGTCAGCATTGGTGAGTAGTGCTGGGGGAGGGGCACGTGAGTAGCTGGGGGAGCCGAGGTCCCAGGGAAGATTCTCCGGACAAAGGGGCTTTAGGGTTCATCTTGTTCATCTGCAGTGTAGACAAAAGCAGGTCTTTGATAACAGAGCAGTAGCACGAAGTCGGGGGTGGGTGAGGAGGAAGACAGGGACCTGAGGGGAAGTGGGGAGAGCAGTGGGGGCTCTTGGGTACCTGGGGGTGGTAAAGGAGAAGAGACTTGAGAGATCAAAACTGTAAATGTCACCCCCGAGCGCAGAGTCAGGAGTGAGCCCCGAGCACCACCAGGTGTGACCCCCAAACCGAAAGTCAGAGAGAGGAACGGACCCACTCCCCAGCACGCCAACACCCTACACGCATCCCTGGACACCCCAAGAACTGGGGGCGGCCCTGTTGGTCCCCAGCACTTGGGGTCTGAGTGGCCCCAAATCTTCGGGTGTAAGCACTGGGCAGCCCGGCCTGGTGGGCCAGAAGTGCCAGAAGGGGTCCCTGAGCATCCCCCAGAGGGAAAAAAAAAAAGCACCTATTTGCTGTCTCATGAGACATGCTCATAGGTGTTGGCTACACGTGTCCTTGTTCCCTGTCCTGTGTGATGACCTTGTATCTGAAAACCTCCCCCACAGGGACCCGCTCGCCTGAGGCTGGGACTGGTCCTCGCCTACTCACTGGTGAGTGATTTTCAACATTTCTGTTCAAATAAACACGGAGATGTTGGCGGGTAGAGTACACACTCCTTGCGAACTCCAAGATAAAGCCCAGTCCTTGAAAGAAACGCTACATTTTTCCATTTTTCACGGGCGTTTCAGCCCTGCCCACACTCCCTAGGCCGAGGCTCATTCTCCCTCTGCCGCTGGCCCGGTGGGGGCCACAGATTCATGTGGGAAAGACGACACTCGTCATGGACTTGGCTCAAATTCCTGCATTCGAGCACCTCAGCTTCTCCCGAATGCTGTGGCCGGGATACAGTTCGACCACCCCCCAGCCAAGGACCAAACCCCGGGTCCCAAACAGACACAGAGAGAAATGCCAGACTCGTCCTTCGTGGTGGATTCACTTTATTCCCACGAGCGCCATGGGGCTGATGGAGACGCTGAGGCTGCCCCCGCCTGGTTGATTTGGAGACCCTGAGGCTGGAGTCAGCGTGGGCCGAGGGGACGTGGGGACCAGGCAAGGAGTCGCGACAGCTCTACGTCATCACGCACCCAGGCCGCTTGCGGACCTGCTGCAGGAAGAGTTGGAGGCATCGAACACTCGTTAGCAAAGCTGGGCACCACCTGGGGAGAACACAGAGCCCCGCAGGCCCCTCAGATAGGGGGGCGGGGGGCCAGGCGGCGGGCACCATGGGCCCTCAGTACTGATAGGACCGCACAAGGAGCCACATGAGGAGGACCGTGATGAGGACCACAGTGAAGTTGAGAAACAGCTCCCGGGTTGAGCGCTCCATCTCCGCTGGGTGGGGAGGGCTGACGGCGGCGACTGGCGGACCTCTGACCTCTGACCCCAAGGGCACTGCAGAGCTCCCAGCTGCTGACAGGAAGAGCAGAGAAAACACGGGGTGATGGTCTTTCTCCCATCAGTAGATCACACGTTCCTTTCGGGTATCTGTGTGTCTGGGGGAGCAAAGTGGGCCGGCCGGGGAAGGGATGCGGGGGGTCAGGGGGACACGCTTGGCAAAGGTCAGTAGCAGCAGCCAGCCAGGGGAGAGCGAGGAAAGAGGAGACACAAACGTGGCTGTCCTGTCCTCGCCCTGACTCCCCGCAGGAGCGGGGCTGCGTGGCCGCTCGGCTGCAGCTGCTCTGGGTCTTCATGTGGCCCCGGGGAAAGTATGAAGCCCTGTCAACAGCTGCCCAGGCGCAGGGCCCGCGGGGCGGGCCAAGAGGCCCGAACACAGCAACACAGTGTAAACGGTAACACTAGCCCCGCGGCACTTCTGTGCCAGCTATTTTTAGTCTGGCCCAGGATGTGCCTGGATTGTAAAACCTGAGGGAGCAGGGCTGGCTTCCCCACGTCGTGCCATCCGTGCACGCAGCACCCTGGGGCCACCTGTTTAACCTCCAGTGCCCCGGCACATGGGGGGGGGATGCCGGCAGCATTTTAGGTATTTAGGACAAATGCCTCCTAGGTAGAGAGACGCTTTGGTGGGGAAAGGGCCTTCTGTGTGCTTGGGAAGACGGGGATCCAGGGCCGAAGAGATGATGTTGCAGGTAGGGCGCTTGCCTTACACAAGGCCAGCCTGGGTTTGAGCCCCAACCCTACATGTTCCCCTGAGCAGGAGTGATCCCTGAGCACAGAGCCAGGAGTGAGCCCTGAGCACAGAGCCGGGAGTAAGCCCTGAGCACAGAGCCAGGAGTGAGCCCTGAGCACAGAGCCGGGAGTGGTTCCTGAGCACAGAATCAGGAGTGAGCCCTGAGCACAGAGCCAGGAGTGATTCCTGAGTGCTGAGCCAGGAGTAAGCCCTGAGCACAGAGCCAGGAATAAGCCTTGAGCACTGCTCGACGTCCCCCCCACCCCAACCCTTTAAAATAGAATAGGAATTCAGGGTGTTTATTTTTGGTTTGTTTCTTGACAGTGCCAGGGATCAAACTCACGTCTCCTACTTGCAAGGTCTATACTTACCCACAAGCCTCCCCTGGGCCTGGAAGGGTTTTTATTTTTTTTAATTAACTTTTGACCTAAATAGTATTTTTAGCCATCATTCCTGACTAAATTGTTTATTGTGACTGTTGCATTTGTTATATTGCTCTCAGATTGCTCTCAGACAAATGACCAGCTATATAAACCAAATGAATAATCATTTTTCCATATCATATCATATCATTGTTGTTTTCGCAAGCTGGTTCAAAGGAGAAGGTGTCAGCCCACAGATAGTTGAGTCATGGTTTTAAATCTGACAATGATGGTCAGTTGGTGCCTCATTTTTGTTTTTATTCTTCTCTGCTTTGGGGGCCTCTACATGAAGTGGTAAAGTGCTAATGTAAATACTCACAAAGATTTGCTCGAGAGACAAATTAATCGAGTGACATGTGAAGGAAGTAGAATACAGAATGATCGTGCTGGGGCAGAGCCATAGTATAGGGGTAGGGCGTTTACATTGAGCATAACTGACCTGGGTTCAATCCCCGTATAATCCCCTAGGGATCCCACATGGCCCCCTGAGCACCTCCAGGAGTGATCCCTGAGTGTAGAGCAAGGGATATGCTCTGAGCATTGCTGGGTATGCCCCCCCCCCAAAAAAAATAATAATAATTTCACACAGAAACAGCAGATGTGTTACATCCCCAGCTCGGGAGCAAGAAGTAGAACAGAAATCAAAGGCGGGATCCAACTTATGAATTTAGCAATAAAATCAAACCATGGTCCAAACACTTATTCACTTGTGTGTGTGTTCTGGGGGGGCAGGGGGGGCATGCAAGGCTGGAGCTCAGCGGCGGAGCACGTGCATGGGTGAGGCTCCAAGTTCCATCCCCAAGTTATAATGGTCAAAGGTCAGTTCAGAAAA
This sequence comes from Sorex araneus, assembly GCF_027595985.1. Taxonomy (NCBI): domain Eukaryota; kingdom Metazoa; phylum Chordata; class Mammalia; order Eulipotyphla; family Soricidae; genus Sorex; species Sorex araneus. The sequence continues at coordinate 176,037,368 of NC_073304.1, read as the reverse complement.
GCAGAATATCAGTCCTGTCAAGTCTAGAGTAAGCTCTGAAACAAAGGGGGTCATGGGGAGGCCCAGCAGGACCGTACTGGAACATCTATTAAAAACCGTTCAAGGGGGGCTGGAGCGATAGCACAGCGGGTAGGGCGTTTGCCTTGCACATGGCCAACCAGGGTTCGATTCCCAGCATCCCATATGGTCCCCCGAGCAGTGCCAGGAGTAATTCCTGAGTTTAGAGCCAGAAGTAACCCCTGTGCATTGTCGGGTGTGACCCAAAAAGCAAAAAAAAAAGTTCAAGAAATTCACGCACGTACATTAGTATTTAAGACCTAAGGGGTTTAAGGGTTGGGTTTTTTTCTTGGTTTTCAGACCAGAGCCAGTGGGGCTCAGGGCTTAATCCTGATTTTGTGCACAGGAGCACTCCTCAGGATGCTTGTGGGACTGTATTCAGTCTCAGGATTGAAATTTGGGTCAGCTAAGTGCAAAGTGCCTTCTCTACTATCTATTTCTCTGTCCCCATATGTATAGGATTCTTAAATAAGAGATGTTCATAGTCACATTTTCAAAATATTCCCAAGCTGGAAACCACTCAATTGCTCGTCACAGCAGAACAGATGAGGACTCGTGGTGTGTGCATACGTGTGCCTGCCATAGAGCTAAGGAAGCATCTGAACTGCTACACACAGCACACGCAAGATAGGCAGGCAGAAGGAAAAGGTCCCCAAGAAGCCGAGAATAGGATTCCGTGTGCACAAAGCCAAAACAGGGACACGGTCACTGCGTGGAGGCACGGATACAGATGGTGGCGTGGTGGGGAAAAGCAAGGACAAGAGTAAGTAAACAGGCCGTGTGGCCACTCAGCTCTGGGCAGGAGCCAGAAGAAACCAGGAGAGATGCCCAGGCTGCTGGCCACATTCCCTGACATGAGCGCTGCTGGCAGAGATGCTGCCCGGAGCACTGTGTGGGAGAGTTTCCTGCCCACTCAGTGCTCAGTGGCCCTGGATTCCCAGGACGCCCCCCACACGGCCTATTTCCTGAGGTGCAACCTCACAATTCTTTTTTTTTTGCCCCTCCCATTATTAGCCTCTTAATACTTCTTGCACTTTGATGGTGACCCTATTTGTTGTAATATATTTTTATTGAATTCATTTTCTAAATGAATAACAGAATTAAGCTAAGGAGGATTTCTGATGAGGGCTGAAGCGATAGTGTAGCAGGTTGGGCCTTTGTCTTGCACACAACTGATCCAGGTTTGATACCCGAAACCCCAATACGGTCCCCCCGCCCCCCGCCAGCCCCAAACCTGCCAGGAGTCACCCCTGAGAACAGAGCCAGGAGTAAACCCTGAGCATTGCTGGGTGTGGCCAAAAAACAAATTTTAAAAAGAATTTGTGATGAACCCAATTAAATCTGCTCACTGAAAGGGAGGGTTTTACTCCCCACACAGGCACCAAAGTCAGGCAGAGATTCCTAGGTGCCAACTTCCATCTTTCTACTGTCAACCTACAAAGACAATTTTAGCCTCGTTTGAAATTTTGCCTAGAGTAAAGAGCCAAAGCGGTTACTATGTCGATGGAAAAACAACCCAGAGAGCTCTGTGTAAATGGTGCCGGGAGTTTGACAGGAGACAGGAAAGAGACAGATGCCCCTGGTTATGGAGGAAAAAGAAGAGATAAAAAGGGAGAAAGGGTCAAACAAAACTCAGTGCCCTTTGGTTGGCATCATAAGGCAGCTACAAGAGCCCACAGTCTTGGCTTGCTTCAAAAGGCCTAGATTTAAGGCCAGGCACCACCTGGTCCTCCAGCACCCCTAGGGTGACCCCAGAGCACTAACTGAGAGTGGCCCCTGAGCACTGTCAGGTGCATCTTAAAAAAAGGAAAAGAAATACTGACAAATGCATTACCTGCTTCATTCAGAAATGGAACCTTCTTCACTCCTCATGCATATGACTTATATGCACAATTATTCTCACACACACAGAGGCACACACAATGGGAGCGCAGGAATCCATCCTGCTGTGCCATGGAGGGCCATGCATACACACACACACACACACACACACACACATGCATGCACAATACATGCATACTATGAGAGTAGAGGGATCCTGCTATTCTGTGGAAACTCATCACACATGCACACGCACACACATGCGCACACTAGGAAAGCACAGGGATCCTGCTGTTCCATGGAGGGTCATCACACACGCACACGCACACACACGTGCACATACACACACATGCACACACTAGGAGAGCACAGGATCCTGATGTTCCATGGAGGGTCAACACACACGCACACGCACACACACGTGCACATACACACACATGCACACACTAGGAGAGCACAGGATCCTGATGTTCCATGGAGGGTCAACACACACGCACACACATGCACACGCTACAAGAGTGCAAGACCCTGCTGTCCTGTGAGTGTCAGGAACACACCTGGCTACGGGAGGCTTTTCTTCTCCACCGTGGGCTCACTCCTGCTGGTGTCCAGGCAGCCTGGACCCCTGGGCTCTGGGCAGGCCCTAAAGTAGCTGGAGGGCGGTGCCATCGCCCTGATGTCACTCATGAAACATTTCTCAGGACCCGCCTCCAGAGGCTCAGGCTCTCAGAGCCCCTGTGTACGAGTATGTGTTGACTAATTCTTGTTCCCTCGCAACCAGTTCACATCCAGCGGCAGGGCCCTGGGGTCTCTCTCCAGCAGATTTGGGTACAACTGATGTAGGTTTTGAATTTATCTTTTGCCTCTTCGTGATTATCCCTAACATGTTTACATCAGCCTCATAGTCTTGGTTGATGAACTGAGATTATCTGTGGATAAATGCTGCCTTTGGCTGGTCAGCATGAGAAGGGCTGAAACCATGACCCCCTGACCACCCGCTTCTTCAGAAAGACTGTCCAGTGCCAAGGTTTCCGTGTCTGTGCATGCACACCCCCAGCAGCGCCATGGTGCCAGGATTCAGCCTGGTCTCAGTAGATAATTTCAGCTCCAAACCGGCTCTGGGGCCTGGGGCGATGGGTCAAAGGGCTGGAGCAGAACAGAGCATAGAGGAGCCCTAAGGCAGGTCCAATCCCTGACTTCCTAGGGCGCCCTGGGAGAGGCCCTGAGCACACCCCAAGAACAGTTCCTAAGCACTGCTTGGAGTGACCCTCCCCTCCAAAAAAAAAAAAAAAAGTTTGAGTGGAGTTCAAGCAGGAATACTATCTCTTCAGCACCTGCTCTCACCTACTTTGCTGCTCGGCTGTGAATCACACAGTGCGGTAGAGTTTCATCGGAAGGAATGGCGCTCCGGTGGCAGGAATCCCACAGACGGAGCTCTGGGGTGGGCTGGGGTCAAAGGGGAAGCAGCCGGAACCTGTGAGAATCGTGAGGGACCGACCATCTGGAGGGCACAGAATCCCTTTCTTGTTTATTTTGATTTTTTGTTTCTTTGGGGGCCACACCTGGCCATGTCTGGGGTTTCCTCGGGGCTCCTGTGCTTAGGCATCCCTGCTGGCAGGGCTCAAGGGACCATATGTGGTGACAAGGACCTAACCCAGGTCGCTGCACTACCTCTCCAGCCGCCTCAGTTACCTAACATTCTAGTGTAAATGCTGACTGACAGTAGATTGTTGGGCTTGGAATCAATATTCCAAATGTCTGTAGGGCCCTAGGAAGTCTTTCATTGGACTTGAAAACCCATCGGTTAAGCACTTTAAGCTCAATTCCTCCCACTGCACTTCTCTGAAATCCTTCCTATATAACAAAACAAATTTCCCCTCTGAATTCCCTGCTAGGATTCATCAAAATGATGCTTTCCCAGAAGGCATGAGCAAACCAAGTTCCCCGTACCACTATGTTCAGAGCTGAACCTTCCCCCACCGTTCCTCCTACCCCGGGATATTTCTAATCAAACAGGAGGACAGGAACTTTTTCATCCATTCCATCTTTTTACCATGCGTCTAACGACGGATATAATGTGAATACAAGATTCCATTGCCACATGCCCGTGAAAAGAGCTTTTGTGGCAGTGACAGATAGTTGCAATAATTATAGCCCGACAGCGCTGGCAGCTCTTGCTGCCATCTGGCCCGTCCTCGAAGGGAGTTAGATTTCTGTCTCTTGCCTTCAAGCCTTCGCCAAACTGTTCCAAATGCTGGAATTGCTCCCTAGTCACACAACCACACCTGTTCTTTCTTTCTTTTTTTTTTTAACCACACAAACATTTCTGTTCAGTCAGAATTGTAAAAAAAAAAATTAAACTCTCTAAACGACCTATAATGTCACTACCCGACTACCCAAAATAGAGTGGAGACGCACCTTTATATATTTTTCTTTTTTTCCTTTTTTATTTTTATTTTATTATATATATATATATATATATATATATATATATATATATATATACGTTTCATTCCTACTTGAAGCTACATAAGTGCAGCCTCAAATTGCCAAGATACTTTTGGGAATCTAATACGGAAAAAAGTTTTTCTTCTTAAATTTATTTAGAATAAAATTACTCCAAAGCTATGCCATGTAGAGGGTAAGCACTTATTTGGTGAATATTAGACTTAATGAACCAGCCCTACAAAAGTTAATAGTAAGGGCAAGGGAGATAATACAGGGGTTAAGGCGCTTGCTCCCCATGCTACCAACTCCGGTTCAATCCCTGGCACCACGCACCGTTCCCCGGGCAGAGCCAGGAACACTCCAGAGCCCAGAGCCAAACACACACACACACACACAAATCAAACAATATATAATGTCAGATACAATGAGAAAGTGTGAACTGGTCACAGAACAGCGCCTGAAAACTGAGTGTTGGAAGGCCAGTCTTGCGTGCATGAGACCGAGAGTTTGATCCCTGGCACAGTCCCACCGCACAGAGGAGGATCCCCAGAGGCAAGCTTCTGACTCCTGGAGCCCCCCGTGAGTGTACAACCCCCAGACATCACAGCAACGACAACCGAAAGGGAAGGGAAAGGTGGAAAGCCACAAAGCATCGTCGATTTGCTGCAATCAGAAGCAGGGGTAAGCCCTGAGCACAGATGAGTGTGACCCCAAAATACAATGAAATACGTAAGAAAGAAAAATGAAAAACCAGCTGCCGCCGAGATGTGATCCCGGGGGCTGCACGTGTGCAGCCTCTCTGCAGCTGCACGAGCATGACTGCACAGGCCAGCTAAACTACTTTTGGTACCGGCAGCTCCTTGCAGAATGTCTCCAGACTGAGAACTAAGCCTCGGCCCCATGCCTGCCCAGGAGGGGAAAGGGCGTGGCGACCGCCATATTATGACGACCACAGATGAGAGTTACAAGCTTGCAATGATCCAATATCTGGAAGAAATCTCCCTGGACTTAGTTGCTAAAGTACAGAAATCCAAAACCGCGCAGCCTCATATCTCTTCACAACAGGTCTGACTCTAGTGGGGAACTCCTAACAACAATAGTGATGTTGTTGTTGAAATATTGAATGTAACCAAGGTAAAGAGAAAGTAAAGTGAAATTTATCAGTTGCGGGGGAGGGGGGCGGGATGGGAGGTGTACTGGGTTTTTGTTGGTTTTTTTTTTGGTGGTGGAATATGGGCACTGGCGAAGGGATGATTGTTTCAGTATTGTATAACTGAGACTTCAGCCTGAAGGCATTGTAATTTTCCACATGGTGATTCAATAAAATAAAATTTTTATTATTAAAAAAAAGAAAAAGAAAAAAACATCTGGCCAGACAAATAGTACAATAGGTAAAGCACTTGCTTTACCTTTGCGTGTGGTCAACTCAGGTTGATCCCCAGCACCACCTCTGATCCCTCGATCCCTGCCACAAGTGATCCCTGAGTACAAAATCAGAAATAAGCCTTGAACACTGCCAGGGTCCGCCCCACCCCCACATACACAAGTAAAACAAATGAGTTACTAAAAAAGCATCCCCATGAGAGCAGGGAGATAGCACAGGCAGTAGGACGCAGGCCTTGCTCATGCCTACCCATGCCGGGCCGCACGGTGGCCCCCCAAACCTAACCAGGTCAAGTGATAATGACCTTCATCATATCCAAGCAGCACTGTGGGGCCCAGAGGGACCCCCAGGGCATAAGCAGCTCCACGCCTCAGGCCCTGGGGTTCAAACTCCCTGGCCAGGTGGCCTCGAACCACGGGGAGTGACCTACGCACCCCCTGAGTACCATGTGGGAGACCCCCCCCCCAAAAAAATGACATTGTTGTCCCAGGCTTAAGCACAAATAACAAGATTTTATTTATTTATTTATTTATTATTTTATTTTATTTTTGGGTCACACCCAGCGATGCACAGGAGTCACTCCTGGCTCTGTACTCAGGAATTACCCCTGGCGGTGCTCAGGGGACCATATGGGTTGCTGGGAATACGAACCCGGGTCAGCCGCGTGCAAGGCAAACACCCTCCCCGCTGTGCTATCTCTCCAGCCCCACAAATAGCAAGATTTTAAATCTGAGAGTCAAAGCAAATTCATTCTTTTCGGCCCAGCCTTCCTTCATTCTGCTGACATTTTCATTTCGCCGAGTGATTCCCATGACCTAACAACGTTCTTTCCGTCTCGCCTTGATTTCAGGGTCCCGTTCCGCCCATCTACAGGCTTTACTAAATGGCCTCAGATGTTCTTGCCACCGTTGGTCTAAATCTAGAATTCAGCCCAGGGACAGAAACGTGAGGAGACAAGATTCAAACCGGCTTGGGCATGGCGCTCCGAGGAGCTTCTCTCCCCCTCGGCCCACAGCTGTGCGGTAACAGTCACTGAGGGGGAGGGGGAGTTTTCTGGCCTGGGGGGAGCTGGGCTGAGCGCTCCGGCCCGACTGGGAGTCAATAAACTTCCTCAACCTTCTAATTTTATTGAGTGAAAACCCTGTGTGATACAGGAGAGTTTTGTGTGGGTTTTTTGGCAGGGGGTAACAAAGCCAGCAGAGCTCAGGGACTACTCCTGTCTCAGTGCTCAGAGGGTGCTCCCCCAGTGGTACTCACTGACCATGCAGTGCTGGGCATGCAGCCTGGGGCTCCTTATGGAATCCCCCTGTCACCCCCAAAACCAGCCCCGACCCAGAGGAGAGTGGACACCCCGTCCTGTGACAATGGACAAGTTGCCCTTCCGGCCACACAGAGCCCCCCGACTCCCACCGCCCAACACCAGGAGGAGCCTGCCTGGCTGCACCCCACACAGAGCCACCCAGCCCGGCCTCCTGGGACAGCTGTTGGGGCGCACTGGCTCTCAAGGAGCCTGGGACCAACTGAAGTTTGCGGCTCCTGTGTGATGAAAACCGTGTCCGCTGATTGTCCACTGTCCTTCTTCTCAGAACCATGTAGGAAGCTGCTTGTCACAGGGGAGATGGAACAAAGGTCAGAGTCTCACTTTCCCCATCTGTCCCACGGGCTCCAAAGGCCTCACCAGCAGTGTCCACAAAGGCGCCCCCAATGTGCACAGGCACCCAGTGACTGACACCGAGACGGGACATGCACAGACGTCCTCGGGGCTGCGAGCACCGGGCCCAGGGGCCCCGAGCACTGAGTGGAGAGCCATAGGGTTTGCCCCCAAACAAAAGCAAAATACAACCCCAGCTCCCCCCCCCACCCAGAGCAGACCCAGCCAGGCTGACGGCAGCAGACAGGGGTGGCTGGGGCCAAAGCTGGGGCTGGAGACCCGGACTCGGGAGGCTGGACATCTGGCTCCATGAGGCCCAGGGTGGACCCCTGGAACTAAGCCGGGAGTGACCCTGAACACTGCCAAGTGGAACCCCAAACAAAACCAAATTAAAAGCATGAACCTCTACAACAAAATAAAATGAAAGCAGGTCTCTGGGCCGCTGTGTTCTAAGGGGTTCAGTACAGTACTTAGGGGCAACATCCGTTTTTTTTTTTTTTGAGAGAGAGAGAGCTTATATTATTAATTAAAATATTTAATGTGCACCAATAAAATGTATTGGGGGGGCTGGGGTGTCCCAAAAGTACAGCAGGTTGGGGGTTTGCCTTGCCCAAATCCCAGCATCCCATAGGGTCCCCCGAGCACCACTAGCAGTCATTTCTGAGTGCAGAGCCAGGAGTAAGCCCTGAGCATCGCTCCGGTTGTGGCCAAGGAAGGGAGAGAGGAAAGGGAAATGCCTGTGAGAGGAGCTACAGAAGGAAGGGGAAACTGAGTCTTCGGGGCTGCACAGGAGGAAGGCATGAGCTTAGAGGTCCCCCAAAGGTGCCTCTGAGAGGTGCGTGCAGCCCCCCTGGGCCCAATCGACCATCACCTTTGCCCCCAGCCCTGTCACCCTGGGGGCAGCTGTCGGTCACGCTGACGGCTGGGAACATTCAGACCTGACGAAACGTCATGGGGATCCCTACCGCCACACACACACACACACACACACACACACACACACACACACACACACACCTCTGGGCTTCCTGCGCTCCAAGAAACACAGACACAAACCATGGGGCTACTTCATGCTGACCCCCACAGTGGACAGAGAGTCACCCACAGTCGGGCTGGTGCGTCACTGGCTCCTGCTGAAGGTCCCCAGTGCCCACACACCCCGGCAGCTCCTCAAGGAGACACAGCCCGAGCAAAAGACAGACCCCGACCCCCCACCCGATGTCTCGGGGGTCGTGGGGAGGAACATTAACAGGTCACGCGGCGTTGCATGCCAGCCGGGCCCTGAGCCAAGGACACACCACACATGCCATGCTCTTGGCCACCCCCTGCTCTAGGTCTCGGAAGGTCCTGAGGGGACACCTGTTAGTATCATTGACTTGAACCCAATTAAATTCCTGGTCTCCGGAACAAGTTTCTTCTGCTCTATAATAAGATTCTGCAAGCGAACAGCTTTCTCTCAGCACATTAAACATAGCTCCTTGGGGGTGGGGTGGGGAGACGGGGCGTGAGGCAACAGCCAAAAATGTGTTTACTACGAGGCAGCTGCCATCTGCTCCCCAAACTCACACATCTCGAGCTGCCTGGCTTGTATTTCGAGGGGAAATCAAAAGCCAGCCCTTGGGAGGTGCCTGAATTCTGGGGGTCATCTAGTCGGACTCCCCCACTGGAAACACCCAGTTCCTTCGTGTCACCCACCAAGGGTCTTTCCGGCAGGAGAAAGCGTCCGCTGGAGACGCAGGAAGGTGTTGTCTCCTGGCAGATGCTGCTGGTCTCCGTGAAGGACTTCTCGGGCCTTAGCCCAGAGAACAGGCCCTGAAGCCTCAGGACAAGCTCGCTCTGCTCCCAGGAGAGACGCAGCCACGGGAGGGAGCCAAGCTGGACGTGAGCTGCCCTCCAGAGTTTGTCTGGGTGAGGGACGTGCTGTCCCCGATGGTCACCAGGCGCTTGACAGACAGGCGATCACCTAAGCACGTTCACAGTAGAAACTGAAGCACAACTGCTCCGGGCTGGCAGGAGACGGACCCAGGAGGGGCAGCTCAGGCCCCTCTGCCCTGGGCTCCTGTGCCCATTTGTCAGTGGGGGGTGGGGGGACCAGCGCCCCGCGCTCCAGGTCCACCAGACCTTAAGTGGCAGCCAAAGTCCATGGGCCAGCGTTTTCCTGCTCTCCTGCAGATCCGTCCCCCTGCTGGCAGAAGGGACAGCTCTGTCCGGGGACCCAGATGCAGCCACTCCTGCCAACATCAGCCCAAGCACGAGAGCTGGACTTAGGGGTCCTCCCCTTCCCCTGAGCCTCACTGATGCCCAACCCCAACCCAGTGGGCACTCTTGGCCTGCCCTTCCCACCTAGTGGCAGACCCAACCACAGTCTCCCTCTGAGCACAAACGCCACCAGGAAGCCACATGGGCCACACAGAAGCGGGTCCAGGAGATGGGGGAGTTGATGTCCCTCAACTCTGGCACCCAGAGGACTCTGTGCCCAGACTCTGTTCTGTGGAACAGACCCCCCCCTCCCCCAGTTTCCTCCTACTGCCCTACACCTGTTAAACTGCTTTCCCGTGACAGAGATATTTCACAGGACTTATCACCTTAATCCTCACCGCTGGGCACTTGGATCAGATGGTGGAGGTCTCCACATGACTCACTCTGTCAGTAAGACCCCAAAGTTTGGCTTCTTTCTTCAACTTAGTTATTGCCCAACAACAAAAGCTCAAGGTTGTGAACTTAAGTAGTCAAAAAACATGAACTGAGCGTGGGGTCAGCGGCGGTCGGAGAATCATTATTTTTCATCGTCTCTTTGGGCTTCCTGTCGGGACGTGGACCGTGGTGGTAATAACCGTCAGTGGAGTGGGAACTGGGATTCCCAAGGCCCAGAGCTTTGTCAAAGCTCTTGAGATTAAAAAAAAAATCCAGGAGGACTCAATGTCATTGGAGTCACTGTCTATTTCTTCAAGTGAGTAAAATTGAATGAACCACACAACTATTTCTGTGATCATCTCAGAGGGCCCAAATTGCTCAGGGGGAAAGTGCAAACCTAGAAAACCCAACTAGAAAGAAGAAGAAAACCTTAAATTAAATGCAGGTCTATATTCCATACAAGAGGAATCTCTAAAGTAAAAGAATGTTTTGTTAAGAAATGATCGACCCAGGAGCTGGAGCAACATACAGCAGGGAGGGCATTAGCCTTGCACAGGCGGACCCGGTTTTAATACCAGCATCCTGTATGGTCCCCCCAAGAATCATCAGGACTAATCTCTGAGCACAGAGCCAGGAGTCACCCCTGAGCATTGCTGGGTATGGCCCAAAAACAACCCCCATAGAAATCAACCCAGATTATACTTTTATTTTTATATACAGAAGCAATATGTTGCCAAAGGTATGCATCAAAGATCCAATGCTGATTTCTAGAATTTTAAAAATACATATCATGAATCACGAATCACGAAATCCCGTTGATCATCGATTTCTTGAGCGGGCTCAGTAACCTCTCCATTCATCCTATCCCTGAGATTTTAAAAGCCTCTCTCCACTCGGCCTTCCCACCAATGCCACATTGGAGGCTCTTTCAGGGTCAGGGGAATGAGATCCAGCTTGTTACTGGCTTTGGCATATAGGTACACCATGGGAAGCTTGCGAGGCTGTCCCATGTGGGCAGGAAACTCTCAGTAGCTTGCCAGTTTCTCCCAGAGGGAGAAGTAGGTTACAAGATATCTTCTAGGAGCTTGCTTTTAAGTCTCTGGATGTTGGCTGTAGATGGGATTACACACACTTGGGTTCCTCTGCCAGTTCCTTCATGCGTGAGGCCTGTCCGAATGTGTGGAGAGGGCCTTGAGCATGGCTGTGGCTAGGTTCCGGTGGAACATATACATATAAGTACATATGTTTATCAACAATTTTTAAATAGTTTTAAATGAATCCACATTAAATCTTGCAGCCTAACCAGTATTTGAAAATCATGCTGATGTGACCTCGCCGTCCTGGGGCTATGCTCTGTCTGAACAGGACCCTGTGAAGCTTGGGGTCAGCTCCAAAGCACCCAGACACGGACCCGGAACATCCTTGCTCTCCTAAAGTTTCACCCGCAATAGTAAATAATTTAGCCCTCTTGCCACTTCTCCAAGACTTAGAAAACTCCCAACACCCAGTTGTGGCAGGCAGAGTCCTAGACGGACCACTCTGCCGGAGGTAGATGGAGAGAGGCAAATACCCAGACTACGGACGTAAAACTTGGTAAAACAAAATGAAGATTCAAACGCTAAAAAGCTACTAGGGGGGCTGGAGTAATAGCACAGCGGATAGGGCATTTGCCTTGTAGGCGGCCGACCTGGGTTCCGTTCCCAACATCCCATATGGTCCCTTGAGCACCGCCGGGGTGATTCCTGAGTGCATGAGCCAGGAGTAATCCCTGTGCATCGCCGGGTGTGACCCAAAAACAAAACAAAAAAAATGCTATTAGGTGGGGAGATGAGACAGAATCTGAGACCTCCTCTCTCTCGGCTGAGGCTGATAAGTCGTCAGCTCTATTATTCATCATTGAAGGATGATAACAGCGGCTGAGACAGAGCACAATGGGAAGGAGTTTGCCTTGCCTGTGGCCGATCAGGATTCCATCCCCGGCACCAAAGACAGGTGCCAGGTGTGAACCCTGAGCACAGAGCCAGAGCAGGGTTCCTGAGTACAGCCAGTATGTCCCCCAATGAAACAAAGGTGTGAGAGAAATTTTCCCCAGTGAAATCTGTCGAGGACTCATTACAGAAAAGAATACCGTGGAAATAGAGGCTAATGTTTCCTTTTGTGTGTGTGTAATACCTGTTTATCTAAGATTGGATTATGGTCTGGCTTTCAGATCTTCAAAAACTAGAGACTAGGGCCAGAGCGATAGCACAACGGGGAGGCCGACTGCCTTGCATGTGGCCAACCTGGTTTCAATCCCCAGCACCCCATACGGTACCCCGAGCACCACCAGAACTAATTCCTGAGTGCAGAGCCAGGAGTAACCCCTGAGTATTGCTGGGTATGACCAAAAAGCAATAATAATAATAATAATAATAATAACAATAACAATAACAACTAGAGACTAAACAGGCCATTTGGTTACAGCAAAATGTTGTTGCCAGCTACAGTTATTTCCACACAAGCTTTGGGGGAGGGGAGCCCCCCCACACCCCCCACGCAGTGCTGGGGTACCAACAGAACCACCCACCAGAGGGGCCTGAGTCCAGAGCCTCCCACTCACTCCCCACTAGCCTGTGTCCAAGCACAGGCCACATGCCCTGCCCCACCTAATCCCTGGAAGTGTCTCTCCTTCCCAAAATTCCTTCCCCAAATTATTCTGGACTGACGACACATGTCATTGATAATTCTTTGTTCATAGGCCCCCATACCCAGCAATGGGGGGAGGTAGCATAGTGGTCAGAGCCACCAGGTCCATTCCTGGCATGCACCCCAGTGGTGAAGGGCTGTGGCGGGGCCACCGGGGCCCCTACAGCACCGGGGACAGGTCCTGGGCCTTGCACGTGCAGGACATATGTCCTGTCCCCGGGTTGGTCTCCTTGGCCCCACACCAATATTATTCCCCACAACATTTGTAACCAGCTGACACTTGACATATCCATTTCACATGCCTCCCCTCCCAGCGCCAGAGGGACATTCCCATCCTGACCCGCCAGCCCCCGAGAGATTGTAGATGACCTTCGGCTCGCGGGGGCTCTGGGAGGGGCAGGACTGGCCAGCACTGGGACGAAGGAAATTCCCCGTCGCCCCTGTGGACCCAGCGCCGCCCGCCCCGCCCCGCGGGGTCCTGGCTCAGATTCGGGAGAGTCCGCTCTCAAACAAGCCCCGTGGGGTGCCCCGCTGTGTGCCCTGCTCCTGTTTCTCTCCCCCAGCCTCAGATCTTGGCACCAAACGTTGTGGTTACAAATTCCTGCCTGAAATATGAGGCTTGGCGGTTTGCTGAGCAGACAGGGAACCTGGGGCACATCTCTGGGGCTGTCCTGCCTGGTGGAGCACTGTAGCACTGTCACCCCGTTGCTCATCGATTTGCTTGAGCGGCACCAGTAACGTCTCCATTGTGAGACTTGTTGTTACTGTTTTTGGCATATTGAATACGCCACGGGTAGCTTGCCAGACTCTGCTGTGCAGGCGGGATACTCTCGGTAGCTTGCTGGGCTCTCTGAGAGGTATGAAGGAATTGAACCCAGGTCGGCTGTGTGCAAGGCAAACGCCCTACCCACTGTGCTATAGGGACAGATAATTGCCTTAGGGTGATTCCAGCATAGCCATGGTGCCAGGGGGGATGCAGAAAGCAGCTAACAGGTCAGAGAGGAGAACTGGCCGCACCTCACATTCCTCCACAACCACCAGGGCACAGGGGCTTCCGGAAGAATATCCCATGGCCGGTGCTTTCCCCCGAGAAAGCATGGAAATCTCCGGCCAGAGGACAGCTGGTGGTCACTGTGTCTTCCTGCAGGGCTGAGTAGTAAAGCGAGATGAGGAATAGAAGGAAAGTTGGAGCAGCTGGAGTGATAACACAGCGGGTAGGGCATTTGCCTTGCATGAGAACGACCCGGGTTCGAGTCCCAGCATCCCATATGGTCCCCTGAGCATGGCCAGGGGTAATTCCTGAGTGCAGAGCCAGGAGTGACCCCTGAGCATCGCTGGGTGTGACTCAAAAAAGCAAAAAAAAAAAAAAAAAGGAAAGTTGGAGAACACACTCAAAATACATAACAAAGGGAGGAGATGAGAAAAGCGGGGAGCGGGGTGGGGGAGGGGAAGATTAATGAGATAAAACTATACCAATTTTATTCCACCCCTTATTTCTTTGGGGGGAAGGAGGTGGGAGCACACCTAACAGTGCTCAAGGGTTATTCCCAGCTTGGTGTTCAAGGGTCACTTCCAGGGGGACTGTTTAGGGGACCGTTGGGTTCCAGATCAAACCTGGGTTCCTTAAACAAAGAGTGTGTGCTCCAACCCTTTGAAATAGATCCTCTGCCTTCAAGTGGGTCCCGTTTTTAAAAGAGAAGCATCTTGCTAGTTTTCAAAGGAGGAACTAGGGGTACTGAGAAGACTTCAGAACAAAGGATAGTTCCAGCGAACAATGCAGACTTCCTAAATAGCAAGGAAGCCCCAACAGATACATGGACTGATGTTCAGAACATACTGTGAATTGAGAGGAAGGAAAACACTCAAGAGAAGCTATAACATAAGAACTCCAGTGTGAAGAAAGGGAGATAACACGTATATGTGAATTTACTAGAACCATGATCAATTGGGGAAATGTTTGTCATGTATAAAACTAGCAAAGGGCGAGGCATCCCTGGGCTGCATTAAGAACATCTAAAAACATGGAAGTAAAAGAAACATGATTCTTTGTTTTTGTCTTGGGCACACACCCAGTGGTGCTGAGGACTACCTCCTGGCTCTGCGCTCAGGGCTCTGCTCTCAGGGATCCTGACAGCTCAGTGGACCCTATGGGGTGCCGGGGATCAAGCCCGGGCCTGTCATATATGTGCAGGCAAGCACCTTACCTGTTGTCCCACCACTCCAGCCCCAATATTATCTATTTTCTTTCTTTCTTTTTTTTTTTTTTGCTTTTTGGGTCACACCAGGTGATGCACAGGGGTTACTCCTGGCTCTGCACTCAGGAATTATTCCTGGTGGTGCTCAGGGGGCCATACGGGATGCTGGGAATCAAACCTGGGTCGGCCGAGTGCAAGGCAAACGTCCTACCCGCTGTGCTATTGCTCCAGCCCCAAGATTATCTATTTTCTAAAGGCAAATAATCACTGTATAAAACACTGTATCACTGTCATCCCTTTGCTCATTGATTTGCTCGAGCGGGCACCAGTAACATCTCCATTGTGAGACTTGTTGTTACTGTTTTTGACATATCGAATACACCATGGGGAGCTTTCCAGGCTTTGCTGTGCGGGCGAGATACTCTGGGTAGCTTGCCGGGCTCTCCGAGAGGGGCGGAGGAATTGAACCTGGGTCGGCCACGTGTAAGGCAAACGCCCTACCCGCAGTGCTTCCGCTCCAGCCAAGGCAAATAATATGAAAAAATAACTGAGAACCTGGGGAAAGCCAGTAACTTGACCTGAGTTTAGGGGGACTCTGCAATCAGGAAGGAGGTTCCCCCCACATACGCACTGTCGTTCTGACTCAAACCCGGGCCCAGCCCCTCAGAACGTGTTTCTCTCCCACTTTCTTAGCACCAACTCACTATTCCTCAGCCCTCCCGTGAAGCCCTCCAGGCAGAGACCCCTCCATCCACTCCACCCACCCTTCATTCTTAACCGTCACCCTGCCTGGCCTCTCTCACAGGTCACGTGGATCATGTCAGATTTGGGGGGGGGGGGCGCTCTTCTTCCTCTGGGGAGCTCCTCTCTCCAGAGTCAGGCCCAGGGAGCAGGGCTTTGTCCTGTCCAGCCTCAGATGCCCAGGGCCTGGCCATCAACATTCAGTACCGGTTTGAGTTTATAAATGCATGAATGTGCGAGAAAGCTAACACAGTCCCCAGTTCCAGACAAGGATGCACAAACATAACTAAAGACTCATTATTGCCCAAAAGGATGACCATTTTCATATTCCTCTTAGAAAATTCATCTTTTAGGAGGCGAAGAGATAGCATAGCAGGGAGGGCATTTTGCCTTGCATGTGACCAACCCAGGTTCAATCCCCAGCACCCTAGATGGTCCCAGAGTCAGGAGTAAGCCCCGAGCACTGCCAGATGTGGCCCCAAAACAACAACAACAATTTAGTAAAAAGATTCTTTTATTGGGGAAAAAAAAGAAAAACACAGTTCCCTTAAATTAACTTTCTTTGGACGTGGAGCACATTATTTTGGTCAAATAGATTAAGTCAGTTGAAACTCAACGGTCTCTCGGGCTGCATGCATTCTGGACTCCAGAGCGCCCTGCCGTACAGTCCAGCCACCGGGGTGCTGTCTGTGCAGGAGACCCCCTGAGAAATACTCCCACTGTGCATCCTGGGGACTCAGGGAAGTGGTCCCTGCTCCTGCCTTTAGCTCCTGCGACAGAGGGAACCCCTCACCTTTAACCAACCAGATCAGACAGGGGAGCGCCCTGACCAGGTCCCAGGAGGAAGCAGGAAGCGTCCGCTCTCGGGTCCCTGAAGGCCCCACCCCTGACTGACCCTGGAATTTATGTCATCGGAGCATTTGTGCCTGTGCTTGGATATTTGCACCATCCTAATCCTGGGCACTGTAGCCCGCACCCTGCCACTCAGCCCTTCACCTGCCCACAGGTGTGCAGGGGCGTCTACAGGTGGTTCTTGTTTTTGTTTTACATAAAGCCCAGGGCCAGCGTCAGTGCACGCAAAGCCCCTCTTGCTCGCCACCATCACAACTCCCTCATTCCTGATCTCCGGAGGCGCTGCCCACTATGTACTGTCATGTTTTAAATTAGTCGGTCACTGTCACTGTCATCCTGTTGCTCATCGATTTGTTCAAGAAGGCACCAGTAATGTCTCTCATTGAGAGAATTATTGTTACTGTTTTTGGTATATCCAATATGCCACGGGTAGCTTGCCAGGCTCTGCCACGCGGGTTCGATACTCTCCGTAGCTTGCCGGGCTCTCCGAGAGGGGTGGAGGAATCGAACTCGGGTAGGCCGCATGAAAGGCGAACGCCCAACCGCTGTGCTATCACTCCAGCCCAATTAGTCTATATTCTCATAAAAGTATGGTGTCATTCATTTATGGACGCTTAATATTTCAATCTGCTGCTTACTTTTGTGGATTTGACACCAT
Source organism: Sorex araneus (assembly GCF_027595985.1). Classification (NCBI taxonomy): domain Eukaryota; kingdom Metazoa; phylum Chordata; class Mammalia; order Eulipotyphla; family Soricidae; genus Sorex; species Sorex araneus. The sequence continues at coordinate 176,020,242 of NC_073304.1, read as the reverse complement.
GTGAATGACAGACTTTTTGGGTTTTGTGGCCCCACAACAAACAAAAAAAAACCTCAACCATCAAATAAATATTTTTAAAAAGGCTCCTAAAGCTCTTGTTTTCCCTGAGAACACTTGCTTTCCCTTTTGTTTTCATTTGGGGGCTGCACCCAGGGGTGCTCAGGGCTGACTCTTGGATCTTCGCTCAAGGATTACTCCTGGCAGGGCTGAGGCAGCCCTATGGGGTGCCGGGATGGAGCCAGGCTGGAGCCCAGCTTTGCCGCGGGCAAGCAAGCATCCTCCCCGCTGTCCTAGGGCTCCAGCCCAGACCATTTCTTCCCGAAGCAGAGTTAGCCAAATTTCTCAGCACGGCTTTTCTCTTTGCAATGGTGGGCTTGGCAGGGCCCCAGGCTGACACCTCACCTCCATGTTTCACAGTTGGGCCTGGCCCAGGTGCCGCTGGGAGGGAACAGAGCAGGGGTGCGGGGTGAGGACCTGGCCCGGGGTGCGGGTCTGCCCAACTGGGGGCTCCAGAAGGAGACTTGCTTTGGGGTGGGGGCGGCAGAGTGTGGCTTCCTTGTCCCTTTCATGGACAATAATGAACACAAAGGGCGATGCGGCTGGCTTGCAAGACTTGAAGAGGCCCGAGATCGAACGTTTACGGCCCGCGCAGGGGGCACACGGAGCCTCCCGGGAACGCAGTCCGCACCAGACGCGTGTCCTCCCGCCAGTTATTAAAGATCAGGTGTCAGGAACAGGCCTAGGCTGAGCCAGTCCCAGGCGCCTCCTCGCTGCTCTTTAATTGTACAGTATTGTTTTTGTTCCAATGGCGCCATCTAGTGTTCAGCCTCTGACTTAGACAAGATGGTCAGTTCGCTGCCTTCGAACAACCTATTTCGCACTTTCGCTGCCTGAAAAAGAGGAATTTACAGAACTGTGTGTATTGCCATATTATTCCTTGTGCTTAGGCTGTGGCTTTGTGTGTTCAGACTTTATTCATGTGTATACCCACAGAAATCTGGGAACAGGGTGGAGAACTGGGTACAGCTGGGAGGGCGTTTGTCTTGCAAGCGGCCGGGGTTCAATCCCCGGCATTCCTTAGGATTCCCCTGAGCATCACCAGGAGTGATTTCTGAGCACAGAACCAGGAGTAACCCTTGAGCATGCCAGGTGTGGCAAAAAAAAATGACATACTGTCCACTTTTGTTGGCTTTTTGTTGGGAGGTCTCTCCTGGCCGTGCTCAGGGTGACTCCCCACGGTGCAAAGGACCAGGCTGTGGCTGAGATCAGTGCCCTCCTCCTGCAATGCCACGAGCTCGGCCCTGTCTGACTTACTGGTGGTGATTGTCTCTGATTGGTAAGAATTTGAGGGAGTTTTTTGTGACTTTTCTATTTTGTACTTCAACTTGTCATAACAATATTTATGTAAATATTGGGAAAACTTGATCTTTTAAGAATAAATGAGTTCCTAAGAAAATAATTTAGTCCCCTCCAAATATATATATATATATATATACATATATATACTTAGTATTTGGGACGCATTTATTGATAGTATTAGTTATTACTAGGACTGGAGCGATAGCACAGCGGGTAGGGCATTTGCCTTGCACACAGCTGACCCGGGTTCGATTCCTCCGCCCTCTCAGAGAGCCTGGCAAGTTACCAAGAGTATCCCGCCCACACGACAGAGCCTAGCAAGCTCCCCGTGGCATATTTGATATGCCCAAAATAGTAACAAGTCTCACAATGGAGAGATACTGGTGCCCGCTCGAGCAAATCGATGAACAACAGGACAACAGTGCTACAGTGCTATATGTCAAGGTTAAATAAATTCAATAAAAATTTGGGGGACTAGAGATAGTACAGCAGATTGGGCTGCCTTGCATGCAGCCAACCCAGGGTTTGATCTCTGGCACCCTATATGATCCCCTGAGCACTGCCAGGAGTAATTTCTGACTGGATACTAAGTGTGGCCCAAAAACCAAAAAAAGAAAAAGGGAGGAAGTTTAATTTTTGCTTTTAAAAGTACACCAACCAAGTAATGCCCTTGTACCAAAATACTTCCACTTCACATGTCTTTGCTGCATCTCAGTCTTCAAACAACCTTAGCAGTGAAACTCCTGAGTTGGAAATGCAGAGGCTCAGAGAGGTTAAGTAACTTACCTGAAATCACAGAGCACATGAGAGCTGAATCCAGGTCTCTCCTCCAGGCTAACCCTCAGCACAATCCCCCTCTATGTTTCCAATAAAGCCTTCCTCCTCATCCACACGAGTGGGGAGAAAAGCTACAGAATGTTTTGGGAATGTTTCCATCTTTTTTTCAGTCCTCACAGCCACGTATGACTTGGGTCCGTATGTTTCAGTGCCATGAAGAATGAAGGTTATGTGTCAGCATCATGTATGACATAGGTGTGTTTCAGAGCATGACACTGCCTGCCAGCTTCCTTGAGTGGACATGCAGAAAGTGCTGACCTCCTGCACACCTGCCCCCTGCGCTCCCCTGCAGACGAGGAGGCTGATGCTGAGTCACCCACCGGTCCAGGCACGAGGGCCAGGGGGAGCACCCAGTGGGGAGGAAGTGTGTGTGCTGGGCCCGGCCTTACTGAAGGCGCCAGTCAGAGCCCAAGCCGGGTTCCCGCAGCGGAGGGCCCTGGCCAGGCCATCTGGGGACTCAGTAGTCCAGCCGGGGTTGTGTTTGGGTTTGCCGCCAATCATGCTGGCCTGAGGCTCGGAGCTGCCCGCTGAGCTGATCTGCACCTGGGAAGCGGCCAGCCCCTGAAACACAGAATTACTTCCTGACTGGCTGGGGAAATGTGTTCTCGAGCTGGCTGGGGCGCCACTCGATCAAGCACTGCCCTGGGCACTGCACCAGGAGGTGAAGGTGGGGGGGGGTGAGGGGGTGTGCCCGGAGCACAGCTCAGTTCTCAGTGCTGAGAATCCCCTGATGCCCACAACCACTGCATCGGTACCACCTAAGGCCGACCTACCACTATCTCATTCTTCCCTGGTACTACCTAAACAGTAATTCTGTTGTGGTGCCAGTCAAAGGCAATGCCAGGCAATGGAGCTACCTTTTTTCATTTTCACCCCATCCCACTCATTGTGCCTCTGCCCCCGTGGGTGACGATGCGGGGAATGACAGTGTCCCAGCCTGGCAGTGGCCACAAGCGCAGACAGACGAGGGCTCACGCATGCTCTCCCGGATACTATCTCTGCTTCCTGTGGGACAGGTGGCTCCTGCTGGACGTCCACACTTGGGGGCCAGGCACCCTCTGAGCCATGCAGCCCAGAAAAAAAAAACAAAAAACATCTCAGCCCAAGTGTCCGCAGAGAATTATGTGTGTTGTAAGGGCCACCGCTGGCAGCACTCCGGGTGCCGTGCAGAAGATCTAACCGAGGACTTGGCACTCTCATCTGTGCTCTCTCCCGAGCCTCGTCCCAGGCTTCTCCTGGACCACTTGAACTATCTCCCAGCTCCCGGGTGGCTGCATTTTTGAATTAATGCTGCCAGAAGGGGGCTCCAAGGAAACAAGCAGTGCAGTGCCTGGTGAAACTGGGGGAGAAGAAAGCCGCGGCTCCCTATGCCTGCAGGCACCCCGGAGAGGCGCTCCCACCCGGGAAATGCCACTTCCACATCTCCAGACTCCTCCCAACACCCTCCACAGCGCCCGGAGAACTGCGCGCTCAGCATGACCTAATTTCCTCATAAATCTCTTGCCTTTTAATCAGCTAAGTGGCTCTCTGCTGCGCTTCCCTGATTTATTGATATCTTTGTTGGAGGGCCAAGGCCGTGTCCAGATACTAAGTGATTAAATGTGGGTGAAAACAGCTCATCTCGGTAACAACGTCAGAACACACTTGGCCCGTGGAGCCCCTCCCGCAGACGATGCAGATAAGGCCTTCACGGCTTCATCCCTTGGGGTTTTGCAGGAAACTATCCCCAGTTCCACCCACCGAGGCGCTGGGCGGCCCGGTGGTCAGGGTCCCCCTCAGCATTCGCTGTTGTGGGGTCTTGAGGCCAACAGCCAAACAGGAAAAATCGTTTTTACCTGGACCAACTACCCAAGCTGTACGATGTGCAAAGTGGCTTCCTGTTTTCTAACCTTGCTTCTTCACCCAGTTGTCAAAGGCAAGCCCTGTGGAAGTCACTTTTGGTAACAACCTCCTAAAAATACAACACTTGCCTTGCAGTGGACACTGGGAGCCTGTCGGGATGGAGGGGACAGAGTTCTCTGTCATGGCGCCACCTGCTGGTAGCACTGCTGTATTACAAACCCTTTCTCTGCCGTTTTCCGTCAGAAAGGTAAGAAAGTAAGGGGCCTCCAATTTCCAAATGCAGTGACCCCCAGACCAACACTGGTGAATGCAACTCTAGTACCCTATTGATTAGTCTCCCTCCTATCTGAGCAAAATGAGACACAGCACAACAGCCAAATACCCAGGAGCTCAGTGGGCATGATGTTTGGGGGATTTAATATATTAACAAAGAGAAACACAGGGAAATGATCAGAATTCTTCCTTTGAGGGTCACTATCTGCCTAACCATGTTAAGCCACATGACAGTTCCTGGGCCGTGATCAGATCACCTGCACGGAACCTTCTGGAACTGTCCAGTTCATGCGCTTGATGACCTGGATGGCTGCCCCCAAGATGGACAACCAATTAGAACAGACTGGAAGACGACATACCAGGCCACCTGCAGGGCCGTGAGGGCTGGAGCTGGGCAGACCTGCGCCAGAGGCAGTGCTGTGGGGCGTGGCAAGTGCCCTCCTCACTTTGGGGGAGCACCACCTGTCACCTGCCCTGCCCTCACAGCCCGGCTGCCGAGGACCCCTCAGGCACCAGGCAGTCCTTCTGCCAGGGCATTGGGGGGTGGGCGAGAGAGTGCAGGGTTTTCCGTGCGGTCACCCTGTAAATGGTCTGAATGGGGACCAAAGTTTCTTTAACCAGCACCTGAGGAACAGAGGACAGGAAGCTGGAGCCAGGAAGAGGACATGCCAGCTCACTGCAGCTCCGACCAGGATAACACAGACCAGAATAACGCCAGACTACCAGGATAACACAGGCTGCAGCAGACATGGGCCACGGCAGTCATGGGCCACGGCAGACAAGAGTCCATGGCAATCACAGACCAAAGCAGACAGGGCCCATGGCAGACAGGGCCACGGCAAACATGGGCCATGGCAGACATGGACCTTGGCAGACATGGGCCACGGCAGACAGGGAAGGTCTGTGCACCAGGCAGGCAGGGAGTCTTAGAGCTTCTCCAAGTGCTATGAGGGAGCCTCGGTAGGCCTGGGCCCTGGGGCCTAGAGCAGACCCCCCTCCTCCCGCCTGCAGGGTGGAGAAAGCCCCTCCCTAACAGACAGTGCGTCCCTGCCTCCACTGTCCCTGCAGATGCCCATTTATTCTTCAGCCTGTGCTTTCCAAAACAACTAGCGCGCAACCCAGCTGAAAGCCTCCCCAAAGGGCCATGCACTGTTTCTTTGGGGAGAGGCGAGGGTCACACCAGTGGTGCCAGGGGGGCCAGCGATGCTGGGATGGAGCCCAGGACCCCAGGCAGCCACTCCCACCCTTCGAGCTCTCCCTTGCCCACAGGTTGGTCACTCGCCTACAGTCAGTGGTGGTTGTACAGCTCGACTGACAGGGTATGGGGGTGGGGACTGCAGGGCAGTGCCAGCACCCCGAGGTCTTGCTCATGCCCTTCCACTTGAGCCGAATTGCTGGCCACACTAGTCATCAGTTTTATTTATTTATTAATTTTGGCTTTTTTGGGTCACACCCGGCAATGTCCAGGGGTTGCTCCTGGCTCTGCACTCACTCAAGAATTACTCCTGGGGCTGGAGCGATAGCACAGCGGGTAGGGTGTTTGCCTTGCATGCGGTCGACCCGGGTTCAATTCCCAGCATCCATATGGTCCCCTGAGCACCGCCAGGAGTAATTCCTGAGTTCAGAGCCAGGAGCATCCCCAAATGTGACCCAAAAAGCAAAAAAAAAAAAAAAAAGAATTACTCCTGGCGGTGCTCAAGGAACCATATGGGATGCTCGGGATGGAACCCAGGTCAGCTGAGTGCAAGGCAAATGCCTCACCTGCTGTGCTATTGTTCCAACCCCCACAGTCATCAGTTTTAACTGGCTGCAGAGATTGTCCTATCACTCAAAAATGAGAAAAGACACCGATACACCCATAGTAGCATGCCACAGTGAATGGGGTACAACAATCTTCACACACTTTCTTCTAAGAAACTTTTTTGATCATTTCTATCAAATTATTCATAAGTAAAACAAAATAAGTTATGTAGGGTCTGCTATTGGGGCAGGATTGGGTGGTGGTTGGGAAAACTTGAAATAATAGTGGCGGGAAGGTGTAATGGTGGTGGGATTGGTGTTAGAATAGTGAATGATGTAATAACTTATTGTGAACAACTTTATAAAAATAAAATTTAAATTTAAGAATAAAAAAATAAAATAGAATAAAGCTTTTATCAAACATAATAAAAGAAATATTCAAATTCAGTACTGTAAAATGCTTATCCTGAAGCCGGAGCGATGGTACAATGGGTCGGGAGCCTGGCTTGAAGATGACCCACCCGGGGTTCGATCCCCGCCATCCCCATATGCATCCCCCAAGCACCACCAGGAGTAATTCCTGAGTGCGGAGCCAGGAGGAACCTCTGAGCACCGCCAGGTGTAACCAACCCCCCCAATACAAAATTTAATAAATAAAAATAAAATAATATGCTTATTCTGGGGCCAGAGACAGTACAGCAAGAAGGTAAGGTGCTGCTGGCTTTGCATGCGCCAAGCCGGGCTCATTCCCCGGCACCCCAGAGGGTCCCCCAAGCACCTCCAGGAGTGATCCCTGAGCGCAGAGCCAGGAGTAAGCTCCGAGCCTTGGCGAATGTGGCCCCAAGGCCAAAATGAAATACGCAAAACGCTTCTTCCTGCAGCCGACCCACAAGTTGGCCTGAAGCCCCTCCAGCGGGTGGAGTGCCCGAGACACAGCTGCCCCGCGCGCAGGAAAGATGCTCCTGAGCTCCGGCCGGAGAAGGGAGGGTTACCAGGCCAGGTGCCGTCCAGCCCCCAAGGGGAGGGCTGGGAATCAGAGAAGCCACGCGCCGTGTGTCCACGAAACCCATAGCGTTTAATCCCGTGAATTCGTACCCTCAGTTCCTCTCACACTCCCCCCAGGACGCGGCAGAGGGCGCCGCCCCCAAGCGGTGACTGGTCAGCCTTGCTATTGGTGGCTCTGCAATAGTCCCGGGAAGTCCTGGGCCCCTCCGAGCCGCGGGGTCTCCTGTGCGTCACGCTCTGTGGCTGGAACCCCGCAGCCCCGCTCCGAGCAGCTCCCAGGCGCCCAGGCGGGCCCCCTCGGGGCGCCCCAAGGCCTGCTGGCCCCTTCTCCCAGCTGCCAGGCTCTGCGCTTCGTCCCGGGGGTCTTGTCGGCGCCTGTGCTCAGGCCCAGCTCCCCGAGGGTCCCGGGGGGCGCGGGGGCGCCGGCTGCAGCTACACCACGGCGGCGGGCGGCTCCTGCGGGCTCTCCTCCAGCTTCAGCCCCAGGTTGTCGAAGCCGATGCTGGCGGCGGGCGGGATGCTGCTGGCGGGGGGCTCCGCGTTGCGCGTCGGGGTGGCGCAGTACAGGACGAAGCCCGTCATGATGATGGTGAAGGACAGCAGGTAGAGTCCCGAAAACTGGGGAGACAGAGGAACGGCCGTGGGCACGGCGCCTGCACCTCCCCAGGCCTCAACGGTGTTTCCTGGGAGGGGCGCATGGGCCGCACACTGCGCCCCTGCGCTCCGGTGGATGGGAGCGGGGTCTGCGCGTGCTGACAGTCTCGGGGATACCCCGACCCCAGCAGCGATGCAACCCGACCCTGCCCCGCACCCCACCCGGCCCCCTCGTGAGGAGAGCAGAGGCCTCGGGAGGGCCCAGGTGCACCTCCCCTCTCTGTTCCCTGGGACCCACAAGAGCCAGGGCAGAGGGAGGAAGGGAGGCCAGCTGCTTCCCCGAGCTGCCCCTCCCTAGAGGGGATCGCAGAGAGCACGGACACCCCATCTCTCTCCTGCACCTCAGCCCCAAAGTTCAAACACGTCTCACAAATCCCTTTGCATGCCGAGGCTTTCTTGAATCGAGGAACCAGGCAAAAGCTCAGGCGTTAGGGATGAGATTATCTGGGGTGGGCTGGGGTGGGGCGGCATATCTGGCTGTGCTCAGGCTACTCCTGGAGCAGTGCTCAAGGGCCACGGCCCACAGAGCTTCCTGGGGGTGGAACCTGGCCTCCATAAGCAAAGCACGCGCTGCCCTTCAGCCACTATCCTGCTCCAGCAACTGCATTTTGTTTGGGGGCCACACCCAGGGCTGACTCTGGTCTTTGCTTTTGGGGATCACCCGTGGTGGGGCTCGGGGGGATCAAGCCCAGGCCAGCTGCCTCCAAGGCAAGCACCCTCCCCGCAGTACCGTCTGTCCAGGCCCCACATTTGTTTCTAACAGGATAAAAAACATATGTAAAAGCCAGGAAGAAAACAGCCGATGACTGACCAACCAGGGTGTCATCAAATTCAGAGAAAGGATGGAACATGGTTAATGAGGAATTAACATCCAGGCTCGATTATTTACTAGCCACCAGCTCCTACGAACGGCCCTGCTCAGCTGGTTTTGAAATGAAGGCGGGGGCGCTATTGCAGGCAGAGCAACAGACATTTCCAGTTCCTTTAGATTCCGATTACAGCCAACAGGCAGAGTCTGAAGAAGGGCGTGCCGACAAGAAGCAAATAGAAACGGTGGGAAAGGAGAGAGAGAAGATGGGGAGAGAAGACAAGATGCTCTCCCAGGGCGAGCAGGAGGAACTGGTGCATCTTATTGAGATTGTGGTTACTCCCAGCTGGGGCACTGGGGGGCCACCACAGCCTTTTTGTGAATATCGCAGGTGCCCCATTCTTTCTCTACTGGGACCCCCCCCAGAATCCCTTCCAGGCTGGATAGAACAGCCCCCCAAGAGCAGGGCAATCATTCCTTCCCGCAAAGCCAGGGAGAGACTCACTGAGCGAGACTCATTTCCTGCCACAGTTTTTCCTTCTCGCATCTAACAGGGAAAAATCACAGGGGTCCAGCATGCCCCGAGCTGCTGGGCACAGAATCACGGCTGAGTCAGGTTCTGGCAGAGCATTCTCTGGGCTCACCCGCCCTGTCCTGTGAGGTTTGGCGGCTGTTAACGTGGAAAAGGAAAAGCCATCTTGTCCTTTCCCAAAGTCCCTCTCAAAGGGTTTGTTAGAAAGAAGAGACAGGACGGGAGGTTAGGCGCCTGGATCAGAGGCGCTTACCTCTCCTTCCTGTTTAAACTTCTCCTTGCATCTGTATCTCCACCAGACGTTACCTAGCGCTACTGTGTGGCCAGCATTTCCTCAGAACCACTGCCAAAGGGGCAGAGCCCACATCAGGGAGAACAGACAGTTTAAGCCTCTTTTATTTTCATTTTTAGCTGTTTTATATATATATATATATATATATATATATATATATATATAACTGCTATATTTATATGTATATAAAGCAGAGCCATAGTTATTTAGAATTGTTGTTTCTCGGAGCCGGAAGGATGGTAAAGTGGGTAGGGTGTTTGCCTGGCACACAGCCGACCCAAGTTCAATCCCTGGCGTCCTCCCCAAACACCACAGTGTGATTCCTGAGTGCAGAGCCAGCTGTAAGCCCTGGGCATCACCAGGCGTGGCCCAAATATCAAAAACAGCCAAATCTAAATAAATAAATAAATGAATAAATGTGTTTCTTTATCAAAACATTTTAAATTGGTGGTAGACAAGGCCAAATGGATATGATTCCATGGAAAAGCACTTGCTTTGCAGGTGTGAGGTCCAGAGTTCTATTCGTGGACTGAACACACACACACACACACACAAACACACGGTGGAGCTAGAGAGATAGTCCAGGACGCAGAGTGCTGGCCTTGTTTGCAGTTGACCCAGTTTTGATACTGGCACCACAAATAGTCCCCTGAGCACAGAGCCAAGAGTTAGCCCTGAGCATTGTTGGTGTGGCCCAAACACCAAAAAAAAAAAAAAATGGCATGTGACCTTAGAATTCTGCCTTTACAGGGGCTGGAGTGATAGCACAGCAGGTAGGGCGTTTGCCTTGCACATGGCCGACCCGGGTTCAATTCCCAGCATCCCATATGGTCCCCTGAGCACCGCCAGGAGTGGTTCCTGAGTGCAGAGCCAGGAGTAACTACTGTGCATCGCCAGGTGTGACCCAAAAAGCAAAAAAAAAAAAAAATAGAATTCTGCCTTTACAAACCAGCCCTAAGGTGCTTGGGCTGTCTGTACACTGTCAGGCTTTCTATCTTCCTGATCTACTCTGAAGATCACAGCAGTCCTGCTCTTTGCCCTGTAAGACTTGAAAATGGCTTTTGGCCAAGAATAATAAAACCACATCTGGGTAAAGGCTAGATTGGGAGACCATTTCTGGAAGGACAAAGAGGCACAAAGCGGAAGGATCAGAAAGGACTGACCAGGGTGCGAGCCTTGACGTGGCTGGGGACACTGGAGACAGTGACGGAGGGAAGGTGGGTGGCGGTGGGATTGGGGTTGGAATACTGAATGCCTGAGACGAATCATCACGGACAACTTTGTAAGCCACGGTGTTTAGATAAAGTGTAAAGGGGAAATTAAAAAATTAATAATAATAAATTTTTTTTAAAAAATAGAAAGGCCCTGGAAGCACTAGCATCCGCGGTTGATTCGCTAAGCAGGGAGCAGGGGCGCGAGGAGGGACCGTGGCGCTCTTGCCCAAGGCTGAGGTTTTGTTCCCGAGTCTGTAGCAGCTTCCATAGCAGCAAGCCAGAGTTCTGTGGACGGATCCACTTGCTTTACCTTATAGCCAAACAGAAAGAGTCCGAAGAACAGGCTGTAGAGGTCGGCGGTCAGGATGCCCAGGTTGACCGAGGTCGCGCTGGTGACGCTGATCACCACTGGCATGAAGCTGTACAGGCAGAACATGCAGAGGGCAAAGGCGGCAAAGAGCAGCGCTGTGGAGGCAAGAGGGGGGCGGGTGAGTACGGGCCACGGAGACAGCGCAGCAGGGAGCACGCTTGCCCGACCCACAGCTGACCCGGCTTCCATCCCGGGCACCGCATAGGGTCCCCCAAGCACCGCCTGGAGTGATCCCTGAATGCAGAGCCAGGAGTGACCTCTGAGCATCACCTGTTGTGGTTCCCTCCAACACCCTCCAAAAAAAGGAAAAAAGAAAAGTCCCCCGTATCTTTTGTTTGATCAGGATGGTGGTTGGACATGATTTGTGTCATTGGATTCAGCACCAAATCTCCTCAAGGGCACGGAGGCAGCTGGGTATTCTGTTACCATTCGCCTGCTCCCTCAGTGCCCCCAGATGGCACAGCCTGGCTGTTCTCCTTCAGGCAGAGTGGCTGTGTGGATGCCAATGGGGTAGCAGTGCCTCTGCCTGCGAGAGCGTGCATGCGCGCACACACACACACACACACACACACACGCACACACACACACACACACACACATGCACTCACACATGTGGACTCTCACTCAAACTCAAACTCATACACATGCACTCACACTCACACACATTCTCACACACATGCACTCACTCACACACATGCACACACACAGACGCACTCAGACACACACATACACACACTCACACACACTTACAATCATGTCCTCACATATGAACACACAATCTAAATTGAATTAAATGATCTAATCATTGAACAGCTTTCCATCCATCATTAAGTAAAATTTAAATCTTTCCCTGATGGGCCTCAGAGAAGGCCAGAGCTCAAGGCCCTGCATGTGACCAGTGCTGGTTTGATCCCTGGCACTGTGTATGGTCCCTGCACACAACCAGGCCTGGCTCAAAAGACAAAACAGAGCAAAAATAAAACAAAAAAATCTTTCCTTCTGCTTCACCACATTTTCCTCCTGCATTCTGTCTCTTTTGTTTTACAAAAATGCTTCTGGCCTATTCAAATGAAATCTGTTCCAAGTGCTCCCTTCTCAACATGCACTCAACGAGGGTGCTGAGCGGAGAGAATCTGCTCCACCTACCGATTCTCCAGTCCCAGGGGATGCTGGCCACGTCCTGGTACTCCACGAGCAGCCTAGGAGGGAATCAAGAGGAATCAGGATTCACGCACGTATCTCAGAAGCATGTTGCTTAACTTGCCTGTGTGGTGGCATGATGGAAGCCAGGGTACCACACGTGTGGGACACACGGCTGTCTTCCACCCAGCCACACCCCTGGGTCCTCTTAGATGTATTTTCACTTATCTTCTTTGGCCGAGGTGGGGAATTGCCCTAACTTGGGGACCCTTCTGAGAGGAGAAGCCCAGAGGCGCCCGTGAACAGTGGGGGTGTTCTGCCCCAGCACCAGCCACGGAGACCAGGCGTGGAACTCACTTCCCCCGAGCTAGAAGTGTAACCTTCCCGCCACACCCTTCCAGACCCTGCCTCTCGCAGCCCTGGGAAGGAGGCCTCTTGGCCGCTGCTTCTCCCAATGACCAGGGAACGGGGGTTCGGCCCAGATGGGCTCGTGTCGCTCCTTACAGCTGGACGCTGCTGATGAGAGTCCCGAACAGCCCCACCATTCCCAGAAACTCGCAGCGGCTCAGCTTCTTTACGATGTACTCCTCACACACGTTGGACACGGCGTAGAGGCACGCGCCCAGCAGGACCAGCACGTCCCCGATGAGCACGTTGCTCCCTGCAGGAAGACGGGCGTAAAGCGCAAGTTGGAGGCTGGGCGGGGGGGAGGGGGGAAGTGCCTGACCTCGAAAGTCTTTTTCTCTCCTCACTTTCTCCTCATTGAACTCCTCAGGAGCCCAGGCTCGAGAGTGGGGACAGTGACCCCCTGCTGGAAGGGGGTCTAGGTGGTGGGGGGACCCCAGAGAAGGAAGGGAGTGAGGACAGGGGAGCTCTCTACGGGACAGTCACCGGGACCCGGGTCTGTCCACTGACGGCTCGTGACCGGGAAGGGCTCACTCACGCCACGCAGTCTCCTTCTCGGTAAAAACGGAAACTTGAGACTCCACGGTGGGGCTTTCGGGGGCTGACCCCAGTGGACGGGTGGACAAGGATGACTCTACCTAGAGGAGGAAGCTTCTCTCTGAGAGACAAAACTGTTGAAGGCCACAGAAAAGACCCAGGCTAGAGGACACGGGGTAGGGGTTGCCGTGGTGTGGCCGCCAGACAGCAGGTGCCACTGACCCTGAATTAAACTCAAGCTGCCAGCCAGGGCTTGGTGTCTACCCTTACTCTGTGCAAAAGGAAAGCAAAAACACAAGGAGGGGGGAGGGAGACAGGGAAGGAGGAGAAGGGGCTGAAGGGGAAGGAAGGAGAGGGGGGACATGTCTGGGCTGGGCAGCACAGCCTTACCCGAGTTGTCTTCCCTTCCAGCTAGTATGTCCGCACCGACCATGGTCCCCACGCCCAGCAGACACACGGCCACGGCCACAAAGTGGATGACACGGTACCGTGCGTACAGGATGAACCACGAGAGAGCCATCATCACGGGGATCCCGAAACAGTCCAGGAGCTGCAGAGAAGCCACGCCTGTCAGCGCCCGTCAGCACCGGTCAGTGCTGGTCACCACCCGTCAGCGCCCGTCAGCGCCCATCTGTGGGAGACCGAGGGTCAGCGTGGGCTGAGTGCTTATGCCTGTCAGCCGCTACTGATCTCGGGGTCAGCCCAGCACTGACCACAGGACCAGCCCAGCACTGACCAATCATGGGGCCAGCCAGGTACAGATCATGGGACCAGCCCAGCACTGACCATGGAGGCCAGCCTAGTACTGGCCACAGAGCAGCCCAGCACTGACCACAGGGTCAACCCAGCACTGACCATGGGGCCATTCCAGCACTGACCACAGAGCCAGCTCAGTACTAATCAGAGGACCAGTCTGGTACCCAACATGAGACTAGCCCGGGGCTGAGCACCGTGCAGAGATGAACCCTTCAGCATCCACGATGACCTCACACGATCTGAACCTCCACCGCTATTTTTCACACGAGAACACCCAGGTTCCCTGCCCCCTCCCCCGCCCCGTCCAGCTCACATGGTTCAACAGGGAGAGACCCTGGCGCAGCCCATGGTGCTGACCCCTGCCGCTGCAGGGGCCTCAAGCGTGGCCAGTTGCTGGATCCCTGGAATTCTGTCTCGGGGGTCTGTGCAGCTTTTCTCTGAGGCCCGCCGGAGCTCTCCCATTGACCCAGGATGCAGCGATTCTGCCAATCTAAGGTTCTGAGCCGGGGCCCAGGGGAGGCGGGAGGGGTGCGGGTGGAGACAGGCAGCTGAGCTGGGAACCAGGACCAAGTGTGGGTCACTCAGAGAAAACCCCAACATCCCCTCCCTGATGTGACGCACTGGGCAGGACCTGGGACCACCGCTGAGCTCACAGCCAGTGCCCTCAAAAAGCATCAAAGCTTCACCTTTGACCCCAGCCCAGGAAGTGCCCCTCACCCACCAGGCTGCATCAAGGGAACTACAAGAGCAAACGAAACAAAACCTCACAGCACGCCCAAACTCTGACGCAGAGGGCTCAGCACTCACGCTCCTCCTCTGCCTTTTCCCACGGGCTCTCACCCTCACCAGGCCTGTCGAGCACATCCAAGGGTAAGCACATCAAGGGGCCTCTCTGAGGGTCCCCCACTTCCTGTGACCACCCTCGGACCCCCTCGGAGCCCCTTCAGTCTCCAACATGCCCCGGAGCTCTTGCATGTTAGCCGCTGCCTCTCCCAGGACAGCCCATAGAAGTCTCGTGCCCTGCACAGCCCAAGCACCCTGCCTCATTGTATTCCCGCCCGATTTTCTAAGTGCTTTATCAAGCCTGCCTGCATAACAAACCTTCGAACGTTTCGGTAACAGCCCGTCCCAAGACAGCATCCAGCTCTGATGACTTAACAAAGTCTGGGCTACGCTCCTGACAGTACAGAGAAGCGAAGGCGGCTCGGAAAACGATCACAGATGCAAACCCATGCCAATTTGTTCCTTAACACGAAAAAAAACAAAACAAACCATTCTGGGCGGACAATGACTGGCCGTTTCAGGAAGGTCAGACATTTCAGGGTCAGACAACCCAAATCACTCCTTTGTGGGTGTTTTGTTTTTTGTTGGTTTGTTTGTTGTTTTGCCAACCTGCCGTTAACCAGCTCTCCATCCCTAACTCCCCACATTCTTCCTTTATTTTTTTTTTTTTTTGATTTCTGGGTCACACCTGGAGGTGCTTAGGGGTTGCTCCTGGCTCTGCACTCAGGAATCACTCCTGGTGGTGCTTGGGGGACCATATGGGATACTGGAGATCGAACCCAGGTCAGCTTCGTGCAAGGCCAACGTCCAAGCCCTCGCGGATGGCCCCTGCTCTACTAGCCCCGATTCCTGGGCCAACAGCTCCGTGTCCAGTCCTGAGTCACATGGCGGCCTCTCCCGCGTGCACAGAGGGCTGACCTCGCCATTTCGAAAGTCTTCCTGCTTCATCTTTCAAAACGATAGATGTGGCCGAAGACTCCCTCAAATATTTTTTAATATTTCTCAAAATATTAAATATCTCAAAAATGTTTTTTTAATTAAAATTTTAATTTGGGGGCCAGGCAGGAAAGCCCAATGGGCTGACGCACAGGTTTGGCGGGCAGCAATCAGGCTCCACCAGCACCAGGTGCCCTCGAACCACCCAGAAGCAGCCCCTGTGCACCACCAGGTGTGGTCCTGAAAAACCCAGTGAAATAATAATAGCACCAGGGAGGGGCATAAGGGCTGGGGCCCCACAGCACCACCAGGGGCAGCCCTGGAACACTGAGCCAGGAGTCCCCAAACACCACCAGCTATGGTCCAAAAACACCCCAAAAAATCTTCAAGTCAAAAAACCCCGAGTCAGGGAGCACTGCAGGAGGAGTCCATGAGGATCCTCAGCATGAACTTTGACAAGCAAATGCCTAGATTTTCCCAAGAGGCCAGAGTGGAGGAAACTATTTCCAAAAGTACAGGATAGGGGCCATAGCAATAGTACAGCGGGGAGGGCACTTGCCTTGCATGCAGCTGACCCGGGTTCAATCCCTGGCATCCCATATGGTCCCCTGAGCATTGGCAGGAGTAATTCCTGAGTGCACAGCTAGGAGTAATCCCTGAGCATCATCGGGTATTGCCCAAAAAGAAAAAAAAAAAAACATTTTAAATATACAGGGCAGGGCCATGGAGGTGGTTGAAGGGCCGGAGAGCAGAGGCCCTGGGCTCAAATCCCAACACTGCCGAGTGTTGCTGGAGCAGCCCTGGGCCCCCAGAGCAGTGCAGGGAAGGAAGCCCCACCCCCACCCCCCTTACAAAAGCACGGGCTCGAATTTCAGTCACCCAAACCCAAATTGTGATGACTGGCACAATCTAAAACTCATAATAATCATTCGCTGAAGATTAAAGTCTCTGGAAATCTTCATCAAGTGACTAGATTGTGTGGGAGACGGGAAGAGAAGCTGTGAGGACAAAACATTTCCAATGTGCCGATGCCCTGGTCTAGCCGCCGCTGGGGGCACTTGATTCTATGGGTGGCGAGCTTCATCCTCTATGAAATCAGGCTTCCAGTTTTGACAGACAGAGAAATTCTGAAATGAGCCCCTTCTGCTCCCTGCCTTAATAAATAGCTGCTATCTCAGCTGGTTGGGGTGGGGGGGGCAGTGGGCTGCGGCCCCCTCAGGGCACTTTCACTTGCAAGGCCTGCACCCCCCACCCCGAGCCAGTCCCCTCATCTTTGTTTCTGGGCTTCTGGAGTCAAAACCCAAGTGACTGGCTGCGAACAATGCTTAACACAAGACCCCAGCCAGGGAGGTCGCTCATAAATATGCATTCTGGCCCCAAACTGAAACAAAGCAAAAATAAAAATGCATTCTGGTAATGCATGCCATCGTGTGAATATTTATTTGTGTTGAAAAAAAATCCTGTGTCAGGATCTCTGTATATCTTTGCAAGTGAAATAAGTCTAACTTCACCTTTGTTTTCTGATGACCCTGGAATGCAGTGAGCAATTTCAGCCTCTTCCGTGTGATGTTGGAACGCTGAGAAAGTTGTCCGTCGCTATGCTGAGCTGCCCCAGCCCTGACCAGAGAGACATTAGACAGTCCTGACAGTGAGTCCCTGCTAGAATACGGGTCAGTATGCCACCCTGACACCCAGTCAGAATGACAGCAGCTGGGAGAGTGCTTCTGTATGGAAACATACTCAGGACGGAGCGATAGTACAGCAGGGAGGGAACTTGCCTTGCACGCAGCTGGCCTGGGTTCGATTTCCGGCATCTCATAGGGTCCCCTGAGCACCACCAGGAGTGATTCTTGAGCGCAGAGCCAGGAGTAAGCCCTGAGCATCGCCAGATGTGACCCAAAAATTTTTTAAAAAATTTTAAAAAAACACAGCCTTGCTCTCTCCAGCAAGGAGAGGCCCCCCAAAGAATAGGCTGACAAGTTCAGGGAGCCACTATCTCCATCCCAGAGGCCCCTTCCTTGGCTCCGTGGACCTGGAGAGTTCTGCCTACAAACCCCCCTTTACAGCATACAAGGGTAACCCAGGAAAAAGCACCTTGCCAGCATCACAGAATCCATCGCTAACTAAATATTTACGCTTGTTTTGGTGGAAGCGTTTCTAATCTGCTGCCGCATTAGCAGTGGGGACCGATTAGCTGGCTCTGTTTTCACGAATTGCAGGAAACCTTGCTCATTAGCGCATCTGCTCCCCCGGACGACAGCCGGCACCCACGTGCAGGTGTGCCTCGAGCGAGCAGCTCTCCCGTGAACGGGGTTCTGAAGTCAGCATCTTCCCCTGGTGCTGTGAATCCAAAGTGGGCTGGACGCTGGCTCTCACCTGGACGCTGGTGAGCGTCGTGTACTGGTACGCCCGGACAATCAGGTAATTGGCTTCCACATCTGCCAAGCCCAGAAGGACATACTTCCACCACTTCCTTTTCAAGATGGACAGGAGGTTTTCGTTGTCTGGTGAAAGAAGCTGGGGTTAGTGCATGTGGTACCCGGGATGTTCGTTCACACATGAAGACTTAGCAAAGCCAAGGTCTCCTCAGCCTCCTGGCTGCCGTCACCCCAACAGAACCCAAACTCCAGCAGCCAGGCCGCTTTCTAGAGACATCCAAGCCACAGCCCTGCAGGCCTTGTGCTCAGTGAAAGCACCGCAGGGAAAGTGCTGGAAAGTGGTTATTATAAAGAAGCAGGGCCAACAGACATGGGTGGGGGCGTCACCTTCCTCACAGATCATCCCGGGAAATGAAACGCTTTCTCGGTAATTCCTTGGTTATCTGATCCCTACTCAACAAGACCTTTACCAGAAGGTCTGTAGGGTCATTTTCAGTGGGAGAAATGTGCTTTCGAGTGAAAATTAAGTCCATGGTCAGCTTGGGAAAGACTTAGGGGCACCACTGAAGAAACACAGCCTACCCCCAGATTCTACTTACTCAAGATAACTGCAAATTGACTTCTTCAGAGAGTCTAGCATGACAGAAGAGAAGGCTTTAGGGTAAGGGAAACCAAGGAAATAAAGGTGGAGAGAATCAGAACCGAACAATCTTCAAATATCAGCAGGCACTTCCATCCCATGAGCAACCCCGATCAGGAAGAGAATGAAAGGGCCTTGGCTCCTGGGCTCCCCGATGGCCTGGTCAGTACCACCTTCCTGAGCTGGAACTCAAGCCCGCTCACTGCTTTAGAGCCAGCTGTCCACTGTGGGACTCAGTGGTCATCATTCAGAGTCACACAGAGCAGACCCTGTATGGGAGGGCCGAGAGCACAGGCTCCTGAGGGGGGGGTGATCCCAACCCTCCTGGAACTCCCTCCATTCCCTCAAAAGCAAGGAGGCAAGGGCTGAGTGCCTCAGTTTCCCCATTTGATAAGTGTGTGTGACAAATCCCGCTGTCAGCATCTGGTACCACAGTAACCCACAGTATCCGCACTGGCCGGATACAGCCCTTCCCGGGACGGCTCGCCCTGACCCATCTCCTAAACCAGCTATCATCCCTGGGCCTGGATTCACCCAAGGTGTTCTGGTTATTGGTTTTTTGTTATTGTTTTGTTATTATTTGTTAACGTGTGCAGGGATTGAGCCACTCCCTGTGGTGCTCTGGGGCTCCTCCTGGCACTGACAGCTGTGGGCCCACGTTTTGATTTGTTTTTTAATGTCTAGAAATCAAGTATGCTTATGAAAATAACAGGCTGGAGGGCTGGAGCGACAGTACAGCAGGGAGGGTGCTCGCCCTGCATGCGGCAGACAAGGGTTTGATCCCCCAGAGTCCCCGATGAGCACTGCCAGGAGTGATCCCTGAGTGCAGAGCCAGGATAAGTCCTGAGCACAGCCAGGAGTACCCAACCCCTCCCAAACAAAAAAAAGAAAAAACCCAATCAAAATAATAATAATAATGGGCTGGAAAGTCCCGGCCCTAAGCCCTACCTGGCCGGAAGGCCAGCATCACCGTGTAGACGAGGAAGAGCAGGATGTAGTTGACGAGGCTCTGCAGCATCGGGGTGTTCACCCGGAACCGCTCGGCCAGGTACTGGCTGGTGATGGCCGTGCCACAGATGCATAGTGACAGCATCTGGCCCAGCGCGATCGTCTTCAGAAAGTTCCTGAACAAGACAAGAAAGGAGGAAATGAAGACTACTGAGCTGTAAATTCAACCTTGCATACGTGTAACGAACGCGTACACACACACACACACACACACACACACACACACACACTCCTAAGAGCTGATCACAGGGACACGCCATGGTTCCAGATAGAACCTGAAATCTTTGCCTCTTTTTTTTCCCTCTTTTGTAAGGTTTTAGGATCACACCCATCAACGCTCAAAGGTTACTCCTGGCTCTGTGCTCAGGAATCACTCCGGGTGAGCTCAGGACACCATATGGGATGCCAAGGATCAAACCTAGGTCAGCCACAGCCACATGCCAGGCAAATGCCTTCGCCTGCGCTATTGCTCCCAGACCTCTTTTCTTCATTTATTTGCTGACCTGTATAAACTGTCACAGATTCTAGGCCAAAAAAGACTCTTTTGGCAAAAAAGATTGGGTACAACTATTATGAGACCATTTTTTTTCAACCAGGCCCTTGTCTGTACTCACTGTCAGATGCGGCTCCAAAACAAAACAAAAGCAGGCACAACTCTTTTTTAAAATGTTAAATGAATGGAATCATTAACTGATAAAAACCAAATGTGCTGAGGGTGCAAAGGTGCAATGGTGGCAGGGTTGGTGTTTGAATGTTAACTGTTATAAATTATTATATGTGACAAAAAAGGGAAAAAATTATTCACAAACTTCTGCATGTTGACATTTACAGAAGTGAACTGACAGCTTCTAGTTTCATTTGCAACTCTACTGATTTTAAGAGACCAATCATACAGTCACTAAGATAAACAAGGTGAGGATATTTTTGAGTCAAGCTAGTGGTAAAGAAGCAGGTATGTGAAACCCGGCATTCCTCGGCACGAACGGGTCCAAGCAACATGCTATCATTGGTCCTTGAGCACAGAAATGTCAGACCACACAACCAATCACATATGCCAGAAATGGTCCCTGGGATCCCCCTTTGCTCTGGAGTTCCTTCCACAAAATAAGCCAAAGCAATATTTACTTTATTGAATCAGAGAGATGACAATTGGTAAGGCACATGTCCAGCATATAGAGTTTTGATTCCTGTATAAAATATGACACCACCCTCTCAACCCTCCAGCACTGCCATATGTAATCCTTGTTAAAAAGGAGAAAAATGTAATATAAGCTTTATTCAGGAAGTTAGATTTCTTAAACATGACATTTTGTATGTACCAATAATATGTATAATTACTCGTTGGCAGAGAATCTCTTGCCTGTGCACCTGGCTGTCTTCCCCAGGGCCCCTCAGAGGGCATGGCTCCAGCTTCCCTCCCCACCCCGAGCAGAGCTCCCAGCAGCCGAAGACTTCTGGAACTTAGCCACAGCCATGCTCAAGGCCCCTCCCCACACGTTCGGACAAGCCTCACGCATGAAGGTACCAGCAGAGGAACCCAGGTGTGTGGGACCCGGGACTGAGACCTCCAAGCCTGCTTGGATCGGGACTGGGCCTCCTCCACCCAGATTTTCCATTTCCCAGTAGCTAGGCGGTCACACCCAGGGACTGCGCCCGGCGCCTGTAATCCTGTCAACGGCCAGCATCCAGACTTAAAAGCAAGCTCCCGGAAGCAAGCGATATCTAATAGCCTACTTCTCCTCTGGGAGAACCTGGCAAACTATCGGGAGTTTCCTGCCCACGTGGGAGAGCCTCGCAAGGTCCCAATGGTGTATTTATATGCCAAAACCAGTAACAGGCTGGGTCTCATTCTCCTGACCCTGAAAGAGCCTCCAATGCAGCATAGTGGGGAAGGACGTGTAAAGGGAGGCTTCTGGAATCTCAGGGCTAGGACAAAAGGAGACCTTACTGAGACCGCTCGAGAAATTCGACGATCAATGGGATGATGATGAGGAGGAGGAGGATGATGATGATGAATTACTCGTTGATGTATGTATGTAAATTTCTCATTAAAGATGGCTTAACTCAAAAATTCAGTCTTCTTGCAGGTTTATTGATGCTTCTATGTTCTATTCATTTATATAAGCTCATTTTAAAGACTAGCCTTTGGTTTTGTTTGAGCATATGAAATTTGATGAATGTCTGTTTTGGTGCTTGCTTGGCAACATTTGTTTTAGTCCCATCAAACATGAGCTTTGTCTACAAGCTGGTCATTTGACTTATAGTCAAAATAGAAAGCTTTACCTTTGGTGTTATTTGAGTAATATTAAGAAATGTGATAGAAAAGATTTTTCTTCTGACTTGATTTCCATATTAATAACTTCCTCCCTAATTATTATTCTGGTTTTAAGGCTGGTTGGAAAAAATGTATTACCTGAAAAGAAATAATGTAAACAATAGTAAATTGTCACTTGGTTCTCTTAAAGAATGTCAAAGTTTGTTTAGATGTTACTTTTGATCTTGCTTATTTTCTTTAAGATTGATGTCATGGTTTCTCAGCATGGCCCCTGAGCAGCTGTGGGTGATTTTTCTGTCTCTTGGTTGATGCCTGACAGGACATATCTCAAACTTCCTCCTTGTTATCGTCACTCTCACTCATAAAGAATTTGCCGTGGTTTAGGTCCCATGCTGTGTGCTGGGCTTAGGTCATCTTATTGAAGATCCTAAGTCTGATGCAAGATAAATATGAATGTCCCTGTTTATATTTGAAAAAACTAGGAGTACATTAGTTTAAGTAAATCACCTAAAATCACTCAGGTGACTGCAGTGATTTTGCAGAAGTGGTTGCCTGGCCTCTTAATGACCATACCTTACCACCATTTTATATAAGCAATAGTGCCCTTTGAAGCCCAGAAAAGTGAACCAAGGACTATCTCTTTGATAACTTAAAATACAAATTCTCACCATTTTTATCTTATTTTTAGATAAGCATTATTGTCTCCCTCTCAGAGAGCCCGGCAAGCTATGGAGAGTATCCCGCCCGCAAGGCAGAGCCTGGCAAGCTCCCCATGGTGTATTCTAAGTGCCAAATACAGTAACAATAACAGGTCTCATTCCCCTGACCCTGAAAGAGCCTCCAATACTGCACCATTTGGAAGAACGAGTAAGGAGAGGCTGCTAAAATCTCAAGGTTGGGATGAATGGAGATGTTACTGGCGCCCACTCGAGCAAATCAATGAACAACGGGACGACAGTGATACAGTGATAAATTATCATAAACAACTTAAATAAGTAAAAATACTTTTTTAATTGGGGTTATTAAACATGGGACTGGAGCGACAGCACAGCGGGTAGGGCATTTGCCTTGCACACAGCTAACCCTGGTTCGATTCCTCCACCCATCTCGGAGAGCCCAGCAAGCTACCAAGAGTATCCCATCTGCACAGCAGAGCCTGGCAAGCTCCCCGTGGTGTATCTGATATGCCAAAAACAGTAGTAAGTCTCACAATGGAGACGTTACTGGTGCCCACTCGAGCAAATCAATGAACAACGAGACGACAGTGCTACAGTGCTACAGTGCTATTAAACATGGTCAGTCACCCAAAGCATCTGAACTCGGAATAAAAGTAAGGGCCCGCACTCCGGTTGCCACCGCCCCTGCCTGCTCTTCCCTCTGCATACCCTCAGGAGCTGGCCCGAGCCACCCTCCTTCCTGGAGGGCATACCCGCCATCACCCAGCCAGCAATCTGACCAAGAGCTTCTGCAAGCCCCAACGACTAGTCGAGAGGCTGAAAACTCATCAAACTTCAAACACGCTCCATGTTATGGGCTCCAAAGCAACAATAAATCTAAAATAAGTGAGAACAGGCAGGCTAAGAACTAAGCCTGTCCACAGTTGACAACGTTCCTCGGGCACGTCCACGTTTATGCTCTAAGATGCCCAGTGAGCCGAGTCTGACCAACCTTCCAGGAGGCACACAGGACAGGCACAAACTGAGCTGGAAGATTCAAAGTTACAGGAATGCGCTGCTCTTGGCTCCGAGTCACAATGAGCTCATCTATAATGGAAGAGATAGCAGAGGGCAAGCGTGTGTGCGTACGAGAGCGTGTGTGTACCTGTGTGTATGTGTGTGTGTGTGTGTGTGTGTTAGAGAGAGGGGTGGGGGCAGGCTGCACAAGGTTGGAGGGTGAGCAAAAAGAGAAAGAAAAGCAGCACCCAGACAAACACAGAGTTGTCAAAATAGCTTCTGTTCCTGCAGCTGCCTATGGACTGTCTGCACTGACCAGCAGGCCCACTCTCCACACCACACCACAATCAGGCCCACCTGCCCCCATGTAGGCAGCCTCTGGAAGCCGCATGCATCTCAGCACGGGGCATAGACATCCTGCCTGCCATGGTGCGTCCAGCAGGACCCCGCAGAGCAAACATCAGCGCAGGACACGATCCAGCCCAGCCACAGGAGAGCACAGCCGGTGAACAGCCAGGACCACAGGGGAGACTGGGTGAGCATTCTGGCCATATTCCCACTGGGAGCCGCGGATGGATGTCAGAGCCAAGAAAGAATAGGGTTAGACATGCTCAGTGCTGGCTCCGCTGGCCTGGGGGCCCTTTCAGGCAATTCTCAGCTGACCTGGCCCGCAGGGCAAGGTGAGGGCCCAAAGATGTGGTGCCGGAAGGTCCTGAGCCACCTGGCGATGTGGGTTGGGGGGGCTTGGGGAACAATGTGGGGTGCCAGGGATCGAAACACGGTCAGCAGCATGCCAGGCAGGCACTTTAGTCCCTGTGCTGTCTCTCTGGCCTGACTCATTTTGATTCTTCTTTTTTTTTTTTTTCCTTTTTGGGTCACACTCAACAATGCACAGGGATTACTCCTGGCTCTTCACTCAGGAATTACCCCTGGCGGTGCCCAGGGGACCATATGGGATGCTGGGAATCGAACTCGGGTCTGACTCGTGCAAGGCAAATGCCCTACCCACTGTGCTATTGCTCCAGCCCCATTGATTCTTCTTTCTAGCAAAACTACAGTATGTATCTTCCTTATCTGAGTTTCTTAGGCCCAAGGTTTCTTTTTTTTTTTTTCTTTTTGAGTTACACCCAGTGATGCTCAGAGGTTACTCCATGCACTCAGGAATCAACCCTGGCAGTGCTCAGGGGACAATACGGGATGCTGGAAATCGAACCCGGGTTGGCCCAGGTTGCAAGGCAAACGCCCTACCGCTGTGCTATTGCTCCAGCCACCTGAGGTTTCTCTGTGGAAGTGTCGTGGGGACGCTGAGCACAGCATCAGCACGGAAGCCCTCAGGCTTCCCGGCCACCTCTGCTCCCCGCCCCTTCCTGATCCTGACCACCATCGTCCGTGCCCAGCGTCTGTTTGCCTGTCGTTGGTCTGATTATTACTTATCACTGTCACTCGGGCGGGTGTTCACACACACCCTATGGCCTCTGCCTTCCTCCATGGGACTCGTGCCACTCGCATCTTCCCCATGTGTCACGGAGGACCCGCTTTCCTCTCTTCATTCAGCAGCTGTTCCCGCGGGCCCATTCCCAAGCCCCGGCTTGGGGACGCACTTTGCACCGCAGCTGTCTCCTCTTTCCTCTTCAGGCGGGGAGGAAGTTCCCAACCACAGAGACACTGACCCAGGCTGGCAACTACGTGTGCCAGGCTGCAGGGTCGGAGATTGGAAACCCCCACCTGCTTGCTGAGACCCCCTTGTCCCCAGAGCGGGTCGGGAGGGGACACATATGTGAGTCAAACAGGCAAACGAGACACAGCCCTGGATGCCAGCTCTGGCCACCCTGCTGGCAGCTGTCCTCGCCACGCGCCCCACCCCCGCTCCCTGTGACCCCAGCACACGCACTCTGTCTAAACTCAGAGCCACCGGCCCTTGGTGACAGGGGTCCCTGAGTGGGCCTGGTGCATTCAGGGCCAGTAGATGTTCCCCAGGATGGAACAGGTTACAGGGAGATCACCAGGCAATAATCAACAACCTTTATTCCCAATTCCACAGACCAGCTATAGCGGAAGGGCAAAGACTAGGGTGGGGAGATGGTGACAGGCAGGCACTGAATGCAGCGGAAGCAGCGCAAGGAGAAGTTTAGCTCAGGCACCACATCACAGTTAGGGAGTTGGGAGTATCCCTGGGGACTCCAAGAGCCATGGAGCACTGCAAGGGGTGAGACAGGAGGGTGGCGGGAAACTCACTAAATGTACCTGCCTAGAGGGAAGAGTAGGACTGAGCCAAGGTGAAGTGCTCGTAATAGAGAAGCAACAATCACAAGTATGGGGGGCCTGGCGCCCCCTTGGCCCTGTCCTTTGCCTTTGAGACAATGTCTCGGAAGCTCTTTCACCTCAAGGAGAACCCCCAGATGTATAACCTACAAGGCAGCATCACTCAGATGGTTCAGGGGGTCCAACAACACTCCACATGCACGCAAGGGGCCGCCTTTGCCCACTGGCTGTGCTACTTTCTGCTGGCCACAGGTAACTTGCAGCCTGCAGGCCTCGTTCGCGTCCGCAGCTAGAAAAAGCCAGAGGCCCAGCGTGTTACAGACTCTCTCCGGGGCGTCCCCGGGCTGCACCCGAACAGAGAGGTGCTCAGGCAGGGCTCCACGAGCTCACTCCAGCTCCTCCTTTGAGGAACTCTCCTGAGGGTAGCGGACAACACCGTCTCCTCCAGGTCACTCACCACAGCGAGACTAAAGAAAAAAGGCCTGGCTGCTGGGCAGACAAGGACCGTGCAGCTGTAGGAAGCAAGACCAGGGCTCCTGCCCACCGCTGAGAGTGCCAGGGGGACCCTGGCCAGCCTGGTGGTGCTCGGGGGCCTCTCAGGTGACCCCAGTGATGCTTGAGGAGCGTGTGGTACATGCTCCTGAGACGCGGTGCGTGCCATTTCTCCACCCCTATTTCTCTAAACACTGCTGACAGAACTGAAGCACTTTCTATCAGAAAAAAATGACTTTCTGGGGCTGGAGTGATAGGACAGCGGGTAGGGTGTTTGCCTTGCACGCGGCCGACCCGGGTTCGATTCCCAGCATCCCATCGGGTCCCCCAAGCACCGCCAGGAGTAATTCCTGAGTGCAGAGCCAGGAGTAACCCCTGAGCATTGCCAGGTGTGACCCAAAAAGCGAGGGGAAAAAAAGACTTTCTATGTGCCCCAAAGTCCTAAAACAATGACCACCCCACAGAACAACCAAGCCTGGAGCCTAGGGCTGTCACTCCCTGTGGGAAAGGATGCAGCTCGGGAACGGCTGGGCCCAGACCTAGGGCAAGAAATATGTGGAGACGGGGCTGGAGCGATGGCACAGTGGGTAGGGCATTTGCCTTGCACTCGGCCATCCCATATGGTCCCCTGAGCACCGCCAGGGGTAATTCCTGAGTGCAAAGCCAGGAGTAAGCCCTGTGCATCACCGGGTGTGACCCAAAAAGAAAAAAAAAAGATAGATTCGGAATAAGGCAAGAAACTGAGGCCCATCCAACGCAAGAAAGCCACACAAGAGCTGTGGACGGAGGGCCGAAAGACGGGAACAGTCGCAACAAAGCCAACACCACAACAGGTCCCGTTCAGACACTCCCGACTCTCGGGTCATCATTGGAACTTGGCCATCCAAGCACTGTCTTCACAAGTGGGAGTAAGGAAGAGAAGGGCCAGTCCCTGATTCCACCTTCCCAGACAGACGGCACCTCGGAGAATGCATGGCGGGGTAAGCCTTGGCACAAAGAAATACTCAGATAACAAACAAACGGAATGACAATGTTGATTCTGTAATGAGTGAGACCTTTGTTTGGGGGAAAAAAAAACCAGTATCATTTTATAACCCCTAATAAAATGACGCAGGCAGGGAATCGCTTTCATTAGCTCCTCAGACAACAAAGAGAGAGACTGGCAGACATTACCTACCTCCTGTGGCCACACACAGTCTCTGTGAAATGCTTCCCACCTCAGAAGCACAGAATCCAGAGCTTTGGAAGGGACCACAACTGGGGAAATGCATATTCTTTGTCTTTTTTTTTTTTGTCACACCCAGCAGCGATGCTCAGGAGTGACACCTGGTTCTGCACTCAGGAATTAGTCCTGGCAGTCCTCGGGTACCATATGGGATGCCAGGTCAAACCTCAGGTCGGCCACACACAAAGCAAACACCCTACCCGCTGTACTATCGCTCCGCCCCAGAAACACTTATACTGGCTTTCCCTAGCATCTAACTGGAGTTGAACGTTCCTTTCCCATAGACAAGTGGGTAATTAACTAGAGCAGCTTGAGCTCTACCCACCATTTTTACAGTCAAAGAATTCACAGACATATGTGTGTCACACAGCGATGCTTGCCAACATCTCAGAACACCATTTATCAGCTGGGAGAGCACTTCAGGGTGAGCACCACAACTGCAGGCCCAAGTCCGACCCCTGCACCACATGGTTCCCCCAGCAGAGCCAGGGGCAGCCCGGGAGCCCCCATGCAACACCAGGCCAGATTTGCCAGCAGTGGCACGTAAAGGAACTATTAAAATATGAAAGTACTATTAAAATAGACAATTTGAATTTAAATTTAAAATATTTCTTAAAAAATTTTTTTTTTACTTTTGGGGTCACACCCAGCGATGCACAGAGGTTACTCCTGGCTCATGCACTCAGGAATTACTCCTGGTGGTGCTCGGGGGACCATATGGGATGCTGGGAATCGAATCCAGGTCGGTCACGTGCGAGGCAAACGCCCTGCCTGCTCTGCTATTGCTCCAGCCCCTTTTTTAAAATTTTTGCTTTAACATGATGTCAAATTTAGTTTCCTCTAATGTATAGAGTTGCACCCAGCCAGGGAGTGGCCCCAAGGGCTAGCCCCAGGCTCTGCATGTAGGAGCTTGGGGCTCTGATTGCTCTAGGTGTGGGTGCCCCCTCCCCCCAAAAAAAGAAGCACTTAGGCATCAAGGCTCACATCACCACAGGCTCTTAAAACCTGCCCCTTCCCTGGGGGGAGCGATAGGACAGCAGGGAAGGAGCTGGCCTTGCCACAGCACTGACCCAGGTTCGATCCCCAGCACTGCCTGGAGTAATCCCTGAGCACAGAGTCAGGAGCATGCCTTAAGCACCATCCAGTGTGCTACCCTGCCCCAAAACGTAATTTAGAGGAATTCCAAAATATTTCCAAACATGCAATTCCTAGAACAATAGAGGTTTATAATGGAGATTAAACTGAGACTTCTCTTACTACATAAAATGATGTGTTCTGCTCTGGGTATGCATTTGGCTTCCAGATAAACTGGAGGCTCCTAAAAGGCAGAAGCCACAGCACAGTCATCGACGTTTCTCCAGTACTCGAATCGATACAAGGAGGCTGACGGCCACAAAGGCAAAAACGCCACCAGAGAGACCTCACCGAAGCCCCTGCCGAGTGCCAGGAGTGGCGATTCACTGGAGTAGAAGAAACGATTCCAGAGAGGGACTTGGACATGGGTCAACCCCAAACCATCAAAAAGCACTCAACTTCGAAATGAAAATAAACCAGGGCTGGATATAGCTCAGTGGGAAAGCGCACGTCTCTCATTTAAAAGGGAGGGGGCAGAGGGAAGGAAGGAAGGAAGGAAGGAAGGAAGGAAGGAAGGAAGGAAGGAAGGAAGGAAGGAAGGAAGGAAGGAAGGAAGGAAGGAAGGAAGGAAGGAAGGAAGGAAGGAAGGGGGAAGGGGGAAGGAGGGATGGAGGGAGAGAAGGAAGGAAGGAAGGAAGGAAGGAAGGAAGGAAGGAAGGAAGGAAGGAAGGAAGGAAGGAAGGAAGGAAGGAAGGAAGGAAGGAAGGAAGGAAGGAAAGAAGGCAGGCTGCAATGCATACTGAAATGGGGCAGATGATAACAGTCTCCGCCAGGCAATACAGTTCTAGAAAGAGGAAGCTGATAAATTGTCCGTTTTCTCTGATCTTCCAATAAATACACCAGGGGCTAGAGCAATAGCACAGAGCTGGTAGGGCATTTGCCTTGCATGCAGCCGACCCGGGTTCGATTCCCAGCATCCCATATGGTCCCTCAAGCACCACCAGGAGTAATTCCTGAATGTAAAGCCAGGAGTAACCCCTGTGCATCACCAGGTGTGACCCAAAAAAAGCCAAAAAAAAAAAATTCTCTCCAATAAATACACCAGCAGCCGCCCCCTTCCCACCCATCCATAAACAAGTCAGACTCAACAGGGGGAAGGCAGATGCCAGGAGCAGAGTGCAGGAAGTGGGGATCATAGCGTCTTTGCTCCTTGTGCCAATGTACCAAACTCCAGGGTTTGCGTCTCTGCAGGGGGTTTGGGTGGTCTCACCGTGGCAGCCGCTTATCATCACGATTGGTTTCAACTAGAAACATGAACTGGAACAGCAGGAACCACTTTACCTAATGCCTATTCACCCCCCAAATAAAATGACTGTGATGTTTCCAGACACAAATGACTAGAAAATTCCACCGAGGAAGAATAATCCAAAGGTTCTGATGCTCATCTTCTTACCCATGATGCTAGACTCGGGGTCCTAAAATTTTCCCCCAAACCACCTCATTTCATGAAGGCATGAAGCAAGCTTTTCTCAAAACTGCCCCGTAAACCAGACCTAGCACCATTATACACTTCTTACATTTGTGATTATAATACAGAAGGTGAAGTCAGCAAAGCCTTTCATCCTCAGAAGCCAGCCTAGACGGGGTGGGGAACCCCCCTCACCCTGTGTGTTTTAGAACCTCACAGCAGAAGCCAAGAGAGGAGCAAGCTGGGTCCATCTAGAATCAGCCGGGAGCCCCGTGGACCCTATCCGGGCACTTTCACCCTCACTCAAGCATGTAACTGACAACTGCATTTGGCAGTTGCAAATATTTTCAACCAACATGAACTTCAATCTCTAACTTCTCAACTCGGCTAATTCCTGGAACCACAGATTGTATTCTGGGTCTGCGGGCAAGAAACGGCCAAAGTCAAAAGATCCTGTGCCCAGGTAAGACATGCATGGCTTGATGGATGGGGGGGGGGGGGGGGCGGGGGGATGGATCAGGTGACTGAACCTTAAAAGAGAAACAGAATGTGGAGGAACCATAGAACATTTCTCCTGCTGTCATCATCTGCCCTTTGATACCCAGATTTCTAACAGCGAGAGGTCTACTTCCCAAATCTAGGTTCTTTCTTGAAAGCCCCTGGCTGGGGAAGTTATCAGGAAGCACGAGGAATAACTCCGCCTTTGGGCCCTGGTGCTAAGCTGAATCCTCGGCTCTTCTACCCGCCTCCGTTTGCCCCCAAACTTCCTCATGTCCTGCTTGGTCGCAAATCCGGGGCTCCAAACTGCTGACAAAGCTCCCTGGGCTCGCCGGAGGGGCATCCATCACCATCGAGCATGATTTATTTATCGCATCCATGCTAATGGAGCCCATCAGAATACCTGACTTTATGTCTTTTCATCGTGCCCTGCTATTTAGAAAACCTGCCTATACCCGATCTGATTTGATCTTCGATCCATTCTACAAGGGAGTTACAGATGAGAGAGCGGAGACGGAGGACAGGGACAGCCCTGGTAATATCTAAAAGCAGACTCAGAAGCCAGACATATCTGCTGGTGCTGAAGTCACTCTTGCCTTTTTTTTTTTTTTAAACAAGGGCCATCCCTAGTAGTGCTCTACCTGGGCAGTGCCATGTTCAGGGACCACCAGAGACCCTCTAGGTATGGGCTCTGCCACTTGTGCTAACTCGCGACACTTCCTCCTACATGACTGCTCGAGCCCCTGTGAATTCAGAATACACCCCTTCTTTTTTGTCCCATTACACTGACCACTGTATCACTGTCATCACTGTCATCCCGTTGCTTATCGATTTGCTTGAACAGGCACCAGTAATGTCTCCAATTGTGAGGCTTGTTGTTATGTTTTTGGCATATTGAATACAACACAGGTATCTTGCCAGGCTCTGCCGTGCGGGTGAGATACTCTCGGTAGCTTGCCAGGCTCTCCGAGGGGGACAGAGGAATCAAACCCGGGTCAGTGGCATGCAAGGTAAACGCCCTACCCGCTGTGCTATCACTCCATCCCACTACACTGATATTTGGTGGAAATGGATAAAGGCTCAAAGACGAAGCTTGGGTGACGCTAATGTCAACTCTTTCTCTTTTGGGGTGGTGGTGAGGGTAGAGCCACACCCTGCGATGCTCAGAGTTTGCCCCCAGGCAGGTACTCAGAGGCCATGAGGAGGCAGGGGGCAAATCACGCACCCCCAAGATAGTTCCCTCCGCCTCCCAAGTCCCAAAAGCTGATTCTTTCCATGTACTACCTGACCTTGAATCTGCCCATTAAATATTATTGCAGTGTTACACACATCTGGAATTTTATAGCAGATATGCCACCTTCCACCCGCCAGGGAGAGTGGCTAGAGGGTGCGAACTCGGGTGCCTCATACCAGGAACACTCCATACAACTGTCTCCTGACATGTTCCAGTCAGTTCAATAACATCATCCGGCTCAAGGGCTTGAGAACTCGCTTTCTAGACAGGAAGCCCAGGTCCAAACCCCTACTGAGCGGAAGTGGCCCCTGAGTATTACTGGGTGTGTCCCACTAACTCAAAAATTAAATTTAAAAGAGGTTGGGGCACCCCCGAGGGGAATGGGTGAGACACCTCCCTGACCCAAGGCACCCAGCCCCGGCAGCCAAAAACCTCCAGAACTCAACCATCACCATGATCATAGCCACTCTCCACACGCTCGGGCTGACCCTCACCCACGAGTGAAGCTATTCCTGGACCCTACCCATACTCCAAGAATACCGACCACATTTGATGGGGTTCAAAGTAAGAAGCAACCAATCTTAGAGGGAATTTTTTTTACATATATATATACATTATATTGTATGTATGTGTGTGTATATATATATATATATATATATATATATATATATATATGCTTGCCAGGTTCTGCTGTGGGGGCGAGATACACTCGGTAGCTTGCCGGGCTCTCCGAGAGGGACGAAGGAATCAAACCTGGGTCGGCTGAGTAAAAGGCAAACAGCCTACCTGCTGTGCTATCACTCCAGTCTGCCCAAAACAGTAACAAGTCTCACAATGGAGATGTTACTGGTGCCCACTTGAGCAACCTAATGAACAATGAGACGACAGTGCTACGACAGTGCAGACAGTGATATATATATATGTACAATATATATAGATATATAGATATACATAAACACACAAGGCTCAACCTTTAACAACACGTTAGTGATCTCTTATAGAAGGACTTAGCGGTCCCTGGGTGAAATAAAACAATCTTCACATTCTTTCCTCTAAGGATACTTTTTTGTAACATTTTCAGAGTTTTCCATGACAAACAACACAAAATGTACTATTTCGGTACTGCTTTGGGGCAGGGGTTGGGGTTTGGGATGGAAACATCCAAAATATAGTGGTTGGGAAGGTGCAATGGCGGTGGGATTGGTGTTTGAATATTAAATGTAATCAAATATTGTTAACTACTTTATAAAATAAAAAAGTAACTAAAAAGCCCTTTGGACCCGGCTGTGGAGCGAGCATGATGGAAGAGCCCAAGGAAGCGCCCTTGGACTCCAAGCGGCCCACTGAACTAATCCCGGCATGGGACCAGAGACCCCACGGTGCGCTGAAACAGTGGGAACCGGGCATCCCCCAATTCTTTTAACCTCTCTCTCTCTCAACTCCTTCCTCCTGAGCACAGCGCAGGGGCCGCGGTTTTCCTGAGCGCAAAATGGAGACGCCGAGCCTCTCTCTAGGTTTCTCCATCTTATGAGCACCATAAAAGGGTAAAAGTTTGTAGTGATGTTATTTCTGGTTGTACTTTCCCTGGACTTTATACAGAAACCCAAAACCACGCGGCCGCAGCAGCGACCTAATGTCTTCTTAGCATCAGCAATATGTAATGGTTCCTTTTTAATGGGTCGGACTTTTGTGGGAGATCCTAACAAGAATAGTAAGTTTTTTGTTGAAATATTGAAGGCAATCAAAGTGGTAGCCATCTCTCTAGACTGAACTAAGCTATATCCCCACGCCGGCTGAGAAGAAATTTTCTTCTTTCTCGGGAAGAAACGCGGCATGTCGTCAACTACAGTGTGATGTCCATTAAGCAAACAGACCTGGTGGCGTGGGAATGGGATATAAGGGGGAAAATTATGTACATGGAACAGCGGGACGCTGGTGGAATCTTGAGCCGGAGCCGACACCAGCGCAAGACCTTCGGTTCCAGAGACTGCTTGCAGACACTCTACTAGTCTATCAACTAAGCCAGAGCCCCACGCCTGCTGATGACGGGAAATAACCATCCTTTTCGTTTTTTTTTCCCCTTGTCAGGCAGCGTGGCGATTACTAAACAGGCGTGAACTCGGTGGCGAGGGGCAAGGGGGAAAAAGAAAAGTTATGTAACAAACAGCAGGACTTAATATCTCTATATTCTTAGCAGTGGAGAACTATCAAATGCCTCCTTGGCAATAGGACTGCTTTTCTTTTTTTGGGGAAACCCCAACAACGGTAGTGAGTTGTGTGTTGAAACATGGAATGTAATCGAGATAAGGCGTAAACGAAGTGAAACTTATCATGTACAAGGGTGGGGACTGGGGAGGTGGGAGGGGGTGGCAGGTATACTGGGGGGGTTGGTGATGGAAGATGGGCACTGGTGAAGGGAAGGGTGTTTGAGAATTGTATAACCGACATAATCCCGAGAACTATGTAACCCTCCACATGGTGATTCAATAAAATTTAAAAAAAAAAGTAACTAAAAATTAAATAAATTTAAAAGACGATAAATAAAAATTGAGGTGTACCCCAGGGTCAGTAGAGCACTTGCCCGGCATGGGTGAGGCGTTGGGTTCGATCCCTGACACCCCAAATAAAACAACCCCCAAATCAAAAGTGTGCGAAACAGCATGACCAAGTGTGGGACCCCTGGACCCTGAAACTATGCCAACTGAGAGGAAGGGGAGGGGGGACATC
The DNA here is from genome assembly GCF_027595985.1 of Sorex araneus. Lineage (NCBI taxonomy): Eukaryota > Metazoa > Chordata > Mammalia > Eulipotyphla > Soricidae > Sorex > Sorex araneus. The sequence continues at coordinate 175,985,805 of NC_073304.1, read as the reverse complement.
CTGTTTCTATTCCTGCCTTTTAGAAAACAAAAACAAAGCAATAGGCTAGACTGAGGTGCGGAAAAGTTGCCTTGGCACTTGGGCTTAGGACTGTTTGGGGTTTGTTTATTTTATTGCTCACATCGTACTTCCTCACATCTTACCCTGAGGCTGTGTTTATTAGAGCCATTTTTAGATTCTAAAATGAAATGTCATGAAAATTATGCCCCCAACTGTTCACGACCTTGCTGTGGCTAATGGCCCCGCACTGTGTAATGGACAGAATCAGGCTCTGTGCATTTGGTCCCGAGGGACGAGTGTCCCATGCAGAGCACTGGGCCCGCAGCTCGGGATTATCGGGGAGAAAACAACCAGGCCATTAAGCCTGAAACTCCTGAATGACTTTTATGAAGACCATCAAAATTGAGACTAGAAACCCAGGGATTTCTTCTTATCTACTATGCCCCGCACAGCCCCTTAGAGAGTACATAAAATTCTTGGGAAACACGCAAATACTCTCATTCTCTCTCATTAAAGGGAAAATTCCAGGCCCTATATTGAACTCTGATATATACTAACTGATTGAATTTCCATACACCTTAAAATGAAGGTATCATTTTGTCACATTCAATTTGGGGGTATTTTTTTGGGGGGAGGGGGTACATCCCAGCAGTGTTCAGGGCTGACTCCTGGCTCTGCACTCAGGGATCACTGATAGCGGTGCTCAAGGGACCATACCAGGGATGCCAGGGATCAAACCCAGGTCAAGTACATGCAAGGCAAGTGCCCTACTCATTGTACTATTGCTCCAACCCCTAAGTTCAATTTTGTTTATTCACATTCATAAAATACTACATCAACGAGAGAGAGAGAGAGAGAGAGAGAGAGCGCAGAGAGCGCCTGCCATAGAGGCATGTGGGGGCGGGGAGGAACAGGAGGGAAACTGGGGACATTGGTGGTGGGAAATGCACATTGATAAAGGGATGGGTGTTGGAACATTATGGAACATTATCTGATTGAAACCAAATCATGAACAGCATTGTAACTATGTATCTCACTGTGATTCAATATTTTTACAAAAGGAAAAATAGTATACAATAGCATCTATAATAGCTGTATAGTGGTAGCACTATAAATTAAAGTAGAATTAAAATTGGAATTAAACTAGAATCAAAATCTAAATAAGATCCTAAAGGGGGGGAAGGGTGAGAGATAGAGAGAGAGGGTGCGCGCAGTGGGGGGCGGGAGCATCCCAGCGGTGTACTGTACAGGCTGGGGTACACTGCAGGGCCTGGGGTCCCATCACCTGCTCTGTGATCCCTAGGGCTGAGCCCTGAGCATAGAGCCGGGGTAGCCACCTGAGAACCCCCACATATGGCCCTGAAAAAACAATTCTGCAGGCTGTTCTTGCCATTCTACCAGGTTAAGGGCATGAAATAAATTGTGGGAAGCAATGCAGTGACAATGTGGCACCTGGTTCCGGGGACAGGGCCCCTAAATTCCTGTAGCATTCAGGTCACGGCTGACTTTCCCCATTTTCCAAAATTTTGTCTGTGGCGTTTGCTTCACTAGCTTCCTTGCGTTTGCTTCTCCCTGGCTGCTCCTGCATACAGAGCCAGCGGTCCCCAGACTGTTACATTATTATTATTAGAGCCCTTGGTCCCTGAGAAGCTACATTGTTATGATCTGTCCTTGCTGCTGTGGCTACTGTTAAAATCGCAGCTATAGTTCCTCCCGACTGGACTATTCAGCCCTAAAAGCACTCTGTATCCCTGCACTGTGTGAACCACCCAATAAACAGCTCCTGGTCCTGAGGCAGAATCTTCCCAGCAAGCCTGCCGTATATGCTGGGACATAGGATGAGACCGTAGCTCACCCGAACTGCATCCGCAGCTAAAGGTGGGACGTGGGGTGCAGCCAGAACCGGTTAGCTGGGAAGTGGCTCTGTGGCCCCAAACCCGGCTGCTGCATTGGGAGAGAGCACAGGAGTAGGGGTGCTGGTCTCACCACGCCTTGATCCGCAGCACCATGGGGTCCTCAGCATTGCTGGGTTTGGTTCTGGGGGCCCTCAAGCCCCACCAGACTGGCAGCAGGCCCCAGCACACGGGTCACTCATTGACCCTCCTACGCGGTGGGCCCAGTCCCCGAAGAAAAGGGCAAAAAGAGCAAATGGAAACCCTGCCTTCCCCGAAGCCACAGGGAGGGTGAAGAGAATCACGTGGCAGAACCATGCTGAGTGCAGAGACACATCTCACTGAGGCCGAACAAAACCCTTGGCGGGGGGGGGGGGGGGGGGCAGGATGGGGGGAACATGGCAGAAGGTTTGCTCCTGTGACAGGCCACAGGGACACCAGTCACTTACCCCACAGCCCCAACAGTGGCCACTGACCGCCACGACCACTCGCTTCCACCCTCCACATACAGCGGGTCATTGCATTAAGGGGGTCCTATGGGTTCTCAGGGAGAGGATCAAGCCCACATCCCCGCCGGGCTGCAGGCTCTCAAGAGGGAGCCCAGAGCCCCCAGCCCGACTCCCCAGCCTCCAAGGCTGGATTCTTGGGATTGAAAAGTATGAAACCCCCACTCCAATCCCTGAGTCTCTGGTCACCCCGCAGAAATGGGGGCTACAGCGTGCGGGGGTGGGAGTCGGGCACCAACCTTGGGCAATGTGGCAGCGTGGCCTCTGCCACCAGCATCCTCCCTGCCGTCAGGGTTCCAGAGACCCCAGCCGGAGTCCGCGGGAGCTCAAGGCCATGGCACAGTGGTTTAAGCAGGCGGGGAAGGGAGGGGTCAGCACTGCTTCCTGTCTGATGACCCTGGCCCACACAAGCCGCCACAACCCACCCATCACAAGCACAAGGACAGACCAGTCCTGGGACCACCCAGCGGCCCCAAAGCCCACAGTGCCCACATCCCAACACCGCCTGTCATGGGGGCAGGATGGATGGGGCAGGCTTCTCACTGCTGGTCGCCCCCATTCCTGGTCAACCTGTTTTCTGTGTGTAATTTCATGTGTGTGTGTATATGTATATATGTGAGTGTATGTATGTGTATGTGTGAGTGTGTATGGGTGAGTATATATGTATGTGTGTATGGGTGAGTGTGTATGTGTGTATGTGTGAGTGTGTGTATGTCTGAATATGTGTGTATGTGTGAGTGTGTATGTATGTATGTGTATATATGAGTGTATGTGTGCATGAATGAGTGCATATGTATGTATGTGTGTATGTGTGAGTGTGTATGAGTGAGTGCATATGTATGTATGTGTGTGAGTGTATGTGTGTATGTGTGAGTGTGTATGAGTGAGTGTATATGTGTATGGGTGAGTGTGTATGTGTGAGTGTGTGTATGTCTGAGTATGTGTGTATGTGTGTGAATGTGTGAGTGTGTGTGCATATGTGTATGTGTATCTATGTGAGTGTATGTGTGTGTGAGTGTGTATGGGTGAATGCATATGTATGTATGTGTGTATGTGTGTATGGGTGAGTGTATGTGTGTATGTGTGGGTGTGTGTATGTGTGTGTGCATGTGTGTATGTGTTTATATGAGTGTATGTGTGTATGGGTGAGTGCATATGTATGTGTGTGTATGTGTGAGTGTATGTGTGTATGTGTGAGTGTGTATGGGTGAGTGCATATGTATATATGTATGTGTGAGTGTGTATGGGTGAGTGCATATGTATATATGTGTGTGAGTGTATGTGTGTATGGGTGAGTGTATATGTGTATGGGTGAGTGTATGTGTGAATGTGTGCATGTATATTTATGTGTGAGTGTGTATGTGTATATGTGTGAGTGTATGTGTGTATGTGAGTGTGTATGGGTGAGTGCATATGTATATATGTGTGTGTGAGTGTGTATGGGTGAGTGTATATGTGTATGGGTGAGTGTATGTGTGAGTGTGTGTATGTGTATATGTGTGAGTGTATGTGTGTGTATGTGTGAGTGTGTATGGGTGAGTGCATATGTATGTATGTGTGTATGTGTGAGTGTATGTGTGTATGTGTGAGTGTGTATGGGTGAGTGTATGTGTGTATGGGTGAGTGTATGTGTATATGTGTGAGTGAGTGTATGTATGTGTATGTGTGAGTGTGAGTGTGTATGTGTGAGTATGTGTATATGTGTGAGTGAGTGTATGTATGTGTATGTGTGAGTGTGAGTGTGTATGTGAGTATGTGTATATGTGTATTTGTGAGTATGTGTGAGAGTGTGTGTGGTTCTGGGGAGTCGAAACTCCCCAGGACCTCCTCCTGAACAGTCCAGTTAAACAGTGAAAGTGAGCCTTGGAGGTGGACAGCAGGGGCCTCGGTCAGTCACCAATACCATCAGCAAAGCAGACCCATCTGAAAGGGGGTTGATATCAAGGATATACAAGGCACTGGTTGAACTCTACAAGAAGAAAATAACCAATCCTATCGGAAAATGGGGCAATGAATGAACAGAAACTTTCTCAAAGAAGAAATCCGAATGGCCAAAAGCCACATGAAAAAATACTCTTCATCACTAATCATCAGGGAGATGCAGATCAAAACAACAATGAGATATCACCTCATACCACAGAGACTGGCCCACATCCAAAAGAACAAAAGCAACCGGTGTTGGCACGAATGTGGGGAGAAAGGTACTCTCCTTCACTGCTGGAGGGAATGCCGACTGGTTCAGCCCTTTTGGAAAACAGTATGGACATTTCTCAAAAAATTAGAAATTGAGCTCCCATATTACCCAGCAAAGGTATTCCCACTCCTGGGAATATATCTCAGAGAGGCAAAAAGGTATAGGAGAAATGACATCTGCTTTGTACGTTCATTGCAGCACTGTTTAGAATAGCCAGAATCTGGAAAAAATCTGAGTGCCCGAGAACAGATGACTGGTTAAAGAAACTTCAGTACATCTACACAATGGAATACTATGCAGCTGTTAGAAAAGATGAAGTCATGAAATTTGCATATAAGTGGATCAACATGGAAAGTATGTTAAGCGAAATAAGTCAGAAAGAGAGGGACAGATATTTATATTCCATTTGTGGAATATAAAGTAACAGAATGGAAGACTAACACCCAAGAATAGTAGAGTTAAGTACCAGGAGGTTTGCTCCACAGCTTGGAAGCTGGCCTCACATGCTGTGGGAAAAGGCAGCTCAGATAAAGAAGGGAACACCAACTAAAGGATATTTAGAGGGCCCGCTTGGGATGGGAGATGCATGCCGAGAGTAGACTATAGACCAAACATGATGGCCATTCAATACATGCATTGCAGAGCACAACACCCTAAAGGAGAGAGAGAGAGTAAAAAGGGAATGTGCCAGCCACAGAGGTTGGGGTTGGGGGGTGGGGGGCTACGGGGGATGGGAGGGATACTGGGAACATTGGTGGTGGAGAACGGGCACTGGTGGATGAGTGGGTACTCAATCATTGTATGACTGAAATGTAAGCACGAAAGTTTGTAAGTCTGTAACTGTCCCTCACGGTGATTCATTAAAAAATTAAAAATTGAGGTGGTATCTCATGGTTGTTTTGATCTGCATCTCTCTGATGATTAGTGATGTAGAGCACTTTTTCATGTGCCTTTTGGCTATTCGTATCTCTTCCTTGGTAAAGTTTCTGTTCATTTCTTCGCCCCATTTTTTGATGGGGTTGGATGTTTTCTTCTTGTAGAGGTCATGCCAGCTGGAGGTGAGCCCTGCAGCCCCCAAGACCCAGCAGCGGGACGCCTGTCTCTGCGGACATGCCAACTAACAGGCTATAGCACCAGAAGGAAGCAGGAGGCTCTGTCTGGCCTAGAAAGCGTCAGGAGCCGCATCCGGAGAGGGGGAGGGGTGAGACTTCCTGTGAGTCACTTTGGTCACTCAGCTGGAGACCCCCAGCTCTCCTCCCGAGAAACACCCACCTTACCCGGCCAGCTGGGAACGGTGACCCAACTTCTCAGCTGAACGGCCAGGCGGGCGGAAGAGGTAAAAGAGCAGGGGGGTGGAGCCGAAAACCCCCAACTCTCCCCAAGCCCCACATGCTAGTTTGAAAATCCCTGTGAACTGCATAAAGCAAACTGTTTAATGTTCAAATGATGTGGAAAAGAACAGGCTTGGGCCAAGGACGTGGCTCAAGCGTAGAGGACGGGGGTTATTTGTGGTCTCCACAACCACGGCCACACAAGATGGGTTTTTTACAAAAGCGGAAACATGTAAGGATAATGACCATTAGTGCCCAGGAGATGCAGATAAAAACGTTCACTTTTACTTTCATCTGACTCAAAACATTAAGTACAGCAGGATGAACGAAGTGGTGTGTCTTCACAGAGAAGAAACACAGTGAGTGTTTAGTGGCCTTAGGCACAAATGGACCCAGGTAGCAACTTAACATGTCAGGAAAATTAAGCTCCCCAGGTCACATAGAGCAGGATATTCTTTTCATAAGGTAACAATATTATTTTAAAAAAATCATTTCTTTAGGGGCTGGAGCAATAGCACAGCGGGTAGGGCGTTTGCCTTGCACGCGGCCGACCAGGGTTCGATTCCCAGCATCCCATATGGTCCCCTGAGCACCGCCAGGAGTAATTCCTGAGTGCAGAGCCAGGAGTAACCCCTGTGCATCGCCAGGTGTGACCCAAAAAGAAAAAAAAATCATTTCTTTAGAAAGACACAATGGTATAAAGTTATGTAAAACTGAAAGCAAGGGAATGGTGAAAGGAAAATTCGGAAGAATTTGGAATGGTGATTATATGTATTTGGGGAGGAAGTGGACAACAAGAAAATCTGAGTCATCAGTAGGAGTCTAGTCCGGGGGCTGGTTGAGTGAACCCCATCATTAACAGTAATGCAAGACAGCGTGACTAAAATAAAATTTTTAAGAAGAGCTGGAGAGATAGTACAGTGGATAGGATATATGACTTGCATAGCGCAGCGGGTAGGGTGTTCTCCTTGCATGTGGCCGACCGGGTTCAATTCCTCCTTCCCTCTCAGAGAGCCTGGCAAGCTACCGAGAATATCTTGCCCCCATGGCAGAACCTGGCAAGCTACCCATGGCATATTCGATATGCCAAAAACAGTAACAAGTCTCACAATGGAGACATTACTGGTGCCCACTTGAGCAAATCGATGAGCAATGGGATGACAGTGATACAGCGATGTAGCCAGCCTAAGTTTGATCCCCAGCATCCCATATGGTTCCTTGTGCACCACCAGGAGTATTTACAGAGCCAGGTATAATCACAGGTGTGGCTTCCCCAGAAAGAAAGAAAGAAAGAAAGAAAGAAAGAAAGAAAGAAAGAAAGAAAGAAAGAAAGAAAGAAAGAAAGAAAGAAAGAAAGAAGGAAGGAAGGAAGGAAGGAAGGAAGGAAGGAAGGAAGGAAGGAAGGAAGGAAGGAAGGAAGGAAGGAAGGAAGGAAGGAAGGAAGAGAGAGAGAAAGAAAGAAAGAAAGAAAGAAAGAAAGAAAGAAAGAAAGAAAGAAAGAAAGAAAGAAAGAAAGAAAGAAAGAAAGAAAGAAAGAAAGAGAGAAAGAGAGAGAGAAAGAGAGAGAGAAAGAAAGAAAGAAAGAAAGAAAGAAAGAAAGAAAGAAAGAAAGAAAGAAAGAAAGAAAGAAAGAAAGAAAGAAAGAAAGAAAAGAAGAAATTTTAAGAAAGAAAAGAGAACCAACCAGCTCTCAAAATTTAGTGTCCTGCTGCCAAAAGGTCTGTTTTTACCCCTTTTGGTAAAGGAGTAGAACAGAGTAATCATACACCAACCTCTCCCCAGCGCTCTGTTCCACACCCCAGCCTTCCTAACAACGCAGATGAGTATTTTGTAAGAGAAACAACGGGTCTGTTCGGGCGCAGGAAGGGAAGCTGAGGGGGTTGGAAGGACCCCATGCAGGAATACAGGCTGAGGGGCCGCAGGAAGGGCGCTTGCCTTGCACGCAGCCCACCCAACTTAAACCCCCGAGCACCGTCGTGAGTGATTCCTGAGTGCAGAGCCAGGAGGAAGCCCTGAGCATCGCCAGATGTGCCCCCCCCCCAAAGAAGCACACGTGGATTCCCTCCAAGCAACCCCATGCTTGTTTCAGAGAAAGAGCATGTTCCTCTGTCCAGCGCCTGACAACCAAACGGGCAAAGGCAAGAGAACTCCCCAGCTCCAGTTTCCCCATCTGCCCCCAGGCACCTTCAGGGAACCCAGTTTGCAAGCCCAGGTGCACAGAGTGGGGTTTCTGCCAGTCTCTCAGGGCTGGTCTTCTGCGTGCATAGAAACCAGCTCAGCTCAGCCTCCACCCACACACCCCACCTCTACACCCTCACTCTTGGGCCCTTGCAGGGGTGGGTGAACCACCTGTTTCTAGAAGCGTGTCCCCAGGGCCGCAGAGCCCAGAGCTGGGTGCCCGCTCCTGCCCAGGTCATTCTCAGTGCTCATGTGACCTCTCATCACCTTGGTGACAGCAGCCGGCATCCTTGAGTGGGCGCCAGTATCACCCACTTCCTGTGAAGTGACATGAGTGTGGGGAGCAGGGAGGAAGTGTCCAGACCTAGGACAAGAGGGATGGAGGGGGGACAGGATTCCTGGAATGTTCTGGAAATGACTCTCCCCTGCCTCCACCTGTGCTGAAGATCCTGGGGGAAGGATCTGGAGGACCTGTGCTGGTCACCTGGGAGGGAGGGAGCCCTGGCCTGGGGCAGAGGAGAGAGGGCAGGCAAAGAAAGGCTTTTAGAGCCCATGTCTCTGACTCCAGGGCCCATCGCTGCTGGTCCCTGTAACAATTCCCTGGGTGGCTTCTGTTGGGGAGGCCACACCCACCTTGCCATGGCTTATCCTGGCTCTGCACTCAGGAATCACTCCTGGCAGGCTCGGGGAACCATATGGGATGCCAAGGAATGGTGTGAGCACCTTCCCCGCTGCACAATTGGGCAGAGACCCAACAACACTGAGAACATGAGATCTGAACTGCAACCAGGGACCTCTGAAACACACCTGTCAAGGTGAGGTGTGGGGTCAGTGAGTGAAGGGAATGCGGGGACACCACAAGGGAAGCCACTAGGATATTGTCTACCTTGTACACATCTATCAATAACTTTGCTGGTGTTGGGATTTCATCTGCCTCAGATGCTTCTATCAATAACTTTGCTGGTGTTGGGATATTGTCTGCCTCAGACGCATCTATCAATAACTTTGCTGGTGTTGGGATATTGTCTGCCTCGGACGCATCTGTCAGTAACTTTGCAAATCATGACCCTTAATTAAATAAAAAATATTAAAAATAATAATAATAAGCAACTCCCGAAGTTGGTAGCAAGGGTCCAGCCTGCTCCTCCGCTGTCTTTGAGCTCTGGGATTAAGAGGTAGAGAGAAAGGACCCCACCTTCAGGGCAGCTGCTGCTAAGGCCCCAGCATGCAACAGCCTGGCCAAGGAACAGAGGACAAGAGTCATTACCAATGACTCTGTGGTCATGAGTCTCCTTCCTGGGACTCAGCGACTAAGGCTTAATCCTGAGGTTGGCCATATCAGTCTCCCCAGAAGAAGAGGGGACGAGCACAGGGTGTCCAGCGTGTAGTGATGGAGGCTGGGAACTAAGAAAGGAGCAACCGAGGGCAAGCCCCCTGCTAGAGGATACAGAAAGTACTAGAAGATTTGTCACCTTTGCTGTCCCTCCCTGACATTCTGCTCCCATCGTGCTAAGCAACTTATAGTTCCCAAGGCAAGACACTCGACACAGAGCTTCCCTCCTAGTCCACCCCGCCAACTCCTACTCAAACTTCAGGACCCCATCACCTTCGCCCACCCACTCCTGGACCCACCTCACCACTGGAACATGACCTCCGCCCTACCTGCTGCCAGCCAACCTTGCTCCAACCCTACCTTCTGCCCATCTGATCACAAGCTCTCTCGGGACAGGGAGAAAATCCTATTCCTATTCATTTTCACAGCTCAAGAGGCTCTGGGAAATCCTGTGTGAAGAGAAGGAGGAATGAACATGAGTTCTGCACCATGACACAGAGAGAGGCTGGAACAGAATTCACAGGATGACCCACTTTAAAGGAAAAAGAAGAAATGAAATCACGGTTCGAAATCTATTAGAGATAGAAAACTGATAGTCACGATAAGGAATTTGCATTCTTTTCTCCCGTGGAATGGAACTGAACTAAGTGGCCAGATGATAGAACAAATCCCAGAGCTCCTGGGAAATCCACAGCCTCCCACAGCATGGGTCATCGATGAGAAAAGCCAAAGTGAAAAGCAAAGTCCACCGGGGATGCATAGAGTTCATCCTCATGGGTGCCCACCACAGGAAACATTCAATAATAAGCCAGTGAACAGGTGAGTCCATTTTCTTAACCAGAAAGGAAAGCATTCCTGACCCTATCAAAGCAGGAAATCAGGCTCAGGGTGAGGACTCTCACACCCGGGTTGAGTCTTAATAATGAGTTTTAAATATTATCCAAAATACCGGGTGTCTGAGGCCAAAGAGACAGCACAGGGTTAAGGAACTGGCCTTGCACCGGTTCCTGAAGCACCCACAGGAGTGATCTCTGAGCACCGCAGGGTGAGACCCAAAAACATACCAATTTAAAAAAAAAAATGACAAGAAAGGAAAACAAGTGTGTTCTGAGCCAGAAGAAAGCTCAGACTTTGGAAGCGTCTAGACCTTCCTGGCCCAGGTCCCCGTGGCTGGGAGCTGGAGTGCCTCACAGCTTCCTGCCCTGGGTGGGGAGGGAGAGCTGGTGTGCCCCCCTACCCCACCCCAACCTAAGCGTGCTGGCACCTACCGACAGCCAGCCAGGCACCCTGCAATGTCCCCGCTCAGCAGGTGCAAGCAGACAGCACAGGCCTGCCTGAAGCTAGTGCCACCTGAAAGCTGTCCTCACACAGGCAGCCCCTTCCCTGCACTCACAGGGCTGGGGGCGGGGCTAAAACAGGCCCAGCACCAAGCCCCTGACCACAGGCACCAAGAATGGCTGTGGTGGAAGTTAAGATCTTTTCCGGAAAGGTTCACCTTGGATGCAACTGCAGCCGGGATAATCACCTCTGTGTGTTACCTCCGGTTCAGAGGTGGGACCTGGGGCACAGAGGTTAGTGCCCAGCAGTGAGGCTGTGAGTCCCACAGCCGAATCCGGGGCTGTGCTTAACAGGACTCTCTGGTGGCCCGTAGCCCGTGGCCCGATCCCACCCCGGCGTGCACTGAGACCCAGCCGGAGTTAGTGCCAGAAACGCGCGCCTCGCATGCATCCCGCGGACAAGACAGCGAGGCTTTCCCGGTCCTCGTGTCCAGGCTCTGGGGAAGGGAGCCGGGTCGGGGATGCAACTGAGCGGTGGAGCCCAGCCCGTCAGAGACCCGGGTTTTATCGGGGAAATTAAATGCCCCGAAACGCCCTTCTCTGTGGTCATAGGAGCGATGAAAGCAAAGGCTCCCGCGCACGCACCGGGGAACCGAGATCCGAGACGGTCCCGGCCACACACCGCGCCAAGGGGGCCCTCGCGCCCCGCCCAGGGGGGAGCGTTTGCAGAATGGGGGGCCCCTCTGTTTGGAGAACGGGGGTCCCTCTGGCACAGCTCTCCAGCCCCACGCCGAGGCCCCAGCCGGGCGCGCCCCCCTCTGTCTCCACGCGACACCAGGACCCGCGGGAAGGAAGCGGGGCTCAGCCTTGCCCCGGGACCCCAGCCCTTCCCGCGCGTCCCTGCTGTGGCTCCGCCCCCCGACCCGCAGGTCCCCGCACGGGGACAAAGGCTCAGTGCAGCGCCCCGACCCGGCCCGCGCGCCCCGACTCACCAGGTGAAGAGTTTGCTCCACGACCGCCGCAGCAGGCTGGCCCGGGAGCCCGCCCGCGGCTGCGCGTCCCCGGCACCCCGAGACGTGGCCTCCATGGGGGCCCCCTGCGCTCCCGCGCCCGGAACCCCAGAAGTGCCGGGGCCCGGAAAACGGGAGGCGGCGCTTGTGCGGCGACTGGGCCCGCGGCTCCCGGGCTGCAGATGATTAACTGTCTGTGCGGCTCAGTACAGCCAGGTACCTCCGGGGGCGCCGGAGCGCGTGGACGCTTCCTCCTCTCCTCCTCCCCCTGCTCCTCCTTCTCCTCTCCTCCTCCTGTCCCTCCCCCTGCTCCTCCTCCTCCCCTGCTCTTCCTCCTCCCCCTGCTCCTCCCCCTCTTCTCACTCCCTCTCTCCTCCTCCCCTTCCTCCTTCCCATCCTTCCCCTGCTCCTCCTCCTCCTCCTCCCCCTCCTCCTCTCCCTCCTTCTCTCCTTCTTTCACCCCCTCTCTCTCTTCCTCCTAGCCATCCTTCTCCTGATCCTCCACCTCCCCTTTTCCACCTCCTCCCCTCTCCCCCTCATTCCCCTCCTCCCCCTACCCCCTTCGTCCTCTCTCTCCTCCTCCTCCTTGGTGCCGTGGAAGGAGAGAGGTGGACCCAGATGGGGCAGGACCTATGATGCCAAGTGAGGATCAGAGCCCACACTCTGTCAGACTCTGGGTGAGACCTTTGCCCCGTCCAGGTTGGGCGAGACCAGCTCGTTTAGGGCAGGAGCAAATGACCCCTCTCTCAGAGGGCAAGCTGGCCCAGAGCCACTGGCCAGGGTTCTGGTGGTCGTTTCTCCCCCAGTGGTCTGGAGCAGGAGGTTCTGTGGTTTCTCCACATCCAGGGAAGCCAGAGGCCAGTCTGGAGGCCGAGCACACCCTGTGAGCTGAGCACTGGGCCGCCCTCATGGGCTTGGGAGGTGCCGGGGACGCTGCTGGCTCTTCCCAGGATGGGGGGCCCCTAAGCTGACCCCACATCTTGCCAGGGTTCCACTTTCTTTACCCGACAAACCAGAGACGGGGACCCCAAAATGACCTGTCGACTCTCCATCCCCTCTTGGGGTCACAATCCTATTGCTGCCTCTGACCCGTCATTCCAGGACAGGCTCATCTGTCTCCTTTGGCCAATCGAAGCTGCAGCCTCGTTTACTTTTGGTTTCATTTCCCCCCTTCTTGCTTTGGCTTAGGGCCATTATTCAACCTTGTGGACTGGAGTGATAGCACAGCGGGTAGGGCGTTGGCCTTACACGTGGCCGACCCGGATTCGATTCCTCCGCCCCTCTTGGAGAGCCCAGCAAGCTACTGAGAGTATCTCGCCCACATGGCAGAGCCTGGCAAGCTACCTGTGGCATATTCGATATGCCAAAACCAGTAACAACAAGTCTCACAATGGAGAGGTTACTGGTGCCCACTCGAGCAAATCGATGAACAACGGGATGACAGTGCTACAGTGCTACATTCAACCTTGCTACTGGCATTCACGCAGGTCCGAGTAGCTCCTGCTGGGTGACCAGGCTCCCCAACTTTGTCCTAAAGACTCTTTGTTTCTTTCAAGTTCATAATTGTTATCAGACTTGTACCCCGAAACAACCCAAGGGCGGCAGCACTGTCAGGGCAATAAAATAGGGGACTGGAAAGACAGAACAGTGGGGAGGGGGTTTCCCTTGCAGGCTGCAGACTGAGGTTCCATCCCCAGCACTCAGAGTGTCCCCCCAGCACTGCCAGGAGTGACCCCTGATCAGAGAGCCAGGAGTAAGCCCTGAACATCACCAGGTGTGGCCCCAAAGCAAAAACAAACCAAGAGCAACAACAACAAAACCCTGCAAAGAAACCAAAGTGCGATGAGAAATAACATCAGCTCTCTCTGCCCTTCGAAAAAAGCCAAGTTTCTTTTTCTTTCTTCATTTTTTTTTCTTTTTGGCTTTTTAGGTCACACCCGATGATGCTCAGGGTTTCCTCCTGGCTCTGCACTCAGGAATTACTCCTGGCGGTGCTCAGGGGACCATCTGGGGTGCCCAGGATTGAACCCGGGTCGCCCGTGCCAAATTTCTATTGACCAAGAAAAACATTCAAACAAAAGTGACTTTTGCGTCAGGCAGCATTTAGGAAGAGCGAGTCTGCGAGAGGCTGGGGTAGGATAGGAAGAGCCGGGTGCTGGGTAGTTTTAACAAACCGGGAACATGAGACACGCAAACCAGACACACCAACCCAGGGTTCTCACCATCATTTTATGGTAGATGTGACGTATCGCTGCACTTGAGCTGCCCTGCCCCCCCCCTCCAGGCACACCCCCAGTGTCAGTCCCCGCTGTGTCCAGTGTTCACTGGGCATTGACCATGTCCCGTGATAATCAGCCTGGTGTGCATCCAGGCACCATGACAGCCCCCGTCCTCCACAGCTGGAGAACCACACTTGGCTACCTACAGGGTGAGAGGTGGGGAGCGATAGTGCAGTAGGTAGGGGGTTTGCCTTGCACGTGGTCTACCCGAGTTCAATTCCTGGCATCCCATATGATCCTCCAAGCACTGCCAGGAGCAATTTCTGAGTGCAGAACCAGGAGCAACCCCTGAGCATCACTGGGTGTGACCCAAAAAGCAAAAATAAATAAATAATTTTTTTTTTAAATAAAAGGGTGAGAGGACATGTTCCAGATCTCCTGAGACTCTCGGACATGGTCCATCAAACCTTCCCAAACAATCATTACTCAGGCTGTGGGGAAGAGATATTGGTGCCCGGAAGGAAAAGGAAAGCTCGCAAGCCACACCCTGTTCTGTATCTGTGGGGCTCTTCATCTGTTACCACGGGAAACTGGAGTGGCCAGGCACCGTGGCCATGGGATGGGCAGGCAGGGTTTGGGGCCCGAGGCCCGGGCATTGGCTCAGTGGCTGAAAGTACCCTCCAACCATGTGGACACTAGTCTGTCCTGCTGTCACCCACATGCAGAGTGCGTCCCTGGGCTTCAGCCCCCTGTGTGTAATCTCAGGAACACAGCCAGGTGCGTGCAAGTCCCCAGCTATACAGATGGGTGAGCCCTGAGGCTAGGGGTGTGACCCCATGAGCACTGCACACAGGCTGAATGAGAGCAACCCAGGCAGGAGTGAGAGGACAGCAGGGTAAGGCCTGGCCTTTCGGGCAACCAGCCTGGGCCCCATCCCCAGCCCACCGTATAGTTCCCGGAGACCGCCAGGAGTGATCCCTGAATAGTAAGCCAGGAATCAGCCCTGAACACTGCTGGGTTCGACCCAAACACCCACCCCACTCCCTAAAACTGAGTGCCCCCTCGCCCCCCCAACACACACACACACACAAGATGTGTGCAAACAGTGCAACTGAGAAGTGAGTGTGAGTCCCCGTCATGGCAACACAGCAGAAGGGGAGAAAAATCATGCCGGTACTTGCTTCCCCAGCATGAGCAGAACGGGGATTATGAGCACTAGAGACTGAGTCAGGTTCCGCGGGACTCCTTCTCGGGCTCACTGTGCCCTGCAGCAGCGGAGGAGGGAAGCACAGAAGCCCCGTAGCAATGGGGTAATGCTTGTCGGGGGGTTGGTTGCACTGGCTGTTTCTCCGCATTGCCTTTTGGATGGCTCTGTGACAGGCGGCTGTTGCGTTTGCTCTTCCCGGATTGCTCTTACTTCTTTTCTCCGCCTACCCCTGATCTGAGCAACGTGAACTGAAAAGGACTCGGCACAGAGCCGCGGCCGCCTGGGATGACTGACAGGTTTCTGCTTTTACTGCGACGTTCCAAGATGCTCCGCAAGGGGCCACCAGGGGCCGCGGGAAGACACGGCTGGGACCCAACTAAGGGGCAGAGCTGGTCCCAGTCAGTTGTACGGACATGCCAGAGGTACCCCAACCAGCGTGGGAAATAATGCTCATCACAAATGCCACTGTGGGTTCAGACCTAAAAGATGACGTGAATGTACAGCAGTTGACCCGGTGATGCGGGGACAGAACCCTCCCTCACCCCGCCCCCAGCATCAGCTTCCCATGTGCCGGGGGGGGGGGGGGGGGAGGGGGGAGGTCCTGATTTTCGAAGCCGGTGGGGAGAGCCCTGAGCCTTCGGGACGCCGAGCCAGCCCCAACCTTGCTCTGGCCAGGAAGCCAGCAGCAGGAGGTCAGGACAATGGGCCTGAGCCGGCCAGGCTCCTGACTGGTCCTTAGAAGTCCGGATATGATTAACCCAGCCAGCTGACTGCCTCCGGCTCTGCAGGGACATGAGGCCACGTTCTTCAGGAGAAGGAACATCGGAAATCAAAGGAAACCTGTGCACGGAGCTGGGAGGCCCGTTCAGCTCTCGGGTTCTGTGGCTCTGTGGCTCCTCACTACCCATTGCTCTGCAGCGAGTTTATTTTGTTTTGGTTTGGGGGCCACACCCGGTGATGTCTGGGACTCAGGGGGCCCTGTGGGATGCTGGGATAGAACCCGGGTCGGTGCAACTGCCGACGCAAGCATCCCACCCCTGTGCTATGGTTCTGGTCCTGCTCTACTGGCGGGACGCGGGAGCTCTCACAGGCTCACTCTCCTCCCGTTTGAATCCTCTGTGCTTCCGATGACATGGCCAACTCTTCCTTGACTAGCGTTAGGACCGTTATTTCAGTGCACAGGTCCTGAGGGCCTCTGACAGGCTGTGGTGGAGTTGAGGTCGGCTAATGGACATAGCCTCTGTCATCTCTCTAAGCAGCTTAGGAAAACAATTTCCCAGCAAGGGCAGGGAGAAAGCTCCAGGTGGAGGTGGGGGGGGGGGGGACAGGGAGGAGGGGCTGTGGCACACGCTTTGCATGGGAACGTGTCCCCCTGAGCCCCACCATGAGTGGCCACCAGGAGGGCCAGGAGTAGCCCCCAACACACTGGCAGGTGTGGTTCAGCCAGATCCCCCAAAGAAAGTGTCCGTGACACCTGTCCATTGGCCATGCTGAATCTCCTCCCGGAAACAGATGAGACAGTGACAGCACCTCCCGCCTTCCAGGGGAGCCTCTGACCAGGCCCAGATGTGTCCTTCCCATCCGGCAGGCCCCCATCTTTAGCTCCAAAATGAGAGGCTGAACTGCTGCTCCCACTGAAACAAATGTTTGATGGCCAAACAGGCTGATTCCTCTCCTTCTCCGCCTCGGTCATGGCTGCAACTCCATCCTGCCCCTTGTCTGCCCCACTGTCACCATGCCCCCACCCTGGCACACTGCCTCCCAGCCAAGTCTCTCCTTCCCTAAATTCATGTGCTTTCTATTTGTAACAGATGCACGGCAGCATGAGCTGGGACAAAAGGACAGACTGAGAGCCAGCCCGAGAGTCTGGGGATGCGGAAAGAAAAAAAAAATGTAGACAAAGCTCCAGCTTGTACAGTCGGTCCATTTGTAGAGAGTGTATGTGGGTCTAGTCCATATACGCAGGGCTCGGAGACGGATTTAGAGGCTGTGGCAGGCTGGGTTCCACCCTCCCCCAAAGAGCCGGTTCCTGATCCCTAGCAGTTAGTTACACACGGCAATACAGAGTGACAGGGGCTAGGCAGAGGTAAGGAGGGGAAATCATTCATTTCCCATGGGGGATAGGAACCACCAGGGCCCAGACCAGAGAAGGGAGCACTGGCAAGAGCAGAGATTTGCAGACGTGCTCGGGGAGATGGGGGAGGTGCCAGATGCCGAGGGCTAAGGCAGCCTGCGGAGCCACTGGGAGGAAGGAGTCCTGCTGCCTTCAGTTTAGGGAAACTGATTTCCGAGAATGCATCTGTTCTGTTTGAAGCCACTGAATTGGTGGTAAGTTGTTAGCGTAGCCACCCACCAGAAACAAGCAGCAGGGGCTGGTTTGCACTGACCTGGAAAGAACATGAGAGGCCAGCACAGGGGACGGAGCAAGCGGCAGGGGGATTGTAAGTCGGGGTAGAGTCAGCTTCGGGCCACGGTGTCACGGAGTAAACATCAAACCAGTGTGTTGTACGCCCAGAGCAAGCCTGAAAGCGTAATGCCCACCGGACCCAGCAGCGTCTCTCCAACACCGGCTCGTCCCCTCCTGCTCCCCACAGCTCAGGCCACTTTCTCTTAGATTCAGGATTCTGATGGAGCGGATCTGTGAGCACCAAACCACACTTTGCTGTTTCAGAAGGTCACTGAAGTACTGGGGGTTTTGCACTTGATAATGGTGCCAGGAAACAGAGCGGAAGAAATAAAGCAAACACGTGGCAGGAACTGAGCATCGCCTGGACCAGGAATGTCCCACCACCCCTGTGCTGTCCCCACTAGTGCTGCCGGGGTCAGACAGCCCCGGGTCTTAGCAACTTCACGCCACAGCCCTTATCATCTCTCTCACGGTTTCTGTGCATCAGAAAATTAGGAGAGGGGCTGGAGCGATAGCACAGCGGGGAGGGCATTTGCCTTGCACGTGGCCAACCCAGGTTCGATTCCCAGCATCCCATATGGTCCCCTGAGCACTGCCAAGGGTAATTCCTGAGTGCAGAGCCAGGAGTAACCCCTGTGCAGCGCCGGGTGTGACCCAAAAAGCCAAACAAGAAAAGAAAATTAGGAGAATCTGAGGCAGGTGACCCCTGAGCACAGAGCCTGGAGTAGCCCCTAAGCACTACCAAGTGTGACCCACAGATGCACAGTTACGGGCAGTGGGCTTCGGGTACCTTGGGTAGCTGCACAGCCTGGGGACCACCAGTGGGTGGTTTTGGGCTCTAATAGCTGGGGCCCCACAGTGTCGCTCTCCACGCAGCTCCCGGGGTCTCTGGTGGAGTGAGCGGGGCTACCCCATGGCTGGGGGTCTTGGGGTTGCACTCTAAAAGCCAAAGGCTACTGTGGCTGCTTGGTCCCTCCAGGCGGACTTTCAGACCATCAGCTGTGGGAAAGAGCCTGGGACACAGGAGGGCTTTGCCACCAGGACTGGACACAGCTGTGACTGATCCTGGGAAGGAGGAAGAGCCAGGGAACAGCCATTCATCTGGTGGGAAGGAGGGCAGGCACGCGGGGGTGGTGCGGTGACACCCTTTGGGGCTTAGATAATGGGCCGCTCGCCTGGGCTCATTTTCTCACGGTCTCCGTGTCCTCTGTGTGACCCTCTGTGCCCGGTGTGGCTGCGGGCATGTCCAGCAGGGATGGACTCTGCTTTATCACAGAGTCCCCCTGGACAGCCTCTGCTCCTAGTCACATGGCTCCCAGCCAGGCACAGGGGAGGGGGCCTGAGCTGCTGACGCCTGAGAATCTGGGTCCCGCCATCATTCCCCGTGATGGCATCCAGGGGCCGTCTGGCCTGGCGTGTGAGGACTCTGCGAGGGACCCACTCTGAGCTCGGGGTCTGGGTCAGCTCGGTCACTGTCATGCAGCCCTTACTGACCAAGACAATCCCCCATCCTGGGGAGCTTCGTCAGGGTCACAGAAGGGGGGACGCTAGGGGTAACCTCTGTAGCTTTCCCTGCAAAAGAGCCAGAGCCCAGATGCCTCCAAGCAAGCAAATTACTGTATCACTGTATCACTGTCATTCCGTTGTCATCGATTTGTTCGAGTGGGCACCAGTCTCCATTGTGAGACTTGTTGTTACTGTTTTTGGCATATCAAATACGCCACAGGGAACTTGCCAGGTTCTGCCGTGGGGGCGAGATACTCTGAGCTTGCCGGGCTCTCCAAGAGGAACCAAAGCCAGGTCAGCTAGGTGCAAAGCCAATGCCCTACCCGCTGTACTATCGCTCCAGCCCAGCAAACAAATAAATAAACAAATCCCCAGGCCCAGGAGTAATATCTGAGCACAGAGGGAGGAAGCCCTGAGTGTAGGTGTGGCCCAAAACACTAAAAAGACAAACAACAACAAAGACAGAAATGGTCAGGTGAGTAAATTAGTCCTTAGAGAGAGGAAAGATGGACAGACATCTAGATGCTGTCCCCTGGATGGAGCCCCTCCCACCCCATTGCCACTGGACCAAAATCCACTCTACAAATTTCACCAAGGGCCCTGCAGATGGCCCAGTGGTTGGTGCCCCGGGAAGAGGCCCTAGGCAACACCAAGTGAGGACCCTCAAATTTTAGAATAAATAAAAATTTCACTAAACACAACATAGGCTTAATACCCTCATCCTCACCAGTCAAAAGCCCCAGGATTATAATCCTAAACGTTTATGGTTTAGGAGTATGTTATTTCATGAGGCATATTTTCATACCATATTAGTCATGGATACAACTTCTTTATTTGAAAGGATTTAAAAAAGAAGGAAGAATTTAAAATAGATTACAGATATCAGTATTTGAAACTCCTTCAATATCGAAAGCAATGTTTCAGGTCCATTGAAGTCACTGTCACTGTCACTGTCATCCTGTTGCTCATCAATTTGCTCAAGCAGGCACCAGTAACGTCTCTCATTGTGAGACTTATTGTTACTGTTTTTAACATATCGAATACACCATGGGTAGCTTGCCAGGCTCTGCCGTGTGGGCGCAATACTCTCGGTAGCTTGCCAGGCTCTCCAAAGAGGGGCAGAGGAATTGAACACAGCTTGGCCGCGTGCAAGGCGAACGCCCTACCGCAGTTTTTAAAAAAGCTTTATGAAAAGTTTTTATGAGAAGTGTGGGAGCTTTGGGGTATAGCCGATGTTCAAGCTCGGATTAATGCTCTGAGATATTTCTCAGTCCAGAAAGGGCCAGTCTCGACATTTGCAGCAGAGGACTGAGCCTGAAGTGCAGCCGCTGAGTGAAACTGGTGGGTCAGAGAAAGACAAACACCACATGATACCTGAATCCGGAAAAGTATGATTGGCCAGAGATGCCCAAAGGGCTAGCACAGGCCTGGCATGGAAAAGACTCAGGATCCATCCTCAGCATGGTGGAGCACCACTGGGAGTGGCCCCTGAGCATCGCACACAAGCAGCCCATAAGTACCACCAGGTGTGGCCCAAGAAACAAAGCAAAAGTAGAAATCAGGGGACAGAGCAATAGTACAGTAGGGAGGGACTTTGCCGTGCATGTGGCTGACCTGGGTTCCATCCCAGCATCCCATGTGGTCCCCTGAGCACTGCCAAGAGTGATTTCTGAGTGCAGAGCCAGGAGTAACCCCTGAGCATCACTGGGTGTGGCAAAAACAAACAAACAAACAAAAACAGAGAGAAAGAGAAATAGAAATCAGAGAAGTAGGGCATGAGGAAGGGGCGACATCTAGAGCAGTGCCTTCAGCAGACAGGAAGTGCTGGGGCTCTTTGGCATTGTCCCCAGGGTGCGGCTCACAATACTCCACTCAAGGTCTGAAACGTGCCCACAGAGCAGATGGCAGACATTCTCCCCAAACACACAGAAAGCCTCGACGTGAGGTGCTGCACACGCTGACTGAGCTTGCTGCGGTCCTTAGCCTGTTAGTTATGTAGCCATCACATTAACCACTTTAAGCATTTTTTTTTAGGGATCAGTTCTATCCCACTAAGGCTGGGATGTGTGTTTTAATTCTCTATATTTGGAGTTTGGGAGCCACACCTGGCAGTACTCAGGTGATAGTCTGACTCTGTGCTCAGGGGCGTTCCCAGAGGTGTTCAGACTGTGTGAGCACCCAGTGAGCATTGGCCACATACAGCAATGCTCAGGGCTTACTCCTGGCTCTACTCTCAGGGATCACTCCTGATAGAGCTCGGGATCCTATGGGGTGTCGGGGATTGAACCCAGGTCAGCTACATGCAAGGTAAGCACTCTCTCCACTGTGCTATCGCTCGGTGCCCAAGGCAAGCATAAACTCCCTCCCCAGTCAGAATCCTTCTGTTAGAAACCCCTGTGGTAGCATCCAATCAGATCCATCTCTGGCGGGTACACTTGAGGCTCACAGAGACAAATAACTTTCTCCAGCCAAGCCTCACTTTCCTGTTCAGAGATGCTCTAAGAAATTTAGTATCACTCTGTCTTCAGCTTGAATCATCCAAAGTACACACCGTACCTAAAACAAAAATGTCAGAATTATTTATCCTGAAGCTGAATGAATCGATAACGCTGTGTGCTCAGATGGCAACTTTGAAGAATTCTCATTATTGCCATTATCTTACAAGGGAACATATTGCAAATCAATCAACCAGATATTGGTTGAATGCAAATTCTGTGCAGAGTTCTAGCCATGATCAGCAATATTCAGGATGTCTGATCCTTTCCTTCCTCCCTTTCATCCCTCCACCAGCATCTCCAGGTACCGACTCCAACGAGGCCCCGTGCCAGGTGTCAGGGGGATAAAGAGCCATTTAGATCTGCTTCTCGCTCTCAAGTGGTCCGTGATTTACTAGAGAAGAAAAGACCCCTCAAGACCTTCTCTATTTGAAGAAAGAAACTTGCTTTTATAAGAAACTTGCTTTTTCTTCCTGGTTATTCCTAAGTAATGGCCAACTCTCACCTCACCCCCGCATTTCTGCCCCCAGTCGCAGACAATTTCTCTCTTGCCTTTCTAAAAGCCCTTGCCTGAAATCTTGCTCCTGAGGTTGGCCAGCGGCCTGGAGCGTGGCTGTGGCTGGGTAGTGGAGGTAGTGGAGTGGGAAGGAATGGGAGTGAAGATAGATGGTTGGCAACTACACCACCTCTGCTTCGCTGATGACATCGTTCTCATAACACCAAACGTTAGCCAAGCGGCACAAATGCTGGCCGACTTCGACTGCAAGTGTGGAAAGGTCTGACTGCAGCTGAATCTCACCAAGACAATGTTCATGAAAAACGAACTAGTCCCTGACGTTCCATTTGCTCTCAATGCAATGAACATCTCCGAATGCAGTAGCTCTCAACCTGGGTTGAGAACTCAACATGAGGAATGACTTGGCGCCAGAATTGCGCGGAGGAAGAGAGCAGCATGGAACGCCTTTAAGAGTGTTGAAGAAGTGGTGAAGAGGATGAAGAACCTCTGGCTCCAGGCACATGCTTTCGATTCCACCGTTCTTCCTGCACTAACATACGCCTCAGAGACCTGGGCCCTACGAAAACAGAATGAGAATGCTATTCGGGTATCTCAAAGAGGAATCGAAAGAGCTATCCTTGTATATCATGTTTCACTCAAATGAGAGAAGGAATCCGGAGTTTCGACCTCCGTCGACAGTCAAGAATCAGGGATGCTGTGTCATTTGCCAAGACATCAAAAATTGGATGGGCCGGACAGTAATGCAATTCAGAGAAAACCGCTGGACTAGAGCTGTTACCAATTGGATTCCATGGGACATCAAAAGACCACATGGCCACCCACCAACGAGATGGTCAGACATTTTTGTCAAAACCCTGAATGAACAGTTTGAAGTTCTTCCTGTTCCTGGAGTGAGCAGATACCACTGGGCTACACTAGCATGCAACAGGGACAAATGGAGATGTTACTGGCGCCTACTCAAGCAAATCGAAGTTCAACGGGATGACAAGTGATACAAGTGATGTTGGCCAGATACCAAACTAAGTGACCAAGAGACATCAGTAAAGATACAGACATGGGGTTAAGCAAAACTAGTAATACTACTACTACTACTACTACTACTACTACTAATAATAATAATAATAATAATAATAATAATAAAAACCTATCTGTCAAATATAATAGTTGGTAATTAACCAGAGTGATCTGCCCCTCCCCCACCCTGCAACGGGCACTCTGACCCCCCCCTCCCCTTTCCACTGGCATCCAGGTCTGCACCCCGCCCTGTACCAGCTCTCCAGCCTCTTTCTCTCCTGCCAACTCCTGTTTGCCTCCTTTCCTCCATCCTGTTTCCAGGCTGGTCACAATTTCACAGTCTGATGTCACCTTCCCTGGATCTCAAAGCACTCTGGCTGGTTTCTCAGGATTTTCCAATTTCCGCTACGATTTCTTTTTTACCACCAGGTAAGACCTAGTTCTTCATTTCTAAGAAAAAGTATAGTCTTTTAAGAAGTATATTTCTACTACCAACTCCTAACTCAATTATGTGATAACACAGTCTACGTGCTACCAATACTTTGAAATTTGCCAAGCCTAGCTTTATGCCCTCGTTTTGGTCAATTTTCATAAATGTTTCATATGTGTTTAAAATGATGTGTGTTCTCTAATGATCTAATATGCCCATTAAATTAATCAATTAGTAATGGGTTCTTCAAATATCCCATCTCCTACTGATTTTTTGTCTGTTTGCCCCATCAATTATTGAAGGCTTTTTTTAAACCAGTGACTCTCAAAATGTGGTTCCCAAATCAGAAACATCAGCAGCCCTGAGAGCCTGAGAGAAGTGGAGACTCTCCGACTTCACGCTAGGCCTGTTCAGTCAGGAGCACTGGAGGAGAGCCAGAGCCAGCACCTGAGCTTCCATGCCATGGACTGCGCCGTGTGTGTGTGTGTGTGTGTGTATGAGTGTGTATGTGTGTGTGCATGAGTGTGTGTAACTGTGTGTGTATGAGTATGTGTGTGAGTGTAGGTGTAGATGTGTGTGGGTGTGTGTGTGTGTTGTGAGTGTGCAGGTGAATGTGTGTAGCTAACCTTCACTTTCATGAAGGGAGACTTGGAGATCTGCCACATTTACTTCAAAATTTTCCACCTCTGTACACAGTAGCTTTATTACAAATTCTTTTTCTTGATTTTTGTTTTTGCCTTTTTTTAGGTGCTCTGGGGCTATTCCCAGCTCTGTGCTCAGCGGCCACTCCTGGCAGTGCTCAGGAGACCTTATGAGGTGCGAGAGATTAACCAGGGATTGGCCACATGCATGCAAGACAAGCCTGAACCCCTGTACTAGCTCCCTGGTTCAAAGCAGTTTAAAATTGTTTTATATCTGAACTGAATATTTTATGACTACAAATGACACTATGCATAGGGTTTAAAATAAAAGCAGCACTCTGTTGTAAAGCAATCTCTGTGCCATGTGAGGTGGAGGCAGCGCAGGAGGTGGGGGGGAGAAAGAGACAGAGAGAGACAGAGACAGAGATACAGAGAGAGAGAGAGAGAGAGAGAGAGAGAGAGAGAGAGAGAGAGAGAGAGAGATCTTAAAGGGCTCATTGAATCTTCAAGGGCTATTTTTTGCCTCTACCAGGTCAGAATAGCACGACCAGCCTTGGTCATTTCCTACCTGACCCCAAGAGTTCGCCCCTCTAGGGCTACCGCACCCCCGCCCTGCAACTTGATTCCTTTTTGTATTTATTTCATTTGGGGCTGGAGCGATAGCACAGCGGGTAGGGCATTTGCCTTGCACACGGCCAACCTGGGTTCGATTCCTCCATCCCTCTCAGAGAGCCCCAGCAAGCTACCGAGAGTATCTCACCCCCACTGCAGAGCCTAGCAAGCTCCCCGTGGCATATTCAATATGCCAAAAACAGTAACAACAAGTCTCACAATAGAGACGTTACTGGTGCCCGCTCAAGCAAATCGATGAGCAATGAGATGACAGTGACAGTGACAGTGAACAGGTCAGAAGTTCAAGACAGGCACCTCCTTTTTGGGGATGGGGGGCTCCCAAGATGTGCCCAAGGAATTAATTCTCGGCCAATTCTCCTACAACTGAGCTTCCAACTCAGTGTGATGGTCCAAGGATGTGGGGATAATGCTTGGCCCTGTGGACCTAGCGATACTGGTGCCCCCAGCAGTGCCCTGCGGCCTCTGCCAAACCCAGTGGTTCCCTGTAGCACCGGGAACCAGGGACTCAAACCACATCTGCGACATGCTACACACACACGAACTGGACCCCAGGAAACTTCCCTTCTGAAATTTCTTTTTAATTCCATCATCCGCTTCTGGTAAGGCTCTCATTTTTCTGTCACCATCGAAGTGAAACACAGAAGAGGGAATCTACACTTTTATGGGAAGTCTGTCCCACGAGAGCTCCTTCCTCCAATAATGGGAATATTAGCTCTGTACGGGCAGTGGAGCAGCAGAGCGGGAGAGCGGGATGCAGAATCCCAGGGACACCAGGCCCTCAGAGGGAGTGCTCCTCCGGCCCCGCCCCCGACTGCTGGGAGTAACGAGCACGCTGATTTCACTGGTTCTGCACTCCGAGCCAACAGACTGTGAAAGTACAAGTCTCATGCTCAGTAAGAAGGAAGTAAGGTGCCTTCGTTGACATGCCAGGGCAAGTATTAGCAGGGAACCACCCCAGAAAGTGGGGGTCTTTACCCAGAAAGCTGGTCTTAGTACACTTTACATTATTGCATTATTTTTCAAATACTGGAGTGCTTTGTTTGTTTTTTTTTTCTTTTTGGGTCACACCTGGCGATTCACAGGGGTTACTTTTGGCTCATGCACTCAGGAATTACTCCTGGTGGTGCTCGGGGAACCATATGGGATGCTGGAAGTCAAACCTGGGTCGGCCGCGTGCAAGGCAAACGCCCTACCCTCTGTGCTATCACTCCAGCTCCCTGGAGTGCTTTTAACACCTTCCAAGCAGAAGTGAAAAGAAGTGATCTAAACATTTGAGATATAAGGGAACGGCGTTCCACGTTTTGCTGTTAAAAAGCTAGTAAGTAGAGAGGGCTGGGGATAGAGCACGCATGCGTGGAAACCGAAGCTCAGTATGAACTGAAAGTCTGGTGAACTGCCGACAGCTGAGAAAAGAGCAGAAAGACTCCAGCACAGAGAGTCACAAAGGCGAGGATGGTGGTGCCCTATCACCCCACGGCCCGTCCCCGTGGGGGTTCCCGTCACCCTCACAGACTCACCCACATCAGCAGAAAGGAAAGAGCCTCACCGCCGACGTTCCGTCACTGCCACGCGCTGCCCGCTCCTGCAGAACATTTTCCAAGACTGTTACTCGCACTCCAGTGTGCTGCTATAAATAATTAAAACCAAATAAATTAAGAACGGTTAAATCGTTTAAACTCCTGTCAAAATAAATTGGCTACTAGTCTGCGGCTTACAGGATCTGAGGTTCATACTTCGAGTTCGTTGTTTCTCATTAAATCGAAGTCCCAAAGTTACACTTCCAATTTCTAGATGCCAAATTATGTCACTTTTCCGATTTTGCCAAATGCATTAGAAAAACAAGCTTAAATGGGCCAACGAGAAGGCTTTATAAACTGGCTATGGAAGGTGGGTGGACATCTCACATTCTCACTGCCCAAGTCCAGAGACCGTGCTGTCTCCCAGTCCGGGAGCTACCAGTTTCACAAGCCACATGCCCCGGTGTTTGGTTTCAGAGAGATGGTCCTCGGGGCTTGAGCAATAGCACAGCGGGTAGGGCATTTGCCTTGCATGCAGCCGACCCGGGTTCAATTCCCAGCATCCCATATGGTCCCCTGAGCACTGCCAGGGGTGATTCCTGAGTGCAGAGCCAGGAGTAACCCCTGTGCATCGACGGGTGTGACCCAAAAAAGCAAAAAACAAACAAACAAACAAACAGAGAGATGGTCCTCGTATTCAGGAGGTTAACATATGTGTTCACATGCATGTAGTTTTTGCATCCAAAGTTAACAGTTTGGGAGGAGAGCTCACAGAAAGAGTGCATGCTTGCAGTTATGAGACACTGGATTTGACCCACTCCATACCACACAAAACTAAAAAAATAAATGCGTGAAAGGAAAGAAAGAAACTTGGGTGCCAGAGTAGTAGAAGAGTGGGGAAGGCACTGGTCTTGCATGTGGCTGACTGAGATTTGATCCCCAGCATCCCAGAGGGTCCCCTTAGCCCACCAAGAGTGACCACTGAGCACAGAGTCAAAAGTAATCAGTTACGCACCGAGTGTGGCCCCCAAACACCAGAAACAAGAAAAGAGAAAAGAACCAGGAGAAAGCTCAGAGGACTGGACAGGACCTTGCACCCCAGCACCGCGTGGTCCCCCAAGGCACCACTGGGACTGGCCCCTGGCACTGCTAGCTGCAACCCCAAGCCCCCAAGAAAGGAAAAAAATCAATAATTTGTTGGAGAAATAAAGGATGTACAAAACGGTCAGTGACAGCAGTAGCACACCACACATGTTAAGTGCCATGGATGCACCAGGACGGGGCTCAGTGTTGGGTGAGAGTGGTGGTGAGCTGCCTTAAGCTCCCCGGAGAATTTCTGGGAAGTTGGGGGTGCTCAGGAATGCAACCCCCAGCAGAGCCCCAGGAATAGTAGACAGCTCCAAAACAAGCGAACCATGCAAAGAAAGGAAGAGAAATTAATCAATCAGTCTTTAAATAAAGGAAAAAAACTACCTTGAATAAGTACATAGCAATTGTTGATGGCTTTTTATGAAACTATCAAAGGATTGGGAGGATTAAAAGAGGTTGACAGCAAAGGCAGAACAGCGCTCAGCAAAAGAGTGCAGTCCTGGGGGATCGACAAACTGAGACCCACACAGAATGCCAGGAGGACTGTGGACAGAGAGAGAGGCATCTAAGGGTGCTTACACGGTGCTGAGTGAGGGCTTAAGGAGTTCTGACCAGACCCACACTGCCCATTGCACAGCACACAACACTGAAATCGCAACATCATTAGCTGTGAGTGCTTCCCATGGGGCAATGATCATGTTCATTTTACAAAACAAGTAACTGAAACTCTGAAAGGTTCGTAACTGCCCAGAGTCATGCAGTTAAGCATGGACTGGCACTGACTAGGTTTGTAGATGCCCGCTCTGGCTCCCAGAGACAGCTGCCTGCAATCTCCAGGGTGGGGAGAAGATGTGGGGGAAGGAGCAAGTGTTAGAGGCTAGGCAGGCACCCCCAAATATTCCACAGACTCAGAGTTTTGTTTCAAATGAAGGAGTCTTTCTTAGCAGGCCAGTGATGCTTTCTCTCAAGCCCAGTCTGATGAGCAAGGCACTGCTGAGAGCAAAACTCGAGGATTTTTTTTAGGGGGGAGGGCAAAACTGTATCCTGGAACTCCACTAAGCAAGCAAGCAGGTTACAGAAGCAAGAGTTAGTGAAGCTGAATCCTGACCCCAGCCACAGCTCCGTTGTGGCAGCATTACTCGAACCCTATCCCGAAAATAGGAACAGGGTGCAGTCAACTCCCATTGCCCTGTGTGTGTGTGTGTGTGTGTGTGTGTGTGTGTGTGTGTGTGTGTGTGACCTCCCCCGGTGTTTTGGTGCGGAATTCCTGACTATAACAAAGGGAGTGAAGCTGAGGCACTGGCCAGAGCACGAGGATGTCTGGAATGGCTCCTTGAGGCGGTGACAGAAGCATCCTCTTTAAAAGTAGGAGTAGGAGTTTGGGGCGAGGGACCCAACTCAGAAGTCTAAGTTCCAGTCTCGGCATCACATGGTTCCTGTAGCGCTGTAAGGCATGGCCCTTCAGCCACCACCAGGAAATGCAGCTCAGGAGATGGACAGGGCCAGCATGGGCAAGACGAACAGGAACTGCAAACACGCATCAGTGGCTACCACAGTCACCAAAACCAAGGCCACTGGGGGCCGGGGGCGGGAGTAGGGGGACAGAGGTCAACCGGTTCCCTCCCCTGAGCCCAGGTCCTAAGAGCAAGAATCACAGGAGCGCAGGGAGCTGAGACCAGCCCCACAAGGCTGACAGACAGCAGGGCCAGAACCTTCCGTAGGGGACCCTGCGCAGCCGGCCAGGCCTCCAAGAGCATGAAGTCAGGGACCACAGGAGGGAGCAGGCTGTGAGGGTATCCAGGGACAGAGTGGATGCAGGTTACTGCTGATGGATGCCACAGGATGTGGGAGGCTTCTGTGGAACCCGAGTGAAAGGTGACTTACTCCTCGGGAAGGGTCTGGAGAGGGGAGCAGGCCTGTGGGCAAATGAGGGCTTTCACGCCTGTTTTTTTTGTTGTTGTTGTTTGTTTGTTTGTTTGTTTTTAACTGAAACACCATGAGATAGAGCATTACATAGCTGTTCATGATTGAGTTTCAGTCATACAATGTTCCAACACCCATCCCTCTACCAGTGTAATTTCCCAGCACCAGTGTCCCCAGTTTCCCTCCCACCCCATCAAGTCACCCCACCCCCACCTGCCTCTATGGCAAGCACCTCTCTCTCCCTTCCTCTCTCTCCATCTCTCTCCCTCTCTCTCTCCCTTCCTCTCTCTCTCCCTTCCTCTCTCTCTCCCTTCCTCTCTCTCTCCCTTCCTCTCTCTCTCTCTCTCTCTCTCTCTCTCTCTCTCTCTCTCTCTCTCTCTCTCTCTCTCTCTCTCTCTCTCTCTCTCTCTCTTCCTCTCCCCCCCCCACTCTCTCTCCCTGGCTTTTAGCTTCTGGGAGCCTCTAAAGCTGCAGGCAAATAGCAAGAGGATGAAAATCTGTGTCTATCACTCGGATATGATTTCTTAATACCCCCGAATATCAATTCGCCAGGCCCCGCTGGGTGTGCCAGTTCCTCTGTGAATTCAAAAAGCATCTGTGGGGCCACGACTCACTCAATAGGCTGGAGCATGTATTGTGCCTGCAGGAGGCCCAGGGCCAACCTCGGCATTACCGGGTCCTTGGAAAACCAAAAGCCAAACAAACAAAAACATTCTTGGGGATGTGACTTGGTGGTCAAGCTCATGCCTGGCATGCGGAAAATGAGGGTTTGATCCCTGGCAACCACACACACACACATATACACACATCCCTTTTTTCAAGCTGGAGCAACAATACAGTGGGTTAGGCATTTACCTTGCACACGGCCAACCCGGGTTCAAACCCCGGCATCCCATATGGTTCCTCAAGCACTGCCAGGAGTGATTCCTGAGTGTAGAGCCAGAAGTAAGCCCTGAGCATTGCTGGGTGTGACCCCCAAAAAAGAAAAGAAATCCCTTTCCTATAGAGATATACAAGTATAGATTTAATACCTTAGACTAGTAAGCAAAATCACTCAACTGTTAACAAGAGCTCACAGCGGTGAACACCCGTGGGCCTGCCCACCGGGGAAGCTATCCATTGGACTGCACTGCCTCCTTGTGGAGCCCAGCTGCCACCGCAGAGGGAAGCTGGCTCTGTTTCTGAAGCACACGCTTTCTTTCGCTGGAAATAAGCCAATAGAAACTAATTCTTAACCTATATAATTGAGCACCGAGCACTGCCTGGAGTGGGGTTGTGGGGAGTTTGGCCGTGTCTGGTATTTCCCACAAGAAAATCTTAACTAATGGTAATCACTACATATGGCCTTAAAAAGCAGCTGGAATTGGAAGAAATTGGAAAAGTAATTGGAAAAGACTTGAATCGTAGCTTTATTAAGTTACCAAGTAGCCACGGACTGATTAGAAATAAAGCTAGAAGCAGAACTAAAGGAATTTCCCCCTGTTCTTCAGTCCAAATCACAGCCTGGTTTTCTGCCGAGTACCAACCAAAACATAAGCTTGGTTCAGCGTTACAGTCGCATACTCTGAAGGCTTGGGGGTGACACCCGGACGGTAAGGAATGAGTTTTCTAACCTTTGGGGAACAGGCTCATCCAAACTCTGTAAAAGCTGGTTGGCACTTACCGTGCAGACAGAGGAAGCGAGGTCTCCTTTCCAGGTTTGGGGCAACTCCTGACTGGAGCACAGCGCCTGCTGATGGGAGCCCCAGGTTTAAGCCTAGAAAGCTCCAAAGGGATGAAAATGATCACAAACCCTTATGTTGATTTTCTAAAACATCAGAGATCAGATGCTTGGCTCCAAGCCAGGCACTATTCTGGTTTTCGGGGCACAACACAAACAGAATAGAAGGACAGCTTTTTATTATTATTTTTTTATTTTTTTGCATTTTGGGTCACACCCAGTGATGCTCAGGGATTACTCCTGGCTCTGCACTCAGAAATTTCTCCTGGCGGTGCTCAAGAGATCATATGGGATGGCGGGGATCAAAGCCGGGTTGGCCACATGAAAGAAAAATGTCCTCCCCACTGGACTCTCACTCCTGCCTGGCTTCTATTCTTTTAGAGGGGATTGTTCTGGTTTTCACAAACACACACTGGTGGCGCTCAGGGGCCACTTCTAGCTCAGTAATTAGGGAGTGACTCCAGGGAGTGCTCAGGGAACCAAGAGGTGCCAGAGGTTGAACTTGGCCTGCGCGCATGCACAGTATGCCCAAGACTCTGTGGAGCTCGCTCTCCAGCCCCATAGCTCTCCTCCAAAAAAATCCATATAGTCCCTGTGGAGAAAGGGGGTTATGAGTTGAATGATCAGCTTTGGGATGTCGCCTTAGAAATATTTTATGTTAATGTGAGGGCTAAGTTGGAGATATATCGTTTGTTGGACAGGGGACAGAGTTGGAACCACCATTATAAATGGTTGCACTTTCTCCCTGTTCTTCCTGGAGCCTGGCAGTCACACCCATGAATAAGCTCATTTACTGGCCATGATCCAGAGACTCATAAATAAATATTGTAAGAGATAAACAAGCTGCAGAGATGCTTTTGGACCCCAAAGTCATCATCCAGTTAAAAATTTAACTCCAGGGGCTGGAGCAATAGCACAGCAGGTAGGCCGTTTGCCTTGCACGCGGCTGACCCGGGTTTGATTCCCAGCATCCCATATGGTCCCATGAGCACTGCCAGGGGTAATTCCTGAGCGCAGAGCCAGGAGTGATCCCTGTGCATTGCCGGGTGTGACCCAAAAAGCAAAAAAAAAAAAAAAATTAACTTCAGCTGTATCACCCCATTCAAAATTTTAGAATTCCTGGAGCACATGGCTGCAAATGCTGCAAACACTGCACCACTGGTATACCAGGAGTAGCATGCCACATTGGATGGGATGGAAAGGAGAAGGCAACCAATCTCCATTAAGAAGATATTAACACACAAGGCTTAACCTGCAACAACATGTTAGTAATCTCTTGTACAAGGGCTTAGTAGCTCCAGGGTGAGACACACAATCTTCACACACTGTCTTTTTTTTTTTTTTTTGCTTTTTGTGTCACACCCAGCAATACACAAGGATTACTCCTGGCTCTGCACTCAGGAATTACCCCTGGTGGTGCTCAGGGGACCATAGGGGATGCTGGGAATTGAACCCAGGTTGGTCGCGTGCAAAGCAAATGCCCTACCCACTGTGCTATTGCTCCAGCCCCCACACACTGTCTTTTAAGGAAAGCTTTTCTCATCACTTTTAGCGAATTATTCATAACAAGTAACATAAAATAAACTATTTAGGACCTGCTATAAGGGTTGGGTTGGGAAAGTTGGAAATAATGGTGGTGGGAAGGTGCAAGGGTGGTGGGATTGGTTGTTGGAATATTGAATGTAATAAATCATCATGAACAACTTTATAACAATAAAAAAACTTTAATATAGAAAGATGAAAATCGTGTGTTTTCAGTCATTAAACCAGTTTTCACTGTCCATTGTATGGAAGAAAAGAGTGAAATGCAAACAGTGG
Organism: Sorex araneus; assembly: GCF_027595985.1. Taxonomy (NCBI): domain Eukaryota; kingdom Metazoa; phylum Chordata; class Mammalia; order Eulipotyphla; family Soricidae; genus Sorex; species Sorex araneus. The sequence continues at coordinate 175,952,948 of NC_073304.1, read as the reverse complement.
TGGTCCTGAAAACAGGAAATGATGCATGTATGTGAGTGTGTGTGAGAGAGACAGACCCACAGACAGACAGAGACAGAGACCTGGGCCATGTGGAGGTGTAGCCTGCTGTGTTCCCTTGCCCATGCTGAGGCTGAGAGGTAGCCACAACAGGTTTCAAAGAGCTACAGGCAGGGGTGGGAGGAAACAAGAGGACATGCTCACTAGGGTCTCAGTTGTGGCTTGGTGGCACGTGCCTCTCCTGGTGAGACCCTGATTTCCAACCCCAATTCAGGCAAAGAAAACCAAAGAACTACTGGCCAGACGTGATGAGATCTGGAGCTAGTGGGTTGGAAAAAGAAATTTCTTTCTTCTCCATTTTAAGATCTTTGGGATGTTGGAGAAATACAGTTCAATATACAAACTTCAGGGAGGCCCATCTAATGTCTTCTCTAATACACCTGGTCCCTGTGGGTTGGGTTGGGTTGGGGGCCACACCCAGAAGTGCTCAGGGCTTACTCCAATTGTGCTCAGGGGTCATTCCCGGCAGAGCTCAGGGGACCCTGTGGGATGCCAGGCATTGAACCCGGGTCAGCTGCCTTCACGGCAAGTACCCTATCTGCTGTGCTATCTCGCCAGCCCCAATCTATGTTTTCAATAAAATAAATAAATGAATAACCACTCTTGCCGTAACTCCACAAATGCATTACTGAAGAATGCAGGTGGCCTGTTCCCCAATGAAAAACTGCTTGCTATAAAACACAATAAGAGTGAAGTCATTTCTCAAGAGCAGTCAGAGCCAAGCAGTTAGCTCTGATGAGGTGGAAAGGTCCTGCACAGTCTTTGGGAGGCTTCCAACCCGAAATAACAGGCATCTCAAAAGGGCTTTTGGCTTGGAAGAGCACCAATCATTTCTCCCTTCTCTCCCTCAATTATATTGATTTCCAAGCATCTTTGGAAAGCAGAAATATTTTAATGCTTGAGAACCGGGACTAGCAGAAAATTTGCTTCTACTTTTACTGCTCAGAAATTCCAGCAAAATTGCTTTCTTTAATGGTCTTGAAATTCATTGTGATGATTTATACCCTAACCTTTGAGCCATTTAATTTCCAGTGATGGGAAAAGTGAGGTAAGGAAAAAAATAGAGTAATCGATCATCAAGTTAGTCACCCTCAGCAAAACTGTCCCTTTGATGGCAAAAGTTGCATAGCATTGACTTAATTTGCATCTCTTTCGTTACTGGTGAGGACAGACATGCACCTCCACCCCACTTAATGATCATAAATTCTTCATTTGTAAGCAACCTGTTCATTGGCAGAAATGACCTTTCCTAATCAAATAGCAATTTCCCAGGTAAGTTCAACCAAGCTATGTTCTGGGTCCTCTTTTTAAATTTGTACCTTAGTGATAGTTCTCTTGAAAGCCCCTACCCAGAGAACACAGCAAAACAAGGGCCCAACAGATAGCACAGCAGGGAGGGCACTTGCCTGGCATGCAGCCAACCTTGGATTCAATCCCCAGCACCCCATAGGATCCCCTGAGCACTACTAGGAGTGATGATCCTTGAGTACTGAGCCAGGAATAAGTTCTGAGCTTGCCAGATTGGCCCACAAACAAACAAAAAAACAATCTTCATCTTAAACGTGAATCACTTTTCTAATGGATTTGCTATTTTAAGAAAAACAATTTTAAAAAGAAGAGTCTGGGAGACAACTCAGAGGGCTGGGGCCCATATCTGGCATAGACAGAGCCCTGGACTCAATCCCTGGAATAGCAGAGTCTCCCAGACCCCTCTAGATACAGCTCCAGTGCCCCAACATCCCTGCTGGGAAGATCTCCCCCTGGAAAAAAACAAAGATAGGGCCAGAAAAATAGTTCAGTGGGATGCTCTCTCTTTGCGTATAAGAGGCCCGGGTTTGATTCCCAGCACCACATGGTCTGCTCGGCACTGACAACCATGCCCAAAACCTAACCACCATGGGAATATTCATAACAGTTTTTTAAAAGCTAAACCTTGAAACACAGATCCCTATGTTTAACTTGTTTATTATAGTAAACTTAATTCCGTAAATTGCCTACATGTGTTTTCATGTTGAACAACTGAGAGACTCCGTTTCACCTGATAAAATATTTCCAGGTTAAGTCCATAAAGGTATGTAGCACTGTAGCACTGTTGTCCAGTTGTTCATCGATTGCTCAAGTGGGCACCAGTAACTTCTCCATTGTGAGACTTGTTACTGTTTTTGGCATATCGAATATACCATCAGTAGCTTACCAGACTCTGCCGTGCAAGCGGGATACTCTTGGTGCCTTGCTGGGCTCTCTGAGAGGGACAGAGGAATCGAACCTGGGTCAGACGCATGTAAGGCAAACGCCCTACCCACTGTACTATCGTTCCATAAAGGTATATCCCATTATATTGAATTAGAACTCCAAACTACTTCCTGAGAAGAGTTAAAGTCCTACCAAAAGATTTATTCCCTTGGCTTCCCTCCATGCTTTTCTAAGATTTTTCATCCTTCTAAAGTTGCCAATCCTTGGGGCCAGAGTAATACTACAGCTGGTAGAACATTTGCCTTGCACTCGGTTGACCTGGGTTGGATCCCTGGCATCCCATATGGTTTCCCAAGCACCGCCAGGAGAAATTCTTTAGGGCAGAGCCAGGAGTAACCTCTGAGCATCACTGGGTGTGACCCTCCCCCCCCAAAAAAGGAAAAATATATATAAAGTTGCCAATCCTAACTCCAGCCCAGTGGACGTGGACTATTAATATCTATGGTTCTGCCTTTATTTATTTATTTATTTATTTTGCTTTTTGGGTCACACCCAGCGATGCACAGGGGTCACTCCTGGCTCTGCACTCAAGAATTACCCCTGGCAGTTCTCAGGGGACCATATGAGATGCTGGGAATTGAACCCAGGTTGGCTGCGTGCAAGGCAAATGCCCTACCCACTGTGCTATCACTCCAGCCCCTGGTTCTGCCTTTAAATACAGGTAAGAGGCAAGGTACCTGACATTAACAATAATATTGGACTCACAAAACTTGAGTCCAAAGTGAGTCTGATAATAATTATGAAAGACTGAACTTAATTTCTGCTAAGGGGGGCTAGAGCAATAGTACAGTGGGTAGGGCATTTGCTTTGCATACAGCCAACCCAGGTTTGATTCCCAGCATCCATATGGTCCCCCAAGCACCGCCAGGAGTAGTTTCCTGAGTGAAAAGCCAGGAATAACCCCTGTGCATTGCCAGTTATGACCAACCCAAAAAGAAAAAAAAAAACTGCTAAGATCTATCCCTAGCAAAGGCCAAACCATGGGGCTCGATGAGCCAGGACAGAGAGTACAACAGGTAGGGCACTTGCCCTGCTCAAGGCCAAAGGAGGTTTGATCTCAGCACCCCATATGGCCCCCCGAGCCCAGACAGGAGTGATCCCTGAGTGCAGGGCCAGGATTAAGTCCTGAGCACCACTGGGTGTGGTAAAAAAAACAACCAAACAAAACCCCCTAGTTCCCAAGGGGGTGCCTCAGCGCCACCACCGCTCACCAGAACCTCTGCTTTCAAGCCAAGAATCTTCTTTACCCACTGTAGAAGCACCACCTTAGACCTTGGGCTAAACTGATCATTACCACATAGCTCAAAAATCTTGCTATTGTTGTAGCAGTGATATAGCGATACAGTTGTAGCCTGAACCTAGGGATTAGCTGATGTCAAAAGAACTGTCTCTGGGTGGGAATGTGGCTTGTGCCTCATGGCTCAGTGGTAGAGTGTTGGCCTTGCAGGCTTGAGGCCAAAAATTTGATCCCAGCACCACCCCGTGTATTATGTACAATTCTAGCAGCGCTGTCATTGGTGGCTGTCATTGAGCAGGTAATATCTAGAACTTGCTCGGCCACTTATTTCAAACCTGCTTTCAACTCCTTCACCTTAGAATACCTTAAAGCAAAGTCCTCTTTAAAAGCAGGAGAGGGGCCTGGAGTGATGGTACAGTGGGTAGGGCATTTATTTGCCTTGTATGTGGCCGACCTGGGTTCGATCCCCAGCATCCCAGATGGTCCCCTGAGCACCACCAGGAGTAATTCCTAAGTGCAGAGCCAGGAGTAACCCCTAAGCATCACTGCCGAGTATGACCCAAAGAGTATTAATTAATTAATTAAATAAAATCAGGAGAAGCAAAATTCCCAATTTGAGACAGTGGTGGAGGAAAGATAATGGTGGTGGGATTGGTGTTGGAATATTGAATGACTGTAACAAATCATCATGAACTTTGTAAACCATGGTGTTTATATAAAGTGTAGGGGGAAATTTTACATATGTAGGCCTTATCGATTTCATGTAAACTCCAAAATATATTAGCACAATTTCAGTGACAGCTAAGATATAATTATTACCATAATGAGATCCAAGTATTTAGATTCCAGAATTGAAAACTTACTTATGTGAGAACTGGCATTTTATTATATTGTATTAAATGATTTTAACTTCCTTAATTACATAGGTTAAAATTATATACTAATCTACAAACCATTATTATCTAATCAATCTACTTATCATTTCTTAAAGTTTTCTTGGAACAAGTAATATAAAGTAAATTTGTTATATGCTTAAGGGGGCAGGTTGAGATTAGAAGGGAAACTGGGGACACTGGTGGTATTGAAACACTAATGCTTGAAACTGCATGATAAATAAATTTGTAAATCACGATCTTTTTTAATTATTATAGCTTTGTTTTAATAAAAAATAAAACCTAGGAGGTAAGAACCCTAGAACACGTGAAATCAATTCAAGACTTAACTGTGACTTCCTGAACGATCGCCTTCCGTCAGCCAGAATCCAAAGAGCCCGCTCTGAAGCGCAAGAAAACGAGTCGCACTTTTCATTGGCTGACTTTCCCGGAACTGAGCCCTGGCTTTATTCTCACTGGTAGTTGCTGCTGTCACGTCCCCTGACCACACCCACTTTCCCGTCGGCGCCCAGTGAGAAGTGCGAGAGAGTGATTTACAGTAGTCACGGGGGCGGGAATGCTAATTTCCTCTGCCCACCGCGGGCCGGCCACGCCCCCCTGGTTCACGGCCACGCCCCCACGGGCCCGGACACGCCCCTTGCTCCCGGGAGGGCGGAGGACCAGGCGCGGCTGCGGCTGCAGGAACATGCTGGAAGCCCGCGGCCCCGCGGTCGGGAGGTGCTGAAGGGACAGTTCCCGGACGGCGGGCGGGGCGGCCCGATGGAGACCATCTGGATCTACCAGTTCCGCCTCATCGTGATCGGGGACTCCACTGTGGGCAAGTCGTGCCTTCTGCACCGCTTCACCCAGGGCCGCTTTCCCGGGCTGCGCGCCCCCGCCTGCGACCCCACCGTCGGCGTGGACTTCTTCTCCCGCCTGCTGGAGATCGAGCCGGGCAAGAGGATCAAGCTGCAGCTCTGGGACACGGCGGGACAGGAGCGGTTCAGGTAGGGCCTCCTACACGGTGGAGGTGGGGGGCTGCGCTGAGCTGCCCGGCCCTGCCCTGCCTGGCCCGGCCCGGCCCGGTCCTGCCCTCCTGCATGTGGACAAACACTTCCCATGCAAAAAGTGCAAACACTCCGGATCTCGCTTCCCCTTGCCCCTCCTCTTCCAGAGCCGGCAGTTTCTAACTTCTGCGTCCTCCCTTCTCCGCCTGAGCCGGGATCACCCTCGCGGTCCCCCTAACTCCCCACTGGTCCCCCAGTTCCCTCTGCCCCTCTGGGATTTGGATGCCCAGCTCTTAAGATCCCACCCTCTCTCCTCCTCCTCTTCCTCCCCTCCTCCTCCTTCTTCTCCTCCTCCTCCCACTCCTCCCCCTCCTCCCCCTCTTCCTCCCCTTCTTCCCCCCTCCTCCTCCCTCGCGGGTTTACCAGTCGCTTCTGGCCAAACTGCGAAGTCCGGCTCTGGGATTCCTGGTTGATTCTGGGTTCTTTCCATGAGTGATGCTCTGACCCAGTTCACCGAGTAAGCTCAGAGGCAGAGGGCAGGCGCTGTCACTGTTGGAACACCTGGCAGTACTTCTCTAGTCATCAGAAGCACCGGGCCAGGTCCCTGGGTATGTGTCTTTCAGAGCAATCAGATGTGACATCAGGGACTGAGTCCCCGAGGCCAGCTTCTTTGGTCCGGGCTTGAGCTGTCTCTGGAAGTTTGCGGGTGTTGCTTTAAGGAGAAAAGAGAGATGCTGAGATTTGTCAGGCACTTGCCCCTTCCTTAATCTGTCATGGGTGTGGCTGCTTCCCCAGCATCCCAGACCAGAACCTGCGTTTCTAAGTGGAGAAAGGCTCCCAATGACGTCTGTCCAAAGGTCCAGGGGGCGGCCACAGAGGTGGCTCAGAGGAATAAACCCAACTGTGAAATATAAGCAGTGACTATATTTCACTGTGATCTTCAACATTGTGATCTTCTGGGTCAAGGTTACTTAACTTTTTAGAGAACCTGGTAAGTTGAGTGTTTGAGGGCTATTATTTTTTTCATGGGGGGGCCTTTGGGGGCCACACCCAACAATACTCAGGACATACTCCTGGCTCTGCGCTCAGGAATCACTCCTGGTGGTGTTGGGGTGTGGGGGGACCCTATGGAGTGCCAGGGAGCAAACCTGGGTCTGCCACATGGGAGGCCAGTGCCCTATTAGTCCACCCCCTGTTGTTTATTTTTAAGGTTGCATTGCTGGCTGGAGCATTTTGCAATTCTCAGCAGGCCACTGCTTTGAAGACAGATTTGGGAGGGGACTTCCCAAACACACTTCTCCCTACCCTCACCTCCCCCCACTATGCCCTTCTATTGTGCATGAGATCAGCCCACCCCAGGGAGCCCGCTCCAGCAGCTAAAGTGCCGGCTCCTGTTCCAGCTGTGACACTGACTCATAGAGAGAAGTGAGCTCCTAGCATGTCGGGACTTCCTTTACTGCTGTGTGTGTGATGGAGAGATGGCAAGGCCACCCTTTGGAGATGTGCAGAGGTCATTGATCTGAACCACCAGGACCTAGAACTCCACAAAGAGGGCATTGATTTCTTTTCAAGAAGTCTCCTTCCTCTGAAAGCCTTTCTCAAACTCCTGATTTCTTATCTGACAAATGAAGGCATCCTTGTTATCTCTCTCAGATTCCTTACGTTTTTACCATTCTGATGTTGATAGCAAATTCCTGGACTTCTGATCTCATTCAGACATGAACTTTGAGATGTTTCCTGGTCAGGAAAACATATTTCCTGGCAGTAATTTGTTCTCCCCTCTAAATTAAATATAATTGGAGCTGGAAGAATAATAGTGCAGGGAGTGGCTGTAGCACTTGGCTGGCACATTGAGGACCTTGAGCATTGAGCCAGGAGTGACCCCAGAATACAGCAGGGTGTGGTCCAGTCCTTGCCCCCAAAACAAAACAAAAGATTTAAGTGAAGATAATAAAACCTTTTCTTTATTTTTTTGTTTTATTTTTTGTTTGGTTGGTTTTGGTTTTGGGGCTACACCTGGAAGTACTTTGGGCTACAACCTGGTAGTGCTCAGTTATTACTCCTGGGACTGGACTCAGGACTTACTCCTGGCAGTGCTCAGGGGACCATATGGGATGCTGGGAATCCAACTCAGGTTGGCAGCGTGCAAGGCAAGTGCCCTACCCTCCGTGTTATCTCTCCAGTCCACATTTTCTTTATGCTTAAACTTCTAGCAACTGTGTTGATTTATATCTATAAGATCGGTAGTAAAATCTTGCTTGTATCTAATTCTTCCAAAAGATTTTTTCCCTCAACGTCTGGACAAGAAAATGAACATTGATTAATTGATTTTATTTTAAAGACTTTTTCTTTGTCCTAATTATACCAGCAAGATTTGTGGGAAACAGTATATTTGTCAGTTTGTTGATAATTAGAAATAAAAAGAAACCAACTTTCAACACTGACTTGAAAGCATTAGCAAATGCTACAGGACAACAAAAGAGTGAGGGGATAGTTATAACCATATTGGGGGCTGGAGATGTGGTAGAGTGGGCAGGGCTCTTGCCTTGCACACAGCTGGTCCCTAGCATCCCATATGGTCCCCCAAGCTCCTTCAGGAGTGATTCCTGAGTACAAAGCCAAGAGTAATCACTTGGTGTGGCCCAAAAAATAATATCTTAAAGATTTGGCTTTAATTTTCTCCCCCACATTCTGGCTTTACTGAAGTATAATTGGCAGTATTAATTTTTGCTTTAGAGCCACACCCAGCTATGCTCAGGGCTTAGTCCTAGATTTGCGCTCAGCGCTCACTCCTGGCAGTGCTCAGGGACTCATACGTGGTGCTCAGATTGAACCAAAGTTAACCATGGACAAGGCAAGAGCTTTTCACTCTCTGTACTACTCTCTTTTGGGGGCTTTCCATTCAGATTGTATAAACTTTGGGGCATTTTGATTCTAGCTACAGGTTATAGACCAAGAAAAGGAAGTCTTTTTTTTTTTTTTTTTGCTTTTTTTTTTTTTTTTTTTTTGGGTCACACCTGGCGATGCACAGGGGTTACTCCTGGCTCTGCACTCAGGAATTACCCCCGGCCGTGCTCAGGGGACCATATGGGATGCTGGGATTTGAACCCGGGTCGGCCACGTGCAAGGCAAATGCCCTACCCGCTGTGCTATCTCTCCAGCCCCAAGAAAAGGAAGTCTTCCTGAAGTCTCAGAGCACTGGGTTCTGTGATTAAGCACATCTAAAAAACCCAAGTATTTCACAGAGCTCTCACTCAGAAATTCCTATCAAAATTCTAAGAAGCAGCACAGCAGAGAAACCTGCCAACTGTAATTGCTTAAACTAGCATTGCCCAATTTTATTTAAGGGTTTTTGTTTGTTTGTTAGTATAGGCACCGTGAGTGACAAAGTTGTTGACACAGAGACTTGGGTATACAATGTTCCAGCTCTGGTCCTTGCACCAGTGAGTGACCCCAGGCCTCTCACCCCCCCAAACCCTCCATCCTGATCTGTCACATTTCCAAGTTTAATGCTGTCATTTGGGTATGGTGTTGGCCCTGAGGGATTAGATACACGCAGATACTTCACCACAGCAGAGCCTGAGAACCAGGCCCTTGCCCCTGTCACTCCCAGGCCTCCTCTTCTTACTTCCCCCTAGGGACTTTTTCTTTTTAATGTGAAAAATCTATGACACTTGACATTGTAAAGAACAGGGAAGTTCCCTCAGTGAGCTGCAGTCTTGGGGTAAAACCATGATACCTTGGGGGCTATGCGTGACCCCTTCCCCATCAAAATAAAGTAAATAAAAATGCCTAAGCTAAAAAGCAGTCCTTTTGTTGGTTTGGGGGGCCACACCCAGCACTCAGGCTCTGCGCTCAGGGATCACTCCTGGTGGGCTCAGAAGAACCATATGCGGTACTGGGGATTCAACCCAGGTTGGCCTGGTGCAAGGCCAATGCCTTACCTGCTGCACTATCGCACCCACCCAGCAGGCTTTCTTCCTAAGGGGACTCATTTAATTCCTACACTTTTCGATGTGGTTCCTAGCCTTCCAGAAAAAGAGATGATCTGATCCCAGATGGGCAGGTTCCTAATGCCTGGGTACCCAAGATGGCCCACAGAGGAGCACTGTCTCCCTGGAGCTTCCGTTCACTAGAACAGAGTAAGGTCAGGCTGTTTATATAGTGCACCCAGGGGCTAGGATGCACTGGCTAAAGCTATTTGGTTATAACAGAAATCTAGCCACCACTTTAGATGCCAGGGGACATTATAGATGATCCAGACCTCATGTCAGACAGAGTGCATAAGCAGGCAGGCGGTGAAGTCTGAGAAATCCAGTAACCAGAGTGTAGATTTTTCACAAGTAGATTTTTATCATCTAGCTGTTGGTTCCCTCCCTCCCTTCTCCCTTTCCGGGTTTCTTACTCAAATATTTTTTTTCTCCTATAAAAGAATAATCTCCTAAATCCCTCCCGTGTGCCTTCAATATCTTCCTTGAAGCACCAGTAACTCCTGTATCAGAGAAGTTGATTCTAAAAATTACCACTCTGGGGGCTGGAGCAATAGCACAGCGGGTAGAGCATTTGCCTTGCATGCGGCCAACCTGGGTTTGATTCCCAGCATCCCATATTGTCCCCTGAGCACCGCCAGGAGTAATTCCTGAGTGCATGAGCCAGTAACCCCTGTGCATCACTGGGTGTGACCCCCCCAAATAATAATAATAATAATAATAATAATAAAATAAAAATTACCACTCTGGGGGCCCCAGAGGTAGCTCAAGGGTTAGAGCAGGTGCCTAACATGCATGAGGGCCCGCATTCAGTCTCTGCAACTTCATGGCCCCTGAGCACTGTCAGGAGAGCCCCTGGCCATGCAATCAAGAGTTGTTCCCAGGTACCACCCAGTGTAGACCCAAAATAAAACAAAGTAAAAACATCTTCAGATCCATTTCCTTGGCCCTTCACCAAATGGCACTGCCTAATTAACACTGTTGGAAGGATGAGTCTATTGGATCCGTCGTAAAAACGGATAATCCTCAGGCAAGAATTCCTCATGGGGCGGTGACTCAGAGAGCTGGAATGGAGCCCAGAGCTTGATATCCTGAGCACCTTGATCACGGGTGACCCCCAAGCACCACAGAACATGGAGCCTCAAACCCTAACATTGGGGCTGGTACAGCACATAGGGTGTTTGCCTGGCACACAACCGACCCAGCTTCGATCCCTGGCTCTCCTCAAGGTCCCCGAGCACCACCAGGAATAATTCCTGAGCGCAGAGCCAGAAGTAACCCCTGAGCATCGCCAGGTGTGGCCCCCTTAAAAAAAGGGGGTGGGGAGGGGAACCAGAACTAACAAAAAGATGCCATCCATGAGAATGTGTGTCTGCCTTCCTGAAAGGCAGTGCTAGTTCTGAGTTCTGTCGTGACTGATCCGGATTGCAGATCAGTCTCACACAACAGTGCTCACATGGGACACTTCCAATTAGATTTATAAATTCTAACTCAGTTGCACCCATGCACCTGCATCTCGTCCTAGGGTGCCACTTGAAGGCGGGCAGAGAGAGCAGCTGGTCCCCTGACCCCCTTCCTGCTGTCCCTTTCAGATCCATCACTCGCTCTTACTACCGCAACTCAGTGGGTGGATTTTTGGTCTTCGACATCACCAACCGACGCTCTTTCGAACACGTGAAGGACTGGCTGGAGGAAGCCCGGATGCACGTACAGCCCTTCCGGATCGTGTTTCTGCTGGTGGGACACAAGTGTGACTTGGCATCCCAGCGCCAGGTGACGAGGGAAGAAGCTGAGCAGTTGTCCGCAGACTGCGGGATGAAGTACATGGAGACCTCGGCCAAAGATGCCACCAATGTGGAGGAGTCCTTCACCGCCCTCACCAGGGACATCTACGAGCTCGTGAAAAGGGGAGAGATTTGCATCCAGGATGGCTGGGAAGGGGTGAAAAGTGGCTTTGTGCCAAATACTGTGCATTCTTCCGAGGAGGCTGTGAAGCCTCGAGCAGAGTGTCTCTGCTGACCGCTGCCCACTGCCCGCTGCCCTGGCTACCTCACATAGGGTACCGGGGTGCAGGGCACCACCCTCAGGGCAGCGGGAAGCCTCGGAACAGGGATCTGTCCCGAGGGAACAGGAGTCTGATGGGGATCTGATCCAGGATACTCTGCTTTCTTGTGGGTAAATCGACGGGCTCTTTTGTCAAATTCTCAGCAGACAAATTCCCTGTGGAACGCTATTATCTGCACTGTTAGCCCCCGGTTCTTCTCACTTTATTCCTATCAGGTTTACCTTGAACCAAATATGTCATTCTTATGTATGTAGAGCTGGAGTGAAAAGATTCTGCTAGGAATTATATTCTGTGATATAAATATATGTAGACTATATGAATTTGTTCATTGCAGATAATGAACTAACTGTAAGGTCGATTTTAAAATGTACCGTTCATTTACAAAGTAAATCCATTTAGAGATATCAGTGAGAGCTATAATAGTTGCTCCTAGGTCAAGGTACCAGGTTTTTAACTATTGTCTGAAATCTTTATTCCCCATCCTCCATAATTTTGCTTGAACATGCGAAAATATGTTTTATACTCACTTTCTCTGATTTCTTGTTCATAAAAGTTTTATTTTGTAAAGATACCTAGAATCCAAACAAAATATTTTATTGAAAATGTTTATAAAAATTAAAAGGACCACTATCAGAAAATAAGTGTCCTTATTTATTTTTTAATTAATTAATTTTTGTTTTTTGGGGCCACATAACTGGTGATCTCAGAGTTACTCCTTGCTCAGCACTCAGGGATCACTCCTGGCAGTGCTCAGAGGACCATATGGGATGCCAAGGATAAAACCCGGGTCGGCCACATGCAAGGCAGGTGCCCTACCTACTGTACTATCACTGCAGCCCCAAGTGTCCTTATTTAGACAAGAAGAATTTATTTATACACTGCATCTTCAAAGAAAGTAATTGTGGGGCCGGAGAAATAGTATGCCCTGAGCACCACTGGATGTGGTCCAAAAAAGCAAAAGGGAAAAATAAAGTAATTGTAGTGTACTTGGAACTACTGTCAAAATAATCAATATTGGCAAATATAGACTTAGTAATAATTTTGGCAGGTAAATTTTCATTTTTCCCATTTCTAGTAGAAGAAATATAGGAGACTTTTCCTGAGTCAGAAAAACAGACTAGGAAAAGTGATATATTTAGCACTCAAACGGAATTTTATAATCTTATTAGTAAAATTACAGATTTGGATGAAGAGGTATAGATGCTTTCACATTTCTGAATTTTTGATGCATTGATTACATTCTCCTCCTGGAGGGGGAATTTTTGCTGGAATTTTGTTTTGGGACCACACTAGGCTACAACCAGCTTTGTTTGTGGCAGCTCCATCTCCAGGTCCATGTCACAGGTCACCGTTGCTAGTACCTGCGGACCAGGTGGTCCAAGAATGGCCTGGCAGCCTGTCTGTTCAGCCCTTGAGTTTCTTCTCTGGGTCACACCAATAGGGCTCTTTTTTTTTTTTTTTTTTGCTTCTTGGGTCACACCCAGCGATGCTCACGGGTTACTCCTGGCTCTGTGCTCAGGAATTACTCTTGGCAGTGCTTGGGGGACCATATGGGATGCTGGGGATTGAACCCAGGTTACCCGTGTGCAAGGCAAACGTCCTACCCACTGCACTATCACTCCAGCCCCCACTTTGTTTTCTTTTTCCATGTCAAAAGTTAATTTTATCTTTTTCAGATATTTTAAATGCCTATTTCTAGTCCATATACCATTCCTAATGATAAAAAGGACACCAAATGAAGGTGCCTCTTTTAGAATCATGTTTTTTTAATTGTTAAACTATAGTTGCCTTATTTATGTGAACATCCAAGTGGTAGCGTAGAAAGAATACTGCATGAGAAATCAGACAACAAATCTGGGTTCTAAACTTGCCTTTTCTGTACCACTATTTTTTTTTACCACTATTTTGTTTTGTCTTGTTTGTTTTGGGACCACATTGGCAATGCTCCAGGGTTACTCCTGCCTCTGCACTCAAGAATCACTCCTGGCAGTCTCAGGGAACAGATGGGGTGCCAGGGATCGAACCTGGGCTAGCCGCATGCAAGGCAAATGGAAAATGCCCGACCTGCTGTACTACTGCACCCTCCCACCCCCAACTCTTGAATCACCTCAACAGATTCTTGAATCCAGTGTCTAACCTCTCCAGTGTTAGTTTTCTCATCTGTAAAGCTGTCTTTTTTTAAGAATGAATATTTTAATAGATAAAATTTATAAAAACAGCCTTCCAGGTAGAGATACGAGTTGGGTCATAGCTGCTATGGATATACTAGTATATTGGCAATAGGTAAGAACTTCCTTGCATTCTTTCCCTTCACATCTCCGCACAGGAAACAGAAGAAGCTGTGTGTTTTCATAGCCCTGGAATAATTCTTGGTTTGACCTGTCCCCTCTCCTTCCCCCCAAATATCTGCCCCTTCCACATGAAGAAGACATGGAGGGGGTTCCCAGACAATTCAACCAAAGGCCATATCTGAGTGATTTTCATGCATCTTTAGTATACTTAATTGTACTTCTAAATCTTTATAATTTTGAATATTTTATAGGCCCATATGCTTTAATCATGCTATGGAGAGTTTGTTATAGCATCAATATAAAATGTTGGAGTCCTTAAATTGTCAACATTTCCCTGATAGCCTTAATTTTCCACTTGAATGAGTTCAAGCTGTAACTGACCAGATAAGAAAATATCTGTCCACCAAAATGTGAGTAGGCTGTTTTGGCCATTCAAAATTTTAAGTTTTGTGCTGTAATTTTCCAATAGTCTAAAATGTTACAAAACCCAAACACAGTAAAAACTGTGAGTTACATCTTACAGGATGCTCCTAGTACGATTAGGGGAGAGCTATGAGCTGAGGTCCTGGCTCTGAAATGGTTCCTAGTTAGGACAGAATTCAGGAGTCAGAAGAAACAAATGAGAATGCCGGGTTACCCCCACAACGCGGGTACTCACCAAGACCAGAGCAGCAGAAATGATCATGGAACTCCTCGTGTGTCTTATGCTTCCTAGACACGGATGTGAAAGGAAAGAAAAATGTGATGTAACTAAAGCCACAAAATACTGAAAGTAAACTAAATCATTTTTTTGTTTTGTTTTGTTTTGTTTTGGGGCCACACCTGGCAGTGCCCAGGGCTTATTTCTGACTTAGTGCTTAGGGATCATTCCTGGCGGACTTGGGGAACTATGTAAGGCACCGGGGATTGAACCTGGATCAGCCATGTGCAAGGCAAGCACTCTATCTACTGTACTATTGCTCCAGCCCGTTAATCATTTCAGTCTTATAAGAGGAGTTATTTGCGTTAAAGACAATGTTAAAATTGGGGCAGGAGCAATAGCACAGCGGGTAGGGCGTTTGCCTTGCACTCGGCCAACCCAGATTCAATTTCCAGCATTCCATATGATCCCCCAAGCTCCGCCAGGAGTAATTCATGAGTGCAGAGCCAGGAGCAATCCCTGTGCATTGTGCATTGCCGGGTGTGACAAAAAAAAGCAAAAAATAATAATAATAATAAAAGTATTAAAATGAACAATGGTTGCAAAGATCTGAGTTTTTGTAAGAGACTTTTCAGCATTGAATAACCTTATCCATACATCTTCATCCAGATCTGTATCTTTATCTATGTATGTATAATGACTGACCTGTTTACTTAGATATCTGTAAAGAGACTATGGAAAGTAATACCAAAATATTTGTTCCAAGAAAATCAGTTGATCAGGTTTCTTAACAATCAGTTATACTTTCTCTTATATTAAAATTATTTCATTAAAATGTGTTTTATTAAAACATTTATTTGAATTTTTAAAAATGAATGAATAATGTTGATAGATAATATTTGAATGTGGAGAGGAAATGAAAAACTATCCAGTCATATAATTAACTTTTCACTGACACAAATTGTTCATCTCATGTTGCTCTAATACTCTCTCAACCAAGAAGTAACACAATGGTTCACTGGATAATGTTTTCCCACACCTAGAAATTGGAGAGTTTACTCAAAGTATGGCATGACCTTTTTTTCTAGTTGATTTTCCTAAAACTGTTTACTCATCTTTTGACTTTTTTTCTGTTTTCTGGATGTTCCCCCGTGGTGCTCAGGGTTCAGCCCTGGCAGTGCTCAGGGTCACAGGCTGTGCAGTAGATGGAGCCTGAGGACCCCACCTGCAAAGCCCGCATGCTGCCACCCTCCCCCACCCCGATGCTCTCAACTTCACCAAACGTCAATCAGAGACAAACCCCTGGTGAGTGAAATTGTTGTAAGAGTGCTTCTGTCAGATCTACTCGTCCCCTCGGCCTGGTCTGGGCACCAGGCAGGCAAGTGGCCTTCTTGTGCCACCGCCCCATGGGATCACAGGGTCTGTGCAGTGCCGAAGGCTGCCACTCGGCTACCATCTGAGGCCCAGCCACTCCCTTCTCAACTTTCACTGCCCCTTCCGTGTGGCATCTCAGAAAGCCAGAACGGCCTCCTGTGTCCCTGTCCTGTGCTTCTATCAGTTGATTCGTGTTTCCCAGGTACCTGAGTGTCTGACAGTGGATGACTCTGGTAGTGGGAATGGTCTGAGAAGGCTGTTTCCCAGGTGAAAATGCTTCTAGCCAGCCCCCTCGGCCCCCTGACACGCCAATACCGACTGCAGGGCCTGGGCTGGGCCCTCTCTGAGGTTGGCGCTACCCCTGCTGGCTCAGTTCTTCATGCCAATCTCTGTTAGAGCTGTACCCCACAGAATACACGCCCGACTTCCCATCTAGCTCCTGGTGAGTGATCACCCAGCTCCAGGCCTCAGTCACCCACATTCCATCCCGTCCCCGGAGCACCGCCAGGAGTGACTCTTGAGTGCAGAGCCAGAAGTTTTCCCTGAGCAATTTGTTTAAAACAGTTTTTTTTTTTAAACATGGGATGATCCTGTTCCATGAACTTATTTCTCTGGACCCCAAAAGCAGCAGGTGATCGGTCACTACCTTTTTAGAGACACAGGTAATGGGAAGGGTGTAGCCCCACTTCCTAACAGCCAATGCGGAGAATCTGAGTTCTTTCGACATGCTTAATCAATACAGTCACGTCCCCACCAGAGGGCTCCTGTCTGGAGGCCAGACGGGGGGGGGGGGGGTGGGGGGGGGAAAGAGCGTTGGAGCAAGATCCCAAATGTGCAGTGGAGGCCTTTGCCAGGAAGGAGCTGGCTGGCCGGTGTCCATTAAATCCACCCTCCGCCTGAGTGTCCACGGAGGCTCTTAGAGCGAGGAGACAGCAGACAGCCCTAATTCACGGCCGCGGGGCCAGCTCGGTTACTAAAATAGGGCTCACTTCTCCCGATCGTCATTCTTGTGTCAGTGAGCGGCTACTGACTCAGAGGGGGTCAGGCACAGTCTCTGCCGAGACAGGAATGAGCCCCTCTGTGCCAGACTGTGGGTTTAGAACTACAAGCTCCGGCCTCCCTCCAGGCCCACTGGATTCCAGGAGCACGTGAGGTGGAGAGAGAGCACTGGCCAGGGGACGGACTCTCTTGACGCCTCCTCCTAACCATCACTGAACAAGAGATCCGGGCAAATCTGCCATGACTATGGCTCCATCAAGGAAATAAGGAATATAATCATTAGGTTACTGGTTTAAGCCTTTTTATTAATTTCCCTACCAATTATTAGCTATACAATCCAATAAAGGGGCTGGAGCAATAGCACAACAGGTAGGGTGTTTGCTTTGCACGCGGCCCACCCGGGTTCGATTCCCAGCATCCCATATGGTCCCCTGAGCACCACCAGGGGTGATTCCTGAGTACAGAGCCAGGAGTAACACCTGTACATTGCTGGGTGTGACCCAAAAAAGCAAAAAAAAAAAAAAAGTTAAAATCCAATAAATAAAAACTGATTTAAAATTGGAACTAGCAGGGCCGAAGAGATGGTACAGTGGGGAGGGCACTTGCCTTGCAGGTGACCAACCAAGGTTTTGATCCCCTGCATTCCATAGGGTCCCTCAAACCCAGCAGGAGTGATGCCAGAGTGCAGAGCCAGAATTATACCCTGAACATTTTCCAAAACAACAGACAAACAAAAACTGGAACTCATTATTATCACAAGTCAAAATTTTTCAAAATGAGAATATATTTTCTATTGAAGAAATATTAAAGCAGAATATATTAAACTTTGTGGGGCACAGCTTAAAGCGATGCTTCACTATATTTATAACATTAATCCTCATACATTCATAACATTCACTCCAACTAAAATATCACCCAACTTTTTCTAAGACGTTATTAAGTTATGAGACAAACCTTGACATTTTGCCAACAGAAATGACTCTGCCAAGCAGGCGGGGTGAGGAGGATGAGAAGGGACAAAGGAGAGTGGGGGAGGGGCCCTGGCTCGCTGGCAAAGGGTGTGGCACAGCAGCACCGCACACCCAGAATATTAATGTTAGTGCTGTTATAAATCAGGATAGCTCAATGTGAACACCACCGTCGGGGTCATGGAGATGGCTCAAAGGTCTGAAGCACACTCTCTGCAGGCAGGTAGTCCCCAGCATTGGACAGCCCCCCACACACTGCCAGGAGTAAACCCCACATACCAAGTGGAGAGAAGCCCCTGGGCACCCCAGATGTGGTCCTCAAACCAAACGAACTAAAAAGTGCATGAATGCATAGGAGATGGCTCTAAGGACAGGATGGGGCCAGGGGTCAGTTCCTGCCCTCCACCTGTGAGCTCCCCCATCACACAAACATACACACACACATACACACACACACACACACACACACAGGGAAGAACACCTGAGCACAACTGCATGCGGCACCCCCCCACACTCACACACACATACCCACACACATACAGACACACATAGGGAAGAACACCTGAGCACAATTGCATGTGGCCACCCTCCACACTCACACACACACACACAGGCACACACATGCGCACGCGCGCGCGCACACACACACAGAGGGAAGGAAATGGACAAGGTTTGAATAGATGCCGAAGCAGAAATTCTAATGGCAAATATGCACATGAAAGGTATTCCACAGCATCCATCATCAGGAAACTAGAAATTAGTATCATTGGGAAAACCTGCTAACATGACTGCTCCTGAAAGAAAAAATCTCTGACCCAGAGTTTCCGCCTGAAGAAAGCGGAAGTCACCAAGTGCTGGGGAGGAAGCGGCTCGGTACAGCCAGTCCCCTGGCAAGGCTGACGGTTACAGGGTGAACCACACATTCCTGCTGAGACATTTGCAGCCACTGCCAGAGAGAGTCGGAGACACAGCTCCCCTGCAGAGGGACGTGCAAAGGTTTAGAGCAATTTCTTTTCACAACCCAAAGCACAATAATCTACACGATGACCCAGTGACTGGCTATCCATGCTAAGCAACAAAGAAAGATGTGTGCGGCCGCCTGGGTACTAGATAGTGAAAAAGAACCAAATGGAACAGCCAGAGAGACCAGCTGAAGGGAAGACGCTTGCCCAGGATGCAGCTGACAGGGTGGCCCAAGTTAGAGTCCTGACACCACATATGGTCCCTTGAGCACTACCAGGCATGACCCCAGAGCACAGAACAAGTGTGGTCTCTGGAGTCACACCGGACAGAGCCCTAAGCATGACCCCTGAGCACAGAACCAGGTGTGGATCAGCCCCTGGGTACTGCCCGCTATGGCTCCTGTCACTGTATTCACTGTCATCCCATTGATCATCGATTTGCTCGAGTGGGCGCCAGTAGTGTCTCCATTCATCCTAGCCCTGAGATTTTAGCAGCCTCTCTTTACTCATTCTTCCCAGCAGTACCGCACTGGAGGCTCTTTCAGGGTAAGGGGACTGAGACCCACCATTGTTACTCTATTTGGCATGTCGATTATGCCACGGAGAGCTTGCCAGGCTCTGCCATGCAGGCAAGATGCTCTTGGTACCTTGCCAGGTTCTCCGAGAGGGAGAACTATTCTACAAGAGGTCGGGGGCAGTATGCTTCCAGAAGCTTTGTTTTACAGTCTCTGGATCTTGGCAGTTGATGGGAATACACGGCCCCAGGGACAGTTTGTGGGTGTGGCTGCCAAGCTACTGGAAAACGGGGGATCTGGGTGGAAGAGGCCCAGTCCCGAGCTGAGCAGGCTTGGAGATCTCAGCCCCGGGTTCTGCACACGTGGGTTCCTCTGCCAGTTCCTTCATGCATGAGGCTCGTCTGAACATGTGGAGAGTGGCCTTGAGCATGACTGTGGCTGGGTTCCGGAAGTCTTCCACTGCAGGGCTCTGCTCGGGGTGGGAAGAAAACTCAACCCGCCCCCCTCCCCAGGGGCTCCAGTGAAGACAGCCAGGCGTAGGGCAAGAGACTCTGCTATGGCTCCTACCCCCAAATAAAACAAAATGGAGCCACTCTAGCCAAATCTCCAGAGGAAGATTTACTAATACATAACTAAATGGCAGTTGGGAGCCTCAGGGCAGGCTCTCTAGCCCAGGCTGATCACTAATCTCAGGTGATCTGTCCTCCCCAAGGGGAAGTCACTCCTTCTTTGCTTGTTTCTAGGCCAGGCCTGGAGGTGCTTAGAGGCACAGTACTCGGGGCTGGGAATGGGAGACAGGTGCCAGGGATGGAATCCAGGCCTCGGGCGCTCAAGCCTGTGCTCCAGCCCTTTGACTCTTCCCTGAAGTCATCTTTTCTTTGGCTAGCAAAAACCTTGCTGAGGACCTGAGCGACAGCACAGCAGGGAGGGCGTCTGCCTCACGTTTGATTCCCAGTACCACGTATGCTCTCCCCAACCCTGCCAGGAGTGACCCCTGAGCACAGAGTCAGGAGTAAGTCCTGAACACCGCTAGGCGTGGCCCCAAAGCAAAGAACAATGCAAGGAACACTTGCTGAACCCTTGCTCCGACATACCAACCTTCCGTCTGGCCAGGGACGGATGACATTGCTAGAATGCTGACTGTGAGCAGGAGGGGCTGGGCCGGTCCCTGGCCAAGGTCCCCTGAGCTCCACTAGGAGAGATCAGCAGCATCCAGCCCCGCACCGCCAAGTGTGGCCACCCCCTCCACACACACACAGCCCGTCTCTGCCGCTAACGCACTGGACCATGCTGGGGACAGAGGATATTTCAGCACATGACACCTCTCCCAGAACCACAGGGCCCCACAAGCACGGCATAGAATCTCTGGAAGGGACAGGAGCCCCTTGAGCACCACTTGGGAAACCCCCACAAAAAAGAGACAAAATAACCTCATTGAATTTGGGGGGACTCCCTAGTGAGCCTGGTGAGCTCCCTGGTGAGCTGAGGTCATGGGGTACTGGGGTGTGGTAAACAGCTTGAGAGGGTTAGGTGCATAGGCCAGGGATTTGGTCCTGGGGGACACTAGGGCCACACTGGGGGTGGGGGTCTCAGCGCACGAACTTGGGTATTGGGGCTGGACTGAGCTATCAGGATGAGCCCATGTAAACTGCTCCGCACACGGGCAGGAACACAGGGACCCATGAACACGAACAAGATTTCTCGTGTGTCCTGACTGGTTTGGATGAGGCTGAACATCTTTTTCCTTTTGGCTGCCTTAGTAAATGATTTCATAAATTTCGGTATACTGACATTGTCAGTCTTCCTCTTCTCGCAGGTCCCCGGTACTTAGTTTGTTTGTTGTCAGTATGCAGATCCTAGTTGCTTTGTTTGTTTTCAGTATGCAGAAAAGTTTCCAGCTTTGCATGTTCTTCCTGTAACTCCTTAGTTGATGACCTCACGGTATGGAGCCCTTTAAAGTATAAACTGTAGGATGGTAATAAAAGGAGATTTCAGGGCTCTCTACCTTTGTCACAGGTCTGAGAGAACCTGGGCCCTCCATGACATACATTTCTCTCGCTTTCGTTGTCTCAGCGCCTTTGACTGAATGAATGTTCACGCAACACTTGGGTCCTTGCACGTGCAAGGGATACTCTCCCTGTCTCTGGGTCATGGCCCTGAGCCTGCTGGATGCTCTGGCTTTATGCTAAGAGAGCTCCCCCCGCCACTTGCTGGTGGGGGATCTGAGGTGCTGGGGGTCATATCTGGACCTTCCAAATACCCAGTATGCACCCCAGTTCTTTATGCCCTCTTCCCAGTCTCCTGATTGCGTTTCTCACAGGAAAAAAAGTGGTGGCTAGGAAAGGCGGTAGAGGGGGGCTGGTCACCAAGGGCCCCGAGGGACCTGTCTGTGGAGACAGTCTCTCTCCTGATCCTTTTATAAAACTAGCGAAGACTGGACACCTAGGAAGGATAAGCCTCACTATATGCAGCAACGATTCAATCTCTTTTTTGGGGGGTGGGGGGTAGTGTAGTGGGGAGCAGTGTTGCTGTTTTTGATTCAAACCCAGTGGTGCTCAGAGCTTATCCTGGCTCTCCTCAGGAATCACTTACGGAAGGGCTCAGGGGACCATATGTGGTACAGGGATCAAACCCAGGTCAGCCACATGCAACGACAGAGCCTTCCCTGCTGCCCTCTCTCTGGCCACTTCATCTGATTTATTTTTTGCTTTTTGGATCACACCCAGTGTTGCACAGAAGTTACTCCTGGCTCTGCACTCAGGAATTACTCCTGGCAGTACTCGGGGGACCATATGGGATGCTGGGAATCGAACCCAGGTCAGCCGCATGCAAGGCAAACGCCCTACCCGCTGTGCTATCACTCCAGCCCAATAATTTATTTTTTTTTCTTTTGGGGTCACACCTGGTGATGCACAGAGGTTACTCCTGGCTCATGCACTCAGAAATTACTCCCGGCGGTGCTCGGGGGGACCATATGGGATGCTGGGACTCGAACCCGGGTGGGCCATGTTCAAGGCAAACACCCTACTCTCTGTGCTATTGCTCCAGCCCCCTTCATCTGATTTTTAAGAAACAGTATAACATTGCACTTTAGCACTGTTGTCCCATTGTTCATCAATTTGCTGGAGCGGGCACTAGTAACATCTCCATTGTGAGACTTGTTGTTACAGTTTTTAGCATATTGAATATGCCATGGGTAGCTTGCCAGGCTCTGCTGTGTGGGCGCGATACTCTCGGTAGCTTGCCGGGCTCTCCAAGAGGGGCGGGGGAATTGAATCTGGGTCAGCCGAGTGAAAGGCGAATGCCCAACCGCTGTGCTATCGCTCCAGCCCAAGAAACAGTATAAATTCTAAAAAGTGTACAGAATTTATCCAATTTTGTCATGGAATGTAAAAAACAAGTGGTCCCAAAATTAAAGCTTGGGAAATATCCTTACCTCATATATTTTAAAAAGCTTCACCTTCTTCTATGTAAATGGGCACATATTTCTGTCATGGACACACAGGACTACTTCTGCTTTTTTGGTTTTGTTTTTGTCTTTCAGTCACACCTGGCGGTGCCTGGGGGACCCCGCAGGGCCTGGCCGTGACCCTGGGCCCCTGTATGCAAAGCAAGCACCAGACTGCTGGGTTCTCTCCACTCCTGCTTGTTTTTAAAGGCCTGGGGAGCCCTGGGGCTGGAGCTCAGAGGCTGAGCACATGCTCGCAGTGAGAAAGCCTGGCTTCCCACCCCCAAGCACCACCACAGCCACAAAAAAAAGGCCTGGAAAGATACACCTGCAACTTAATGAATAACTGGAGACAATTACTAGCAATATCCACTTTGCCTTTTTTTTCTTTTTTTTGCGTTTTGGGTTGCGCTCCTGGCTCTGCACTCAGGAATTACTCCTGGCAGTGTTCAGGGGACCATATGGGATGCTGGAAATCAAACCTGAGTTGGCTGTGTGCAAGGCAAATGCCCTACCCACCATGCTATCGCTCCAGCTCCCAGCAAAAGCACAGTGGATGGGGTGTTTGCCTTGCACACGGCCGACCCGGGTTCGATTCTTCCATCCCTCTCGGAGAGCCCGGCAAGCTACTGAGAGTATCTCGCTCACACAGCAGAGCCTGGCAAGATACCTGTGGTGTATTTGATACGCCAAAAACAGTAACAAGTCTCACAATGATTATGGTCCCCCGAGCACTGCCTGGAGTAATTCCTGAGTGCATGAGCCAGGAGTAACCCCTGTGCATCACTGGATGTGACCCAAAAACAAAAACAAAAAACAAAACAAAACAAAACTGTGGCTGGAGCAATAGCACAGCGAGTAGGGCTTTTGCCTTGTACGCCGCCAACCCAGGTTCGATTCCCAGCATCCCATATGGTCCCCCGAGCACTGCCAGGAGTAATTCCTGAGTGCACAAGCCAGGAGTAACCCCTGTGCATCGCTGGGTATGACCCAAAAACAAAAACAAAAAACAAAACAAGTCTCACAATGGAGACGTTACTTGTGCCCACTCGAGCAAATCCATGTGCAACAGGATGGCAGTGATACAGTGATGCAGTGATCTACTTTGCCTAATTTTCTGCTACTCTAAATTGAACATATATATATATTTTTATTTTATTATTTTTTTTAAATTGAACATATATTTACTCATATCATTAGACCATACAAATACACAAACCATGCCAATATAACAATAAACAGAATTTATTCAGGAAATAAAGCTAAGAGTGGAAAGGAGATAAAACATGAGGAGGGGTGCCAGCATGTGTGCATGTCAGATGGAGCCAGTGGTGAGGGCGTCCCCTGCCCCTGGGGTAAGAAAACAGAGGTCAGCTCTCAGCCTGGCCCAGTGTGGGCAGGGGTCCAGGCCACTGTATTCACTGTAGTATGAGCACCACCGACTGAGTGACAATGGTCAGCAGGCATTTGCTGCAGAGAGGGTGGGAGGGAGTGGAAGAGAACGGAGACCAGGGCAGGGAGGAAGCCTGGTTCCAAGGGTGCAGGAGGGACAAGCGGCCACTTTGGGGTCCTTGGGGACCGGCAGCCCATCCTCTGTGGCTACAAAAGAGGAGAATAAGAACCAAGCTAAATGCCCAAGCCAGCCAGGCCAAGGTGGGTGGCGGGGGCAGTGGCGGCAGCTCTAGAACTTGTTACAGAAAGAAGCATCCTTGCAGCACGCAAGGTCCACGTCGATGTCTGGTCGGAAGAAATCGAGGGGAAGACACAGGTCACTGCAGCCCTGGTGTGCATAGAGCAGCTGGCCACCTGGAGGGAGAAGAGCCAGCTCTGACCCCTGCTGAGCGGTGCCATTGGGCTGGGCACTGTCCCCAGGAGTCAGGCTGCCAGCTGGTGGTCCCCTCCCCCCCGCCACCATCCCTATCTCCTCCACCCCCCATGATCTCCATATCCCCAGAGCTCTACCCCTAGAGATTCCAGTGGCATTTTGTCACCCACTTCCTGTCATCTGTGAGTTGTGTGGGGACTGTTCATGGGCCCAGGACCCTCACGGAGCCCCTTTGTCCTGTGGCTCAGGGTGGCAGGGCGGGGGGGCCCCTACCCAGTGAGGGTCCCTCCCGAGAGGCCCAGCCCTACCTCGGTAGACCTTCCTCAGGAAGCACTGCTGGTCGCCGCTGCTCTCACACGTGTCCTCGCCCGTCTCGCACACCCCATTGGCATTGATTCGCTGACACTGGTAACATGTCAGGGCTGGAAAAGGTCAACCAGCATTGTGGGCTCCTGGGGTCCAAGCTCCCTGGCTGGCCGCCTCCAGCCCTGACACCACAGCAAGAAGGGGCAGAAAGCGATGGCTCCAGCGAGGCTTGTCCCCACGGGGGGCCACGTGCCTCTGAGAGCATGTTCAGGTTTATGGGAAGGCCCAAGTTGCGTTCGCACTGCAGACCCCGGGACCCGGAAGGCCCACTGTGCCCACCCGTTACAGTAAAGTAACCCATTTCTATCTGCACCGCCCACAGAGACCCCTCCCTTGCCTCCAAGTTTGGGGTCTCAGCAAGAAAGCCAGAGAAACTGGAGAAATACCCAGGATTAGAGGGAAAGTGGGGGCCGGAAAGACAGTAGGTGGAGCACGTCCAATGCCTGTCTCGTATGCAGGAGGCCCTGCTTGATCTGGGGCACCACAGTTCCCCAAGTACCTCTGGGGGGAACCCCCAAGCTCACTGGGTGGCCCCCAAACAGACAAAAATAACAAAAGAAAAATGAGAGTGGTTGGGAGAAGGAGGAGGAAGACAAGGAGGAGGAGGAGGAGGAAGAGGAGGAACTAAAGGTGCTGGAGTGAGGATCAGGGCCAAGGTGAAAGCAGAGGAGGAGGAAGAGTAGGAGGAGGTGAAACAGATGGAGGAGGTAGAGGAGGAGGAGGAGGAGGTAGAGGAGGTGGAGGAGGAGGCGGAGGAGGAGGAGGAGGAGGTGGAGGAACAGGAGGCGGAGGAGGAGGAGGTGAAACAGATGGAGGAGGTAGAGGAGGAGGAGGAGGAGGAGGAGGAGGAGGTGGATGTGGAGGAGGAGGAGGAGGAGGTGGAGAAAGAGGAGGAGGACGAGGAACACAGAGGAGGAAGAGAAGGAGGGGGTGGAAAAGAGCCGGCAGGCCTGTTGTGTGACTGTGAGGTGAAGGCAGCAGCACCCAAGGCCCTCCCTTGCCCCCAGGGCCGCCCCAGGGCTGGCTCTCACCCTGCAGGGAAGCGGGCAGCCCGCAGAGGCCCAGGAGCAGAAGCAGCAGATGCAGACGCACAGCCATTCCGAGCATCTCAGGATGGAGCTGCAGGCACTGGCCCCTGGGGCTGACGGGCTTTATACTCCAGCTGGGAGGGGCCAGGGTGCCTGGACACAGGATGGGATGGGACAGGGCCAGCCCCACTGCCTTGCCCCCAGGCCCGCCCCCAGGCTCTGCCCTGCCACTGCTTACGTACTTGGCATGGTTGGCTTTCTCTTAGCTTCTTCGTTTTGGGTTTTGTTGTTGTTGTTGTTAGAGTTTGTGGTTTTGTCTGTTTGGGGGCCACACCCAGCAATGCTCAGGGGTCACTCCTGGCAAGGGCTCGGGGCACCATATGGGATGCCAGAGATCGAATCCGGGTCAGCCGTGTGCAAGGCCAGCGCCCTATCTACTGCACCATCGCTCTAGCCTCGCTAGGAAAGGGGAAATCACATCTGCTTCAACCTCATACACACTTTGTGAGACCCAGCTGGGCCAAGGAGCCCAGAGAAATAGGGGTGCGCTCCACCATGATCTTCCAAACAAGGGGACCCTGGTACTTCCCTGAGGACAGAGCAGGTCCAGATGCTGAAATCTGAGCCCATAGAAGAGGGTAGCTGCTTAGACTATTGCTAAATAAGGCACTAAAATTCCAAAGAGCAGATTTGGGTTTATCTACCAGACAGGATGCAGCCAGACCAGAATAAAACAAATAGGAATCTGTTTGCTCGTGCTCTTGATTAAAGAGGTGAGCATGGGAAGCCCAGCGTTTAACTGAGAGCACCCCGAATCAATCAACAGACAAACCCAATGATTCGGAAACACAGAGCTGGACAGGAAGCTTGAAGCTTTGGCTTTAGGCCCTTCTGCTGCCCCTTAGGGTGTGGCTGGACCGAGGATGGGCAGATCTCTGTGAAAATACTTGTGAGTTTGGGGGGACAGGGAAATGGCTCGCAAGGCTGCAGTGTATGCTTTGCATGTGCAAAGCCTAGGTTGCATCCCTGATACTACCTGGTCCCCCAAGTTCTGCCAGGAACGACCCCCAAGCACCAAGCTGGGAGAGAGCCCTGAGCGCTGTCGGTGTGGCCACAAAACTTAGCCCAGAAGGAAAAGGTTTCTACTTTAAGGTTCTCTGGGGACTCCCGTTTCACTGTAGCCTAGAATGGGTGCGTCCTTTCCTCTCACCTCCCAGAGCTTTTCCTGGTCCTCCTGAAGGCCCGGGTTGTCCCGGCTCCTAGTCAGTTCTCTCTGCAGGGAAAATGCACTCAGGCCCATCTGAAATGTGGGGTGCTCGCTCCATACTGTGCACTGTGGCCGAGTGCGGGCACGCATCAGCAGGGAGGGAGAGCGAGCATCGTTTCAGCAAAGAGAAGCGACTCACACTTGTGTTAGCCAGAACTGTGGACCACAAAGGAGGAAAAGCACGTTTGCTTGGGCTCAGATCTGTAAAGGAGCGTAAGTTTAGGCAGAAACACAAACTGGGTTGGAAGAGGGATGCAAGTCGGGAGCTTTCCTTCGAGAGGAAAGTAGGTGAAGAGCAGCCTGCTGGGCGAGGAGGTGACGGGCCAGAGTAGGTGAGAGTTTGCGCTCCCTGTCCTAGAGACGGCATCGGCCAGCTGTCTTCGGGAATGTGACTGTGGTCCAGTCCCTAAGAGGCGATCGCCCTGGCATGGCTGCTCCCAGGCCCCCGCTGCCCTGCAGGGCCAGAGATCAGAGCTGGGGCCTCACATATGACCACTGAGCTCCACCTGCAGCCTTTGAGGCCCACATAAAAAATGACTCTAGTGTCCATGGCTCATGCTTCCACCAAGGAACATGGAACTGATGCTTCCCAGGACGACCACTGAAGGGAGCCTCTGAGGGGCCTGCAAAGATTTCGTGCTCCCCAAAACATGAAGCCCTTAGCTCCGAAGACAAGGACGCCACACCGGCCCCGAGCTTGCACTGTCAGTGAGGGCCCGGAGTGTCACCAGGGCTGATGCACGACGGACCAGCCAGATGCCTCAGGACGAAGCTCGCCACTCACCTAGGAGCAGGAGCCCATGAAGTCACACCCACACACACACACACACACACACACACACACACACATGCACACACACTCACACACACACACGCACACCCACACGCACATGCACACACATGCACACGCACATACACGCACATGTACATGCCCACACTCACACACTCACACTCACACATGCACACACATGCGCATGCGCTCACACGTACACACACACACACACACACACACACACTCATGCTTGTGGTCCTGGCTATGACCCGGCTGCCCCACACCCAGAGTCCTTGCAGACACCCTGAAATCCCAGGTTCACACCTTCCTCTTTCCAAAGAGCAAGAACCCAAACCCTTGGCTACTCAGGGCAGCTGCCCACATGCTAATGACTGTCCTCCTGTGTGAGAGGACAGAGACGGGCTGGCCCTGGGGCCGAGAGAGGCCCAGCAGGAAGGCTGTGAGCCCTGAATGCAGAGCCCACAGTAAGTTCTGGGTACTTCCAGGTGTGGCCTAAATGCAAAGGGGGAAAACCCCTGTTATACAGGTGGACTCAATAAAATTAACTTTAACATGGGCCAATCAGTGGTCAGCAGAAGGGATTGGAGGGGTTAATCTTGGAAATCAATGTATAGTGGTGGAAATCACTGGCCTTCCAGTGGCAAACAATATAGCATGTATGTATGTTGACTAGTCACTGTCACTGTCATCCCGTTGCTCATCGATTTGTTCGAGCAGGCACCAGTAATGTCTCTCAATGAGAGACTTATTGTTACTGTTTTTGGCATATCCAATACGCATGGGTAGCTTGCCAGGCTCTGCCGCACAGGCTCGATACTCTCGGTAGCTTGCTAGGCTCTCCGAGAGGGGTGGAGGAATCGAACTCGGGTTGACAGCATGAAAGGCAAAAGCCCAACCACTGTGCTAACATTCCAGTATGTTGACTAATCTTAATTTATTTTCCAGTGCTGGGGATCAAACCCAGGACCTCACACGTGCCAGATAAGAGCTCTACCACTGCACCCCGGGCCCCATGCTAATTTTTGTTTACATTTTGTGGGGGACCACATCTGAGGTGCTCAGGGGTTGTTCCTGGTTCTGCACTCAGGGATCAACCCTGGCAGCGCTCAGGGGACCACATGGGATGCCGAGAAGCAAATCCAAGTGGGTTGTGGGCAAGGCAAGTGCCCTACCTGCTGTGCTGTCGCTCTGGCCCTCATGTTGACGTCTCAGGGTGCAGACCTGAAACTACAGAACGGCACAACTCTTTGCCACCTAAGGGGGAGATCCAGCTGCAGGAGCGGCTTGCACACGGCGGGGGCTGGATGCAGTGTGTCGTTGGTGTGCAGTTTGCTCCTTCTCCCTCTGGCCCTCGGGAACGGGAAGGAGGCCTGGCTCCTTGGCAGAGTGGCAGCGAGTGAGAGGAGGAACAGCCGAGGGTGCACCCAAGGGGCAGAGTCCTGGGCATCAGGCGTGTAACCTCAGAAACAGTCCAGCCTCTCAGGTGTGGACACGAGCTTGGCAGCAAGGAGGCAGAATCCGGGCTCTGGGGCCTCGGGCCCTTGTGGAAAGTTCCTGATGACAGTTACTGGTAATCAGCAGCGAGGAAAGCCTCTCCAGTTTCCCAGCATGCAACTCTGTCATCCCCCCTCCAACTCTGGCCACCGAAGAAGCCCTGAGTGTGGGAAGCGCTCAGCAGCTGGCTTCTTGGGTGTGACCTCTGACCTGGAAGAAACCTGCAAGGTGCCAGCGTCTCCCAGAGGTCACTCTTGGCTTACCTGGATGTAGCCCAGTGGTGTCAGGCTAAGTGACAACTGGCTGCTGAGGCAAGGAGGTGGGAGAGCCCAGGCAGGAATTCAGGGCCACCATCCTGACATCACCAAAAGGGGACATAAAAATCACACTGTGCTCCCGGAAGGGCAGAAGGGCACTAAAGTAACTAGGAAGTGAGGAAGTATCGAGAATTTATCAGTTCTGCTTCAGGACTGTGATTTGGGGGGTTTGCTGTTGGTGTCAACCCAAGGGGGTTCAGGGGCCATTCTCGGAATTGTCATTGTCATCCCATTGCTCATCGATTTGCTTTAGCAGGCACCAGTAACATCTTCATTGTGAGACTTGTTGTTACTGTTTTTGGCATATCGAATACACCACAGGGAGCTTGCCAGGCTCTGCTGTGCAGGTAGGATACTCTCGGAAGCTTGCTGGGCTCTCTGAGAGGGACAGAGGAATCGAACCTAGGTCAGCCACGTGCAAGGCAAATGCCCTACCTGCTGTGCTATCGCTCCAGCCCTACTCTCAGAATAGCGCCGGGAACTGAACTCAGGTCTCCGTATGCAAAGCTGCAGCCCTCTGAGTATCTTCCTGGCCCCCACATTCTGGTCTTTTTTTTTGGTGGGGGTCACACCCAGCAATGCACAGGGGTCACTCCTGGCTCATGCACTCAGGAATCACCTCTGGTGGTGCTCAGGGGACCATATGGGATGCTGGGATTTGAACCTGGGTCAGCCTCGTGCAAGGCAAACGCCCTACCTGCTGTGCTATCACTCCAGCCCCCCACATTCTGGTCTTAAAGGTCGATTTCTAATTCTTCCCACCTTGTGAAATTCCTTCAACTTTAACAACCAACTTCCATAGGCCAGTTCTGGGGACTCCAGCTGGACCCGGAAACAAAACCACCTGGATGGGCCACAGACTGAAATCCTCAGACGGCCGACACTCACAGAACGGCTGGCCTCCTGGCACGTCAGACTCACCGAGAAAAACAAGTTTTACTACCCCAAAGTTGTTTGAAGATGACACCACAAAAAGCATGCTTGAGCCCCCACAGATGTTCGCTGATAAAGAACAGGGCTCGGGAGAAAAGACGTGAGCAGTGGAAGATGCCGTCATAGGAACAGCAGAGGGTGCGGGAACAAGATGTAAACAATGGGCAGTGGGGGGATTTTATCCAGAGGTAAATTGTCTCAAAACAGTGGGCCAATTCCCACCTAACTTACAGCTAACAATTCTAGTCCGATAAAGAGACTTTTAACACCCTGACTCCCGGCCCTGGCTGGTCTCTTTTGTTTTGAGGCCACACCGCGTGTTTTATGAACATTGGTTTGCCTTTTGACTCACCACTAGAATATTTCTACCTGAGATGCCCAGGTGCTGTCTTTGACTGGCCGGGACATCAGCCTGACCTGAGGCCACCAAAAGAGACAGGATTTCCTGCAGCTGTTAGGAGAGATGAAGTCATGAAATTTGCTTATGAAAGGATAGACATGGAGAGTATCGGGCTAAGTGAAATGAGTCAGAAAGAGAGGGACAGACATACAAGGACTGCACTCATTTGTGAAGGATAGAATAACATCACATGAGGCTGACACCCAAGGACAGTAGGTACAAGGGCCAGGGGGATTGCCCCATAGCTGGAAGACTGCTTCATGAGCGGAGGGGAGAAGGCAGATGGAATAGAGAAGGGATCACTAAGAAAATGATGGCTGGAGGAATCAGTCAGGATGGGAAATGCATGCCGAAAGTAGATAATGGACCAAACATGATGACCTCTCAGTGTCTGTGTTGCAAGCCATAATGCCCAAAAGTAGAGAGAGAGTATGGGGAATATTGTCTGCCATGGAGGCAGGGGGAGGGTGGGGAAGGGAGGGGTATACCAGGAATATTGGTGGTGGGGAATATGCACTGGTGGGGGATGGATGTTTGATCATAGTGAGATTGTAACCCAAACATGAAAGCTTGTAACTATCTCATGGTGATTCAATAAAATTTATTTATTTTTTATTTATTTATTTATTTTGCTTTTTGGGTCACACCCAGCAATGCACAGGGGTCACTCCTGGCTCATGTACTCAGGAATCACCCCTGGCGGTGCTCGGGGGACCATATGGGATGCTGGGGATCGAACCCGGGTCGGCCGCGTGCAAGGCAAACGCCCTACCCGCTGTTCTATCACTCCAGCCCAATTCAATAAAATTTAAAAAAAAAAAGAAAGACACAGGCTTTCCAAGAGCTTGGCCTGCTCCAGATGAAATTTCCCTCCCAGCCGTGATCCTTGAATGTGGAGCAAGGAGTGAACACTAAGCCCCGCCAGGTGTGGCTCCCAGACAAAACACACGAGACACTTCTCTCCTGGCCCGGCTCTCCGGGCTCTGAAGCCTAACGCTCTGTTTCGAGGTGAAGCAGCTCCGCGCTGGCTTCTTCGGGGCATCCAGTAAACTCGCAAGTAACTAAGCTTGTTTCTCTGTCCAAAGAGCAACAGTGACCCTGTAAGAGCGGGCCTCCTGGGAGCCAGCCCGCCGGCCAGCGCAGGTGCTCCCCTCTCTGACCGCCACACCTGCAGGGTGAGAGGGGGCAGCTCTGCCCACACCGACGTGACCTGGACCCTCCCACCTGGACAAACGCTTCAGGTCTGGGCGAGTGCCTGGGGGTGCTCAGGGACCACTGGATCTCAGGAATTGAACCCTGGTCCCCCCCCCCACACACACACATACACACACCTCAGGCATGCAAAGCGCCTGCACCCACCCTCAGGGCTGCCTCCCAGCCTGGCTAAGCACTGTCACAGGACCTGGGAGGAGACTAGTGCTCGGGGCTTGGAGGGAATGCTTCTTTCTCCCCCCAGACCCCCTCGGGGGCCACACTAAGTGGTGCTCAGGGCTTCCTTCTGGCTCTGCACTCAGGGACCACAGCTGGCTGTGCTGGGGACACCATAGAGGCCCCCAGGGACCCAACCCAGGTCGGCCCTATGCAGAGCAAACACCTTACTGCTATACTATCTCTCTGCTCCAGTTGAAATGTTTCCTTACAGAACTGTTTTCAGGAAAATCTGACATTGTGAAAGGAAAGAGACATCTTCCATGTCACAATGGGGATATCAAGCAAATCAGCACTGTTCTGGGCACATGGTTCAAAGGTGGAGCAGCTGCCTGGCATGGTGTTCCCCCCACACACACATCTGCTCCACCAGAACCGATGGGTGTGGCCCTGGGGTAAGGGGAAAACTGGGTGTTGGTTGAGTCTGGGATGAGACCGGGCCCATGTGAATGCCATGCCAAGGAGCTGGCGCTCAGACACATTGAGCTGGCATGGAAAAGCCTGGAGCTGCCCTCTGGGAAGGGAAGGCCCAGGACTGGGCGTTGAGAGGGACCCCGGGGAAAGGAGGCTGCGATTCATCTACAGAGCAAAAAAATGACCAGCTCAAAACAACCCAGGCAGAACAGCAGAGGCTGCCGGGAGACAGGGACCAAAGACTGACGCCCCAAAGGGCCCCACTGTGCCCCGAGATCCTGCCAGAGACCAGCGGCTCACTCTCAAGTCCACT
The DNA here is from genome assembly GCF_027595985.1 of Sorex araneus. Lineage (NCBI taxonomy): Eukaryota > Metazoa > Chordata > Mammalia > Eulipotyphla > Soricidae > Sorex > Sorex araneus. The sequence goes on along the minus strand of NC_073304.1, from coordinate 175,919,693 downwards.
CCCTCCGGGGCTGCCGGCACTCCGCCTCCTGCCTCCCTCCACTGGGCACTGGCGCCTGGCCAAGAGCTCTGAGACGTCCGTGAACATGTCAGGCACATGGAATGTGCTGGGACAGTGGGGTGTGTCCGCCTGCCCCCAGAGTCTCTCCGAGGCAACATCTGTCAACCCTGTGATTCCTCTTCTGGAAGCCAGTCGGGATAGAAGCTGGCAGGAACCAGATGCATCTACCGGGTGTGCAGAAGTTGTCCTACTGTGTGCTGGGCCTCTGGCGGCTAAAGCCAGCATCGAGCAGAGCTTCAACTTCTAACATGGCACATGCTCCGTGCGTGAGAAGCAAAGGAAGCGTCCCTGCTAAGCTGTTCATCGAGGGCGGAAGAACACGCCAAAGAGAACTGCTTGGAAAGCAGCTTGAATTTACAGATATGAGAGAGAGAAAGGGGCAGGGAGGGAGGGAGAGAGGGAGAGAGAGAGAAAGGGAGAGAGAAAGGGAGAGAGGGGGGATGAAGAAAGAGGGGAGGGAGAGAGGGGGAGAGAGAAGGAGAGAGAGATGGAGAGAGGGTGAGAGCGAGAGAGAGGGAGAGAGAGGGGGAGAGAGAGGACAGAGAGAGGGAGAGAGGGGGAGAGAGGGGGGAGAGAGAGGGACAGAGAGAGGGACAGAGGGAGAGAGGGGGGAGAGAGAGGGACAGAGAGAGGGAGAGGGGGGAGAGAGAGGGGAGAGAGAGGGACAGCGAGAGGGACAGAGAGAGGGAGAGAGGGAGAGAGAGAGGGACAGAGGGGGGAGAGAGAAGGGGAGAGAGAGGGACAGAGAGAGGGACAGAGAGGACAGAGAGAGGGAGAGAGGGGGAGAGAGGGGGGAGAGAGAGGGACAGAGAGAGGGACAGAGGGAGAGAGGGGGGAGAGAGAGGGACAGAGAGAGGGAGAGGGGGGAGAGAGAGGGGAGAGAGAGGGACAGCGAGAGGGACAGAGAGAGGGAGAGAGGGAGAGAGAGAGGGACAGAGGGGGGAGAGAGAAGGGGAGAGAGAGGGACAGAGAGAGGGACAGAGAGAGGGAGAGAGGGGGAGAGAGGGGGGAGAGAGAGGGAGAGAGGGGGAGAGAGAGTGACAGAGAGGGAGAGAGGGGGAGAGAGAGGGATAGAGAGAGGGAGAGGGGGGAGAGAGAGGGGAGAGAGAGGGACAGCGAGAGGGACAGAGAGAGGGAGAGAGGGAGAGAGAGAGGGACAGAGGGGGGAGAGAGAAGGGGAGAGAGAGGGACAGAGAGAGGAACAGAGAGAGGTAGAGAGGGGGAAGAGAGAGAGGGAGAGAGGGGAGAGAGAGCGGGAGAGAGAGCGGGAGATCGAGCGAGCTAGCAAGCATGCTCTCAGCAGTCTTCGTCCATGTCCCTTTTGGGGCCCTCCGTGTCTGCTGGCCGTGGTCCACTCTCCGAGGCACAGCCTTCACTGGACTGGTTGGAGCGGGGTGCAGGGGGCAGCCCTCTCCTCTCCAACTCGGGCCCAGTTTCCATGCTTTGGGCTGCTGAGAGTAACTTCATATCGTGTCTTGGTTTTATTCCTGCCCTAGACTATTGCCAGGGTCACCCCATCTTCCTCCTGCTTGTATTTTTGTGGCAGACTCACACCCTCTGTGATGCCCAGAGTCCTAGTTCGGGAGACCCTCCCAGCATCCCAAGAGCTACAGCTTTGTTCATCGTCTGCAGAAAGTCCTATCAGGGGGTATGGAGGGTCAGAGCTCCCCCTGGCTTTGGTTCCCACGGCCTCACATGCCTGCTGACCACCCAGCATGCAGTGGGATGGTGGACATGCCTGTGCTGTCCCCCATGACCCATCTGCGTGAACCCCGAAAGGCCTCTCCAAAGGTCAGCGGCTCTGCCTGGCCGTGCAATTTGTCCCTTTAGTGACAGTCGGGCAAGTGCAGGACCAGTCGGCTGCGGGTTCCACAGGGAATCATATGAGGGAAGCAGCTAACGGCCCCCACCCCTTCACTGACTTTTCCTCGCGTGACTCGGCAGTGGGAGGTGGACACTGAACAGACTTGGTCACTTGATGGGGCACGACACTGAACACACAGCACGGCTGATGCTTACGGGGTAACTGGGTGCGTGTCCAGTCAGACCGGTAGAGAAAAACATGTTTTATTACCTCCGTTGCTTTGACAGAAGGCAGAGCCCTAGACGGGCCCGGAACCTCGAGAGGTCAATGACGGAGACCAGGGAACAGAAACGACAGACGACCAAGGCAGGCGGAACAACTCGGGAGGCGGGGCCAAGAGAACGGTCACCAGAACCGAGGGGTGTTGGACCTGGGTGAGCCAGCAGGAGTGGGCCACCCCGGGAGCCAGGCGCCTGCCCGTGCAGGTGCTGCCCTTCCTGACCTGTAGGGTGAGAGGGGGCTGCCTCTACCTTAGCCAATGTGACTGACCTGGACAAGCTTCAGGTCTGGGTGCATGCCTGGGGGTGCTCAAGGCTGCTGGGACTCAGGAATTGAACTCTGCCCCCCACCCCACACACACACCGCAGGCATGCAAAGCGCGTGCACCCACCCTCAGGGCTGCCCCCTGGCTGGGCTGAATGCTCTCACAGGAACTGGGGGAGGGGCCAGTGCTGGGGTGTGGAGGGAATGTTTCTTTCTTTACCTTTGGGCTGTGAGCCACAGGGAGCTAGTAAGGCTCTGGGTTCGACCCCAGCAGCCTCTACGCGCCTTCCCAGCAGTTCTGCGATCGGAGACCCCTAGCAACGCTACAAAAGAGATTAATCTCCCACACAACCACAGCCAAATGTGTGCGTGCATGTGTGCATGTGTGTGCGTGTGTGCATGTGTGTGTGTGTCTGTCTGTGTGTGTGTGCCCAGCAACCAAGACACGCAGTGCTTGCCCTGTAACCACGTATGGCTGTGCCAACCATAGCATGTGTGACCCCGGTTATCACAGGGAAAGGAAGAGAGACGTTTCACACCCAGCATTGTGCCCCCATTTCGTACCGACCCACCCTTTTATTTCCAACCCTGGCGTTATATTTGCTCATCCCTAACATGCAGTTTATCTGTTTCCGGGTTCTAGATATCTGGGAGCTCTATTCTGGAATCACTGATATCTCCCGTTTGCCAGGGAGTCTGCACTATGCATGACCCTAGCCACACTTTAGTTTCAGGACTCAGCTTTTTCAGGGCAGTGCTCAGGGGCTAGTCTAAACTCAGGGCTCGGAGGAGCAGGCGGGGAGCAGGGGTTGACCCTGGGGCTCCCACCTGCAAAGCCCTCGAGCACTTTGAGCGTCTCCCTGCTCAGGAGTCAGTTTCCAGGGTCATACCCAGTGGTGGTCAGGGGCCACTCCCAGAAGGACTTGGGGGCTGCTCCTGGTGGTGACCAGAGGAGCATGTCGTGCCAGGGAGGGAAGCCAAAAGCCTGTGTGCAGAGGATGTGTCTGGCCCTTCGAGCCGCCTCCTGGCGCTCAGGGTCAGTGTCAACAACAGAAAAGGGAAGTTGGGCTGAAGAAGACAGAAGCCACGGGGGAGAGCAGAATCCGAGGAGGAAGTGTTTTGTGCCGGGGAGAGAAAACAAGGCCATAAACATAGGCTGTTAGTGGGATGGAGTCGGTAAACTGAGTCACCAGCCAGATATAAATTGATGCAAGGAGGTGTAGGATAACATAGCCTCAGGTAGTTTATTGGGTTACTCCCGTTACGGTGCTCCCATTCCTCTGTGTTTATTTGTAACTTCTTTCTTAGTGTTCTGTTGACTTGTAAATATTGTTTTTCTCTTCTCCTTGAGTCCTTTGCATAGTTTATTCAGAGCCATGTCCTTTTTGTATGGACACAGGAAGACTTAGCAAATGCCATGCTTTTGTAACCTGGGAGTCATTTGACTCTACATGATATTTTTCTCCTGGGCATCTGTTCTCTCTGCTAAGCCTCAGCTGCCCTTACTTCCTAGCACCCCCAAAAGCAGGGTCCCGACGAGGGATGAGATGGACCCAGGGCAAGTGGTGAGTTGTGTGCTACCCTGGCATCGAGATGGGCCTGGCCAAAGTGCCTAATGCTTAACTATAAGTTAAGAGCTTGATCATGGACAGAAGGGAGGCGAGGAGAAAGAGTTCCCTTCTCTCCAACATGAGGGTGCAAGAAGCATTCATTTCTTCTCTTTGGGATCATTTTCTGGGTTTCTTAACATTAAAAACCTTGCTAGGTATTATGTAGACCTGGATTAAGAAGTGGCCGGGGTGGGGGGAAGGGGGGAGCAATAGGACGGAAGGTAGGGCGCTTGCCTTGTAAGTGGCCAACCCAGGTTCGAGCCCCAGCATCCCTGGTGGTCTCCAAGCACTGTCAGGAATGAGTCCTCAGTGCAGAGCCAGAGGAAGCCCTGAGCATTGCGAGGTGTGGCCCCCAAAATAAACAAAGTAGCCTGGGGGCCAGAGAGAGAGGGCAGCAGGGCGGGGGAGGGCACTGACCTTGCCGAGAGCCCCCCCCAGCTCTGTCAGGAGTGATCAGGAATGATCCCTGAGCACAGCCAGAACGAAGCCTTGGACACCACCGGCATTACTTAAAAAAAAAAAAAAAAAGTAGCCTGAAGTGTGCGAAAGGGGAGGAGCGTGAGAGGCCAAACCATGGAGAGTGTCTCTGGAAACTGGCATCTGAGGAGAGCTGACAGCACATTTCAGGGGCGAAGGACAGACGGAGATGCACATCTGGGAGAAGTCAGGGGGCAGCGTGGCACTGGGCGAACACGGGCCTCGTGAGCTGGTGCAGCTGGGAGGGCGGGGAGGCACGTGTCTAGAATGCATGAGACTCAGTTCGATCCCCAGCTCCTGATTAGAGTCAGCCGGTGTAACAGACATTCGGAAACCAGGAATGGAAAATGGGAACAGTACGGCTTGCTTCCACGGAAGGAAGCAAGGAAGCAAAGGAAGGAGGCAGGCTGGAAAACCTGCAGATGTCTTATCCCCAGAACATTTCAAGCTCCAAATCCCATCCCCAAGTTTTTGCTTGTTTTTTTGCTTTTTTCCTCCCTTTGTTTTTGGGGCTCTACCCCAGCTTGGCAGCATGCAGAGCAAGCGCCCTGCCCTCTGGACTGTGCCGCCCCTCCCGCCCCCGTCATGTTTTTGTGTATCTGGTGCCCAGATACTCAAAGGTGCGGCTCTGGGGTGCCAGGCTTCTGAACCAAGGGAGGTTTGCAAAGCAGAGCCCAGGAAAGCCAGCCCCAGTGGTACTGGGACACATTCCTCTGAAGGGAGTGTTATGAAAAGAGGGAGCAGAAATTGGGAGATGAGGTTCAAGGAGGGAATGTGCAGGTTTTGTCTCCGTGATTAAAAAGTCAGCTGGTCGGAGCCGAAGCAATAGCACATCGGGGAGGGTGTTTGCCTGGCATGTGGCCGACCTGGGTTCGATCCCCAGCATCCCATATGGTCCCCCAAGCACCGCCAGGACTGGTTCCTGAGTGCAGAGCCAGGAGTAACTCCTGAGCATCGCTGGGTGTGACCCAAAAAGAGGAAGGAAGGAAAGGAAGGAAGGAAGGAAGGAAGGAAGGAAGGAAGGAAGGAAGGAAGGAAGGAAGGAAGGAAGGAAGGAAGGAAGGAAGGAGGGAGGGAAGGAGGGAGGGATGGAGGGAGAGAGAGAAAGAAAGAGAGAAAGAAAGAAAGAGAGAGAGAAAGAAAGAAAGAAAGAAAGAAAGAAAGAAAGAAAGAAAGAAAGAAAGAAAGAAAGAAAGAAAGAAAGAAAGAAAGAAAGAAAGAAAGAAAGAAAGAAAGAAAGAAAGAAAGAAAGAAAGAAAGAAAGAAAGAAAGAAAGCAAGCTGGTGTAATAAACATACAGAAACCAGGAATGGAAAAAGGGAACAGTAGTGGCTTGCTTCCATAGAAGATGAGCAGTTTGCCTCTTGAGGAAGGGAAGGCAGGTGTGGCCCAGAAGGTTCTGACATGCACAAGGGATGCACCTGGCCCTGAACACTGGGGAGAGGGGAAGAGAGCACCTCGCCCTTTCCACCCATTTCTGGCTAAAAACACCCTCACGTGGGGGCTGGAGCTATAGCACAGCGGGTAGGGTGTTTGCCTTGCGCAAGGCTGACCCGGGTTCAATCCCCAGCATCCCATATGGTCCCCTGAGCACCGCCAGGGGTGATTCCTGAGTGCAGAGCCAGGAGTTACCCCTGTGCATCAAAAAGAAAAAATAAATAAAACCCGCACGTCCCACATGAGCTCCCTGAGGCTGATCCCCGTGAGGGAGAGGAGTGACTGACAGCGTGCCCTGCTCTTTCCCGCCTCTGCCTCAGGCCAGGAAGCCCTGCTTATGTCCCCTGCCGCAAGCAAAGTTGGGCAGCGTCCCTTTGCCGTGAGAGATGGGGTACCCTTGACCTGGGATCTTTGGCCAGTCCACTCTAGACTTTCCTCCCTGTAAAGAGAATCCTGGAAACAGAAACGGATCCTTACTTCCCCTGGGGAACGGTCTGACAGGGGTCTTGACAGGGATAGGTGACAGGGCCAGGAGTCTAATGGAGGAAAAACATGAAGCCAGGCATTTTCAGAGCCAACACCCTGTCACGGTAACACAGTTGGAGCAAGAGAGGCAATGGGAGAAAGAAAGCCAGGACTGACCACTGCCTAACTCCTGGCATGCTGCCCTGTGCCAGCGTGTACCTAATTGTGTCCTTTTCAGCCTGGCATCCCTCTGTCAGGAGGCAAAGCTTCAGGCCTGAGGCAGAGCTGCCAGCCCCCTGTCAACCCCATTCCCCCGTGTCAAAGGCCAAAGGCTTCTCCCTCTCCCTCTCCCTCCCTCTCCCTCTCTCCCTGTCTCTCCCTCCCTCTTTCTCTCTCTGTCTCTTCCTCTCTCTCTCCCTCACTCTCTGTCTCTCCCTCTCTGTCTCTCCCTCTCTCTGTCTCTCCCTCTCTCTCTCCTCTCTCCTCTCCCTCTCCCTCTCTGTCTCTCCCTCTCTCTGTCTCTCCCTCTCTCCCTCTCTCTCTCCTCTCTCCTCTCCCTCTCCCTCTCTCTCCTTTTCAGATCAACACACTTCCCTATCAAGAATACTTTGAGTGGGGAGAGGGTGCTTGTCTTGCACGCCGCTGACCCAGGTTCAATCCCTGGCATCCCATAGGGTCCCCCAAGCACTGCCAGGAGTGATTCCTGAGTGCAGAGCCAGGAATAACCCCTGAGCATTGCCGGGTGTGACCCCAAAATTTTTAAAAATTATAAAAAAGGAATACTTTACAGAGCAGATAACTTTGAAAAGCATATTACAAAGAGCACATGTCATGTGGGCAGTGAGAATTTTGGGGGGAGGCAGGGGGTGCAAGTCTTTCATGCAGTGTCCAGGTCCCCCAAGCCCACCCTGGCGGTGAGGGGGCCGTGGGGTGCTGGGACCCCAAGGCCTTCGGCCCAAGCATACACTCTGGTCTTTTGAGCTCACTCCCTGACCCAAGAATTTTTCTCCTTCAAGCTGACAGCCCGGACATGCTCCTGACATGTCCAGGGGCAACGCGACCTCCTCAGACACAATTTGTCACAGGCAGCATCGGCAGGCCCGACCCGCTCCATGAGAACCTCTGAGCAGACACATTGTGAGGGAATCTGAGTTCTTCCTGGGGTTCTAGAACTCCTGCAGAACTCTCCTGCAGCACTGGGAGTCTCCGCTCAGTATCTCCTCACGGCTCTGGGGTGCCCCATCCCAGGGTACCCCACTTCTCCAAATGCAGATGAAGACGTTTCTGTTACTAATGAGTCTCTTTTGGCTTGGATCTGCCGGCGGTGAGTCCTCTTTCTTGACTCTGGGGGTGTCCCAGCCCTTGAAGAGAGAAGGACGGTATCTTAGTTCCCCTGGGCTCACACTCAGGGTCCCCTCTACTGCTGGCCCTCCCGACCAGCTCTTGGGGTTGGCACAGTGCTGTTCCTCCTCTCAGCCATGCACCGTGTAAGTCTGAAGCCGTCAGGGGGTCTGTGGAAGTTCAATAAAGAGTTGTCAAAGGTCTGAGTACGAAGGACCGCTGTGTCGTTGACAGGCAAGGAGAGCCGTTAATAGAGGGGAACATGGGGTGTCCAGAAAGCCCAGAGCACCAAGGGGAATCAGGTTGGGGGAGAGGCAGATGCAGGCCTCCAGCACCCCATTTCTGGCAGGTTATGTTCGCTCCTTCTTCCCACAGGATAGCGGTTCTGAGCTCAAGACGCCAGACCCAGGACAGGTCTTTAAGAAGTGACACTGTCACTGTCACTGTCATCCAGTTGCTCATCAATTTGCTTGAGTTGGCACCAGTAATGTCTCCATTGTGAGACTTGTTACTGTTTTTGGCATATTGAATACGCCACAGGTAGCTTGCCAGGCTCTGCTATGCGGGGGAGATACTCTCGGTAGCTTGCCAGGCTCTCCGAGAGGGGCAGAGGAATCAAACCCGGGTCAGCCGCATTCGAGGCAAACGCCCTACTGCTGTGCTATTGCTCCAGCCCAAGAAGTAACAGAAATATATATATATATATATATATATATATATATATATATATATTTGCTTTTGAGGTCACACCCAGCGATGCACAAGGGTTACTCCTGGCTCTGCACTCAGGAACTACTCCTGGCAGTGCTCGGGGGACCACATGGGATGCTGGGAATCGAACCCGAGTTGGCCGCGTGCAGGACGAATGCCCTACCTGTCGAGATATCGCTCCAGCACACAGAAATAATTCTTTCAGAAATAATCAGAGGGGCTGGGGAGAGAGTCAGGCAGCTAGGGAGCTTGCTTGGCAAATGCAGCTGACGCAGGTTGGATTCCCGGCATCCCCTCTGGTCTCCCGAGCTCACCAAGAGTGCAAAGTGCAGAGCCGGGAGTAAACTCCGAGCATCACCGGGAGTGACCTCTGAACCAAAATAATGATCATCACATCATCATCCTCAGAGATGAGTTTTGCTTGCTTTCTTTCTTTCTTTCTTTTTTTTTTTTTTTTGCTTTTTCGGTCACACCTGGCGATGCACAGGGGTTACTCCTGGCTCTGCACTCAGGAATCACCCCTGGCGGTGCTCAGGGGACCATATGGGATGCTGGGAATCGAACCCGGGTCGGCCGCGTGCAAGGCAAACGCCCTCCCCGCTATGCTATTGCTCCAGCCCCGAGTTTTGCTTTCTTGGACTTGTCACAGTTGGACTCCGGCCAGGCAGAGAGCACATGGCACAGGCTTTGTGCACGAGAGCCCTGGTTTGATCCCCAACCCCGGGAGCATGGTTCACTGGGAGCAATCCCTGAGCAAGCCTGTGAGGAGCCCTCAGCACGGCCCAGCTGGCCCCCAGAGAAAGCAACCCCAGGGCTGACTGCGGGACAGAGCCATCAGGCGCCCAGGTGGCAGGGAGTAAGGCAGGCAGAGCCCGAACCGCGGAGGAACCAGAAGTGAGGGGACTCTCCCCAGTCTCCTTTCTGGAGCAGGAAAATCCTTGTGCTAGAGCTTCTGTCAACAGTCAAGGAGCTATTTCCAACTTTGTGGTAACACTTTTTTATTTTTAAAGTTTGTGGGCTACACCCAGCAATGCTCAGGGGGTCACTCCTGGCTCTGTACTCAAGAATTACTCCTGGTGGTGCTTGGGGGACCCTATGAGATGCCGGGGATCAAACCCAGGTTGGTTAGGGTACAAGGCAAATGCCTTCCCTGCTGTGCTATCCGTCTGGCTGCAACACTTTTTTAAAGACATTCTGAAAGTCTAACAGAAAATCTTAGCTTTGCGATGTCAACCTTGTCTAATGTTCTTCATCTTTCAGACATTGACGCTAAAGCACCTAGAATATATTCTATTGCAAGATTCTTAGAGAATTCTGCAAAGCTCTAGGGCCCCTCAATCTCCTGTTCAGATTCCTGCTAGGATTCATTAACGTAGTTCTTATACCCTCCTTTCCTTCTAATATGTATGTGTATATATATATATATATGTATATATATATATATATATATATCATCCCGTTGATCCTCAATTTCCTCAATTTGCTTGAGCGGGCCCAGTAACATCTCAGTTTGTCCTAGCCCTGAGATTTTAGCAGCCTCTCTTTACTCGTCCTTCCCAACGGTGCCACATTAGAGGCTCTTTCAGGGTAAGGAGAATGAATGAGACCCATCATTGCTACTGTATTTGGCATATGAATACACCATGGGGAGCTTGTCAGGCTCTCCCATGGCCCAATAATACTATATTTAAAAGCAAAAACAAAACATATTATTTGCATTTACTGATCATATTCATTTTTTAAATTTTAAATACTTAACTATAGAATATCTCTAAAATTCACCTTTTACTTTTTGAGGGTTTTTTTTTTCCTTTTTGGGTCACATCTGATGATGCACAGGGGTCACTCCTGGCACTGCACTCAGGAATTACCCCTGGCGGTGCTCAGGGGACCATATGGGATGCTGGGAATCGAATCCAGGTCGGCCGCGTGCAAGGCAAATGCCCTACCTGCTGTGCTATCGCTCCAGCCCCTCAACTTTTACTTTTTGATAAATTACTATCTTCTTAAAGTCTCACAACAAATTTTAAAAAGAAGATAACACTAAACAAGAAATCAATGTTTCATAAGTTTCATTTATACATATACACAACACTATATATATATGTATGTATATATATATATATATAAAACACTGTAGCACTGTCGTCTCCTTGTTCATCGATTTGCTCAAGTGGGCACTGGTAATGTCTCATTGTGAGACTTGTTACTGTTTTTGGCACATCGAATACGCCACGGGTAGCTTGCCAGGCTCTGCTGTGCAGGCAGGATACTCTTGGTAGCTTGTCAGGTTCTCCGAGAGGGACAGAGGAATTGAACCTGGGTCAGCTGCATGCAAGGCAAACGCCCTACCCATTGTGCTATCGCTCCTTTACATATATATATATATATATATTTTTAACATACATATATATATTTGGCTTTTTGGGTCATGCCCTGGTGATGCTCAGGGCTTCCTTCTCGCTCTGCACTCAGAAATCACTCCTGGCTGTGCTTGGGGGAATCACATAGGATGTCAGGGATCGAACCCGGGTTGGCCGCATGCAAGGCAAACACTCTACCCACTGTACTATCCCTGGCCCTAATTTAATCTTTCAGATTAGTTGCAGAGTCTAATCAAAGACTAATCAAATTGTTTGGTGCTACCATTCAATTTAAGCATGGATTATTGGAGATAGCAGTGCTAGGCTTGCACATGACGGACTCAAGTTGGATCCTGGACATTAACATAAGATCCCCAAACACCCTCAGGAGTGATCCCTGAGCACTAAGCCAGGAGTAGCCCTGAGCACCACAGAGTGGGGCTCCAAAACCAAAATAAATAAAAGTCATGGTGGGGAGAAAGTGCAACACAAAGTAAAGAAAACTTCCAGCCCAGAAGACTGAATTCAGCTTCTTTCAAGCTTGAAAGATAAACCCAGAATGAAATGGAGAGATGGAAAGTCACGCCCTCTTATCCCCCTTCACTGGTGCCCAGACCCCTGGCTACAGCCTCTAATTCACTGAGCCATTATGGTTAATAATATGGCACGAACTGCAACCCAAATGGAAGCTTTTCCCCCCTCTGCGTTTTAAGGAGAGTTTATTAATTTTATTAATATATTTGGATTCACTCTCTCTCTCTCTCTCTCTCTCTCTCTCTCTCTCTCTCTCTCCCCCCTTTCTCAAAGAACCTCCAAATAAAATCTGCTTTTACTTCAGAAAAAAAAAAGTCATGGGGCTGGAGCGATAGCACAGCGGGTAGGGCGTTTGCCTTGCACGTGACCGACCCGGGTTTGATTCCCAGCATCCCATATTATCCCCCAAGAACTTCCAGGAGTAATTCCTGAGTGCAGAGCCAGGAGTAACCCTTGTGCATTGCTGGGTGTGACCCAAGAAAGATATATAATATATATAATATTATATATATTTGATATATAATATATATAAAAGATATATATATCTTTTATATATTATATATATTTTTTAAGTAGGAGCTGAAGTGATAGTAGAGCTGGTAGGACACTTACCTTGTACACAGCCGACACGGGTTCGATTCTTGGCATCCCATATGGTTCCCCAAGCACCACCAGGAGTAATTCCTGAGTGCAGAGCCAGGAGTAACCCCTGAGCATCGCTGGGTGTGACCCCAAAAAATAAAATAAAAGTCTTACTTAGCACTCGGGTCCTGATCGCCACTGGTGTGAACTAGAAGCGACTGCCAGTCTCAGCGCCCAGCCCTGGGGGTCACCTCGGGTGCCCGCGCTTCCTCCGGCCTCTGCCCTGCCCACTCCTCCCCTGCGTCCCAGGCCCGGCCGGAGGGGCTTGCCGGCCCCACGGCTCATGGTTCTCGGTGTGACTTCCAGGGAAGTACATCTCACGGGATGATGTGCTCGCGGATGCCGAGGCGCTGTACGAGAACTCCGTCAGCAAGAGCGCGATCAGCGAGCACACGGTGGCCGAGCACACCCCCGGGGTGCGCGCGGCGGTCGAGCACACGCCGAGTGAGCACGCCGTGAACGAGCACACCTCCAGCGAGCACACGGCGCCCGAGCACTCGACGGGCGAGCAGACGACCAGCGACGCGTCCGCCGAGCAGGCGAGCGAGAAGCCTTCGAGCGAGGCTTCCAACGAGCAGTCCATGAGCGAGCAGGCCTCCGGCGACGCGTCCTCCAGCGACCAGCCCTCGGGAGACAAGGCCCAGTCAGAAAAGCCTTCGAGTGAGCAGCCGTCCAGTGAAAAGTCCTCCGGCGAACAGTCATCCTCAGGTGAAAAGGTGTCTGGTGAACAGCCTCCCGTCACTTCCACCACTGCAGTCACAAGTGAGTCGCATTGGGGGGGGCTGAGTGTGCCTGTCACCCACCAGGTGGGGAGCAGGTAACACATGGCCCCAATTGGCAGGGGGATGGGGGATGTCCTCCTGCATGGTGTACAGGGGACCCTGGGGCCACTCTTGGTGATTTGTTTTTATTATTATTAATTATCGAATCATCATGTGGAAAGTTACAGAGCTTTCAGGCTTAAGTCTCAGTTATACAATGCTCAACACCCATCCCTTCACCAGTGCCCATATTCCACCACCAAGAACTCCAGTATACCTCCCCCCGAACCCCACCCCCATCCCCCACCTGTGTAGCTGATAGATTTCACTTTACTTTGATTACATTCAATATTTCAACCAAAAACTCACTATTATTGTTTGGAGTTTACCCCCCAAAGTCAGACCTGTTGAAAAGGAAGCAATTGATAATTTGTTTTCCATTGCTGACAATTAAGAGATATGAGGTCACACGGCCGCCAACAGTGGCCACGCGGTTTTTGGACTTCTGTATTTTAGTAACTAAGTCTAGGGAAATTTCTGCCAGAAATTGCATCACTGCAAGCTTGCACCTCCCTTTTGTGGTGCTCATAAAATGGTGGTCGCCATGCCGTGCCCAGAAAGGAAAAGCCGAGAGAGAAAAACCCTTCCTCTCCTGGTGCGACATGGGGCCATGGCTCAGTTCGCAATCTAGAGACATTTCTGCAAGAAGGTGCTGGTGCCCAAAGGAGTTTAGCTGGCCTCTGGAATCATGCTCGTGCAGCAGCGGAAAGGGTGATTCTTGGCCAATGGGACTACACCTGGCAGCTTGTTGCTAGGAGCCCCCAGCCTAACCCAGCAGTGCTCTGGGGGTCATGCAGTCATAGGACTGACACCGACACAGTGAACAGGCCTGCACTCCCCCCCAACTCCAAGTCACTCAATTTTAGGAAGCATAGAACACAGGTCCGCAGTCCTCCAACGGCGGGTGTTTAACACTAGGAGACAGGAATCAGGCTGTGTGTGGCTCTGAACATTATTTGGAGGGCTTCTTTCAGAAAGGTGACACTAATACAGTCGTCCTTCTGTCCGTCCCTCCAGGTCCAATCGATGCAGGAAAGTACTGATGCCCTCAATTGTCAGTGGGCTGGTAAAAGACTCTCGTGAGCTTCAAGCTCAAGCCTTACGGCCCGAGAATGCTCTTGCATGGCCGCAAAGATATGCCTAGCACTGAGGCTGGACAGTCACTTGCAGTGGGCTTTGTTGGAATAGGGAAAGTGACACGTGCAAATGCTTGTTAGGTCCAGGGAAGGTTCCCGGGACAGGTGCAATTCTGTGGCTCTTCTCGCCAAGAGATTAATTTAGTCGGGGATGGGGTGGGGGTGGGGACAAGAGATAAAATGTGTCTCTAGGCTAAACTCCTCTCATCCCTCCCGAGACGTGGTTCCAGGCCACATACCTGGTCTACAAGGGAATTTCACCAGGCTTATCTTGAATTTTCAGACCCAGCATTAAATTGCCACACGTGCTCTTACATGAATGATCAAAAAAAGTGTCTTCGTGGAGAGGGAGTTTGTACCACCCAGAACTCCCAGCAGTGCATGTTAAAGAAAATCTATGAAGGTAGGTGGAACTTGATGAGATGTTCTTTGACATGAACCAACTTGATTACTGATGGGGGTCATTTGAGGCTCCCGGGATCCTTGGGAGAGGGTCAGGCTGTGATTCCTCAGGAGCTTTAACTTGGGGAAAACTTAGCTTTTTAATAACCAAAGGCAGGAGAGTCAGCCCATCCCAGCAGGCTTATCATGTCTTAAAAGGAGGCAGCAGCAACATGGCTGCTTCTTCCTAAGAAATGGTTTTCCTTGATCACTGAGAAACATACTAGAAGGTCAGGACTATATGTCGATCTTGGTCCTGGCTACATATACTCCTTGACCTTCACACAATGGTATGTGGTAGGCAGTTGTTTATTATTTGTTTGTTTGTGTTTCGGGGGCCACACCCGGCGATGCTCAGGGGAGTGACTGGGCTCTGTGCTCCGGAATCACTCACTCCTGGAGGTGCTCAGGGATGCTAAGGATCGAAGCTGGGTCGGCCACGTGCAAAACAAGCGTCCAGCCCCTATGGTAGACATTGAGTTAAAACCGAGTAAACTAATAAATCATTTTCTAGGAGTCTCTATTTACAGGCTGCCAGAAAAACTTCCAGTCCTTTCTCTCTTAGACCCACTCATCTCCCAGATGCAGCTGACGACCCCAGGAAGCCCCAGGGACAGAATTCCCTTGTGGTTTGTCCTTAGACAGCAGGAGCAACTGACAGGAGGGATGGAGAGGAGGGAAGGCAGGTTCCGGAAGAGGCAGGTGGAAAGTAGCAGGAAGCAAGCCCACTGGAGGTCTTGTCATAGCTTCATGGGGACCAGGGAGAAAGAGAAGCCTGGAGGAAGCTCCTGCTCATGGCAGTCTGTCTCTGCTCCTTCCAGGAGGAAAACTCCAGTTCATGGTTCAGGGATGCGAGAACATGTGCCCATCCATGAACCTCTTCTCCCATGGGACCAGGATGCAAATCATATGTTGTCGGAATCAGTCTTTCTGCAACAAGATCTAGGACTCTCAGCCCTTGCTTCTTGTCCTGGCTAGAGCAGCAGAAACCCTGTAATCCCATGGGTCTGATTTACTTTTAGTTTCTCAGCAACGACTCCCTGTCTCTGTGTCGGACAGAACGTGCAAAGAATGCATCCTGCTCAGATCTCTATTCTTTCTTCTCTCTTGCTCAAATGTCTTATCTTTCTTTTCTGAGATTCTTTGCTGTCCTCTCTTTCCTGTTCCCCTTGCCCCGTCTCTGAATGCTCTTTTAATAAATTCTATATATTGAAAAATAGAGTCTAACATTTTTTGTTGCCACAACCTGCAGTGCTCAGGGCTTACTCCTGGTTCTCCACTCAGAGATCATTCCTGGCAGGGTTTGAGGGACCATATGAGGTGCCAGGGATAGAGTCTGGGTCTGCTGCTGTGTGCAGTGCAAGTGCCTTCCTTGTTGTTCTATTTCTCTGGCCCCAAGTGCAGAGATTCTCACACTCACACAAAGGATTCTTGTGTTGATGGGAATGTTCTTGACTTAATCAATATTAGTTATACTGTTTCACAAGACATTACCATGGAAAGAAATTGAGTGGATCTACAGAATCCAGGGGCTGGGGGGGACAGTACAGTGGCAGAACGCCTGCCTTCAGGCATGAGTGCAGAGGCTCCGTCCCCAGCACCACCCCTTATGCCGAGCTGGATCAGGGACACTCGTCTAGGGTCCTTGATGCACACAGGGCATCTGAGCTCCACTGCACCACAATCAAATGTGTGTGGCAGCGTCATCATCATGAGAATAAAGGGAAACTTTTTTTTTAATTCGAGAACATCCTGACCCCATGCCAGGCTGTCTTCACCAGGGCAACTTGGAAGGGGATGGGTTGAGTTTCCATCCCCGCCCCAGCAAAACTCCAGCAGCTGAAAACCTCCAGAACCCAACTGCAGCCATGCTCAGGGCCGCTCTCCACAGGCTCAGACAAGCCTCACCCATGAGAACCGCAGAAAAACCCAAGTATGTGGGACCTGTGACTGAGATCTCCAAGCTTCCTTGGAATGGGACTGGACTCTTCCCCCCCCAGCTCCCCAGTTTTCCAGTAGCTTGGCAGTCACACCCACAAACTGCCTCTGGTGCCATATAATCTTATCAATGGCCAAGATCCAGAGACTATGAAATAAAGCCTACTGGAAGAGAAAGACATAGAATTTCTTGGAGCGCAGCCACGTGACCTCTTATACACTAGTCCACTGATGTACCAAAAGTAGCATACATTTGTTTGGGTTTAACATATGTGCTTGCAATCTCTTATACAAGGGCTTAAATGGCTCCAGGATGAAATACCAACAATCTTCACACACTTTCCTCTTATGGTGATGGGAAAGTACATGGTGATGGGATTGGTGTTTGAATATTAACTGTAATGAACTATTTGAACAACTTTATAAAAATTAAATTAAAAAATTCATAACTGCATAACAATATTTTAGTACACAATAGTATATCATTAGAAAAGAGTTAAGGTCCCTTAGTTGTCTAGAAAGTATAAAGGATTATCTTCAGACTTTGATAAATTTACCCACAGACAGATATTACCAATTGTGGTGAAGTACTCACTCTTCCCCCCCATCAAATTTTGAAGTTAGATTCAAACTGGGAGGGGAGAAATAGACTTTCAAAGAGAATGGTAAGCAAGACAGAAAAAAGAGAAAATATAAATGCAGGGGCCATGAGGTGGCACAGAGGGCTAGAGCAAATGTTCGCATGCAGGAGCCCACCCACGTGAACTGGGCTCAGCATGTGCCCCCCCTCATCCTGAGTGAGCCCCCCCTCCAAGCACTGTGCCAGACATAGTCCCAAGCATTACTGGGTGTGGCCCATAGGCCAAAAAAACACCCATTTGGATCTAAATATAAAGATAGAAATAAACCCAAACATCAGTAATTACACTGAGTGCATTCTGTACTTCAGTTAAAGACAAAGATGATCAAACTTGACTAAAAATAATTAAGAAGGCCTGAGCGACAGTACAGTGGGGAGGGCGTTTGCCTTGCACGGGACCGACCTGGGGTCGATGCCTGGCATCCCATATGGTCCCCGAGCATCGCCAGCAGTAATTCCTGCATGCAGACTCAGGAGTAACCCCTGAGCAACCAGGTGTGACCCTTAAGATACATCTTATATGTGACAGAAAAATTCTCCATAGAAAGGCTAAAAAGATGCTATGCAAACATTAACCAAAAGAAAGCATGTGGAGTTCTATTACTCTCAGTCCCAAAGCCCGCTGTATTTTTATCTGTAGAAGGGTCCTCCTGGGCCCAGAGGTACTACAGGGAGTAAGGTACTTGCCCAGTCCAAATCTCCTGAGCACTACCAGGGGCCACCCCTGAGCACAGAGCCAGAAGTAGTCCCGGGGCACTGCAGGATGTGCCCCTTCCAAAAAATATTCAAAAAGCAAAGAGGATCACTGCTAAATACGTACATGGTTTAATTCACTGAGATGTGACAAGTTTGCACCCATATGCAACCTAAGAATGTATCACTTGTTTCTGTATCACTTGTCATCCCGTTGCTCATCGATTTGCTCGAGCGGGAGCCAGTAACATCTCCATTCATCCCTGTCGCATGCTAGTGTAGCCCAATGACATCTGCTCGCTCCAGGAACATGAAGAGCATCAAACTGTTCATTCAGGGTCTTGATGAAGAAGTCTGACCATCTCATAGGTGGGCGGCCAGGCATTCTTTTGATATCCCATGGAATCCAGTCGGTAACAGCGCTAGTCAAGCAGTCATCTCCAAATCGCATTACGTGTCCGGCCCATCTGATTTTCCCCTCCAGGGCTCACTGCCTCATCGTGGCGGGGGGTGGCAATGGTGCCAACTGGCAAAGAGTGAACCAACAGGTGCTGCCCAGAGATGCAGGCAGGTGCGTGTTTGTCAGCGTGCAAACTAAGAATACAGCCCCAAAATATATAAAGCAAAGTCTAGAGTACTAGGGGAAATGCACAACCAAGGTGAATTTGTGCTTCCTCTGTAGCTCATTAAATAAGTAGGTAATATCTAGAAAATGTGACTATTACCTGAGTCAATCACACATGTAGAAGCATGTATGTGTAAGCACACACAAAGGGAGCCAGAGCATACAGCAGGGAGGACGCTTGTCTTGCATGCGGCCAACACAGGTTCAATCCCCGGCATCCCATGTGGTCCCCTAAACCAAACAGGAGTGACTCCTGAGCACAGCTAAGGGTGGCCCCAATTTTTTTTTAAACCTGAAAAGCACAAATATATTATTTATAAGGACCAACTATAGGATGGGGGGCACCTCCCTGTAAAGCATCAAGCCAGTGAGTTCTCTCAGTTTGGTGCCCAGCCCAGCCCCAGTGACTGAGCCAAGGACAATGTGTGATCTTGGACCCTAAATCAAGGGCATGTTAGCACAACCAAGAGTGTCCCGCCCAGTGCACAGACCCATGTGTGAGCCCCAAAACCAAAGTGCATCACCCTGACCATCACAACAACCAAAGGCAAGGATCTGGGTATGTGGAACAGTCCTAAAAGATCAGCAGCTCCAGGGCCGGAGAAGGTACAATGGGTAAAGTGCCTGTCTTGCATGCAGCTGACCTGGGTTCAATCCCCGGCATCCCATATGATCTCCTGAGCCCACTAGAAGTGATCCAGGAGCATTGCTGGTGTGGCCCCGCAAAAGACAAAGCCAAAATAAAAAATCCAACAGCAAAAAGATCAGTGGCTCCTTTCTGCTGCACGCACCAGTGGGTGCAAGTTGGTGAAAGCCAGGAAGGTGGGCCCCCATCCAAGATGTGAAATCACTGGGTGTCACTACAGATGCAAAGCAAGCAGACGATGGCACTTCTCAGGGCCCTACAGCCACCTGGTGGCTGCAACTGGCAGCTACCCCTGCAGAGCCACAGCTGCTGGCGGCAACCACCAAAAGCTCAGAACACCAGTCTCCTGTCCACAGCTCCATGGACACAGTTGCACAGACTCATCAACAGCCACCTTCAGAAAGAGACCCCCTTGGAAGCGTGCAGCCCTGTGAGAAGCCGGGACCAAGTCTGAGTTCAAGATGGGCAAGAACAACTCCTAAGGCACCACCCCCCTTCTGTGTTATCCCCCTACCCACCCACCCTGACTTGGTGGCTGCTGTGGTGCCCGAGGGTGGCACATGCCCAGCTTCAGCGCCGTTATGGAGCCTGACACGTGCTCTCCAGGGGCTGCTGCCCGCCAGGAGTCACACTTCTGGCCACAGAGCCCACATGTCTTTACTAGCAGCAGCACTGACTGGGGCTGCACTTCTCTGTGGTGCTCACATACGCCTGGCCGGGAACAAACCTGTGTGGTGCCAGGGACCCACAGAGACTTCAGGCTCCAAGGGCGCAGCTGCCAGGCTCACTCTTGGCACGCGGAGTGTCCCAGGCCTTTAGACTGGCGTCCATGGGCGTGCGGGGACGGGGTTCCGCTGGGCTATTCCTCTGGGCCTGGAAGATGCACTTTTTCATCTGTTTTGTTTCCATCATCAAAGACAAAAAAGAAAAGAGGAATTGGGGGCTGGGGGGGAGGGGAAGAACCAAAATTTGATCCAGATAACAGAAATACAACATGTTAAAACTGTGGCATGAAGTGAAGCAGTAGAGGGAAATTTATGCTTTAAAATGCTTGTGTGAAATACCTGAGTAAGACTTTGTATTCACAAAGTCAGAGGACAGAGGAAACAAGTAAAACCTACCACATTGATCAAATCGGCAGCTCCAGACTGAGGGAAAACTGTATGGCAAACTGGCTAGATTCTTCTACCAATAAACCAAGATGGAAAAGAAGGGACAATAGTAAAACTTACAGACCAAAAAGCAAGCAAAACGTGGATAAGCAGGTAAGATGCTCACCTGGCATACAGCTGGCCAAGATGTGATTCCCCTAACCACATGGTTTCCAAAGTGAGACTAAGAGTGATTCCTGAGCACAGAGCCAGAGTGACCCAAGAGATGGGATGGCCCAAAAATCAAACAGAAAAAAAGTGAAAATACACCATTCAATTGCAAAGGACTTTATTTGGATTATTATTCAAAAGCATAGTGAAAAATAAGAATTAAAAACGCAGGGCCTATGGGGCTGGAGTGATAGCACAGCAGGTAGGGCGTTTGCCTTGCACGTGGCCAACCCGGGTTCAATTCCCAGCATCCCATATGGTTCTCTGAGCACCGCCAGGGGTGATTCCTGAGTGCAGAGCCAGGAGTAACCCCTGTGCATTGCCAGGTGTGACCCAAAAGGCAAAAAAAAAAAAAAAACCACCTCAGGGTCTAGAGCAATGGTAGAGTAGGTGAGGCCACTTACCTCACACACAGCCGACCTGGGTTCGATTCCCAGCATTCTCACACACACACACACACACACACACACACACACACACACTTTCCCACAAAATTTTAGCTGCTGGGAGCCAGAGAGCGGCCAAGGTGCTTGCCTTGCATGCGGCTGAGGCCGAGTCCCAAACTCCTAAGTCATTGGGTGTCACTGGTCCCCTGAGCTCTGCCAGACGTGGTCCCCGAACACAGGATGTTATAACTGCAGGACGATATCTCTGGACAATAAATCCCCCCTTCCCCCATTTTTTACAGGGGAATTTGCAGATTTTCACTGACAAAATATACTTTTTTAATGGGGGGGAGTTTGGGGGCCACACATAGCTGTTCCCTGTGCTTAGGGAACATTTCCAGCAGTGCTTGGGGGACCACATGCGGTACCAGGGATCAAATCAGGGCCTGTGGCATCCCAGGCAGACACTTTAACTCTTGTATCATCCCTCCAGCCCCAGATACTAATAGTAAAAGCATTAATAATCAACATTGCTTTTTAAAAAAAAGGATGACAAAAAGCTTTTGTTCAACAAAGTACAAAAAACTCTTCATATAAATGAATACATTTAAGACTACCAACAACTCTGGGGTCAGGAGATAGTACAGTGTATCACGCCTTGTACGCCACTGACCTGAGTTTGATTCCGAACACCAAATGGCCATGAGCACATGTGGTCATGGAGGTTGCTGACACTCTTGGGTGTGGGCTTGGAGGTTCCCAGCACCGCCAGGGTGGTCCGAGGATCCCCAGTGCCACCTGAGTAGCATCACATACTTGGGCCCCTGCATTGAACCCCTGCCCCAGTGGGACCCGGCGTCTCCTAAGCACTGCTTGGGAGTCCCACCACCACCACCCACACCCACACCCACACCCACACCCACATAAAAGACCCACCAATGCTAAAACAGTTGTGATCAGCCTTCTTCATGCAGAGGCAGTTCAGTTTCCGTGTAACTAACCAGGCTTTGTCTGTCCTAACTTGAATCAGATTTTTCCCACCGGGAGACACATATTCCGCAGCTGACCTTGTTTACTCTCTCTTCACCTGCCCCTGACACAGCGGTATTTCCCCTACCAAATATTTCATTCATTTCTTCAACACTCATTATTCGACATACATTTATTGAGCACTTAACTACTTGCCAGGATGTTCAATATACAAAACACACAAGGTCGACATGGATACAAAATCTAAGTTTACATACATTTTCATGGGGAGACAGACAATAAATAAATAATTTCAGGTGGTGATCACTTCTGGAAGAAACTATTACATGATTGGTAATAATTGGGCTTAACAGGGACGTTTGGGCTCAGGTTCGGGGGGGGGGGGGGGGGAGCTAGATCCATGACACAAAGTCCTAAAGGGGTTTCCGCTGAGACACACCAACACAAAGGCCCTGGAAGGGGAAGCCCCGGACAGCGGATGCAGCGGACAAAGGCCTCGCAGCCGGCGTTACAGTGAGCCAAGAGGACAGGCGTTTGGAGGGACAGAGTCAAGTCAGAGTGAAGAGTTCAGATCCAGTCTTGGTCACTAGAAGTCACCGGAGGTGTTCTGTTTTGGGGGAAGAGGTGTAGGGGTGTTTGGGCCACACCCAGCACTGCTCCACCTGGCTCTGTGCTCAGGGCTCACTTACTGGAGAGCTGGGGGACCACCTGCGATGCCAGGTTGCTGGAAGTTTCTGAGTACAGGAGGGTGAGCACTATTTAACCTTTAAAGACTAGAATGGTGGCTCAGGACTATGAAAAGCCCGAGGGAAAAGACAGGCTGGAAAACGGCAAGAGTTGAAGTGGGAAAACAGATTTAATAATAGACACCCGGGAGAGAGATGGAGCTTAAATTCAGGTGACAGCAAAAAAAACAAAACAAAACAAAAAAAACCCAAAAAAAAAACCCAAGAGAGGTGCTGAGCTCCCAGCTGTATTTTGACAGACCAGATGCACTGAGTCTATTTACTAAATACTGTAACATTCTAGGTGCTGTGTGAGGCTCTGAGGTGAGGGTGGATGGGTGGGGGACACACAGAACTGAACAGGATAGATCAAGTTCTGGACCCAAAGAAGCTGACGTAATATATAAACCAACGGGGAAAACAGACATATGGACATTAAATTATCTCAAAATTAGATTCAATATAAGTGTTATGAAAAATAAAGGGGCTGGGGTGGAGCGTTAGTACAGTGGGTAGGGCGTTTGTCCTGCACGTGGCCAACCCAGGTTCAATCCCCGGCATCCCATAGGATCCCCCAAGCACCGCCAGGAGTGATTCTGGAGTGCAGAGCCAGGAGGAACCCCTGAGCATTGCTGGGTATGACCCAAAAGCCGAAAAAAAAAAGAAGGAAAAGAAAAAGAAAGGAAAGAGTGACAGAAGGGTGTGATTTTAGGTAAGCCAAGTAATGATTTTCCAGAGAAGGTGACACAGAGGCAAAGACAGAAAGGGAAGCACAAGTTTCAGGAACAGCGAGGACTAGTGTTCTGGAGATTGGAACGGCCAACACAAGGACACCCGATTCAGAGTGATGAAAAGTCATGAGGACAGACAGCAGGGCGGGCACCTGGCTCACATGTCAGAGCATCATTCCAACTGCCCATCTGAACGAGAGAGGCCTCGGCCCACACATGGGTCACGGTGCCTCTGCCTAGCGCAGTGTTGTCCCAGCACAAGGAGGGGACGTTTCTAATGTACTGGGCGGACGGGAGAGGATTCGTGGCTTGACAGTAGACTGTTAATCACTTCAACGATGATTCCTAGAGTTTGGGCTTCAGAAACTGGAGCTTGACATAACAGTTATTGAGATGATGGAAGTGAGGGAGGAAGAGGCTGAAGGTCACAGGTCAAAGCCGTTTCTGGTCATCATGTCCAGTGGCCTTGTGGAGGAAGCAGGAAGGCTGCAGCTCTCGGTGTCTGAAGCTCACTGAAGAGATTAGAGCCTGTGCTAACGTAGTGGCTGGCTGACAACGCTCAAGAACATTTCTTTCCTGGTTGGCAATTTACCGAATCTACTCTTAGGGGCTGCCTATTAGTTGAAACCTATTCCTCCTTTGCCTACTCTTTGGTAACAATTTTACCTGTAAGCACTGATATACAATCAACTTGAACCATAAAATTTTGTATGTTCTTGGCTTCAAAGAAGGTAATTTTATGAACTACCAAAAGGAATACAGAAATCCAAGCCAACATATCCAAAAGTTAATAAAACTTTACACAAAGAACATCTTTATATATCTAGTAAGAAGAAGAATCAGTAATCAGATTTATTTCTTTTATAGCCTTCTTCTCCCTCTTTCCTTATCACCTAAGAGCTTAGTCATCAATAAGTTCACAGAATTAACTATTCATTTTCAAAACAGAATTTATTTCTGCAATAAAAAATTAAAATATGGCTGTGAAGGTAGGATATAGAAAAATATTATACTTGTGCAACAGTAGTATTAGAAAAAAAGGTAGTTAAGCACTAGCTCTTATATGCTCAACTTCTACTCAAAGACCAAGCAGCATTTTGTAATTAACTACACTAGAAAAAACATATTCACCTGCAATTTTAATTAATAGCTGTCATTCAAAAACAGTGTTTAAATACCTGGTCACTGCCCCTTTGAAGTTGTCAGTATAAAATCCAAGGCTATGTTTTTCAAAGTTGGCTTCACATCAGAGACTAATGAACCTAACATCCCAAACGCACAAGGATTGTCTTTTTAAATTCATCCATTTGATGACACCAATAGGTCAGTAAAAATAGGACAAGGCTATATCTATCATATTCCATAATATTAGTAGAAACACTGGTGAGTTCCCGTGCCCCGAAAGCTTGGTTTCTATCTGGTGGATCTCAAGTTTAGACACTGGACGAAGAGGTATCTGATGAATTCTATTCGTCCCTTCCCCAAAGTTCTACTTAGAGTGAAGATGTAGGTATCACTTTACACAGGACGTACATCAAGACTGGAACGTGTTCGGTTAACAAGGGGAGGGGACTCTGCAGCGACTACCCAGCCAAGGAGAATCTTCTCTAGGAAGAGTCATGTCAACATAGCAGCACCATATTCACCAGGAGATCCCGGAGCCCAGGGCTCCATCACGTGGCAGGAAGCCAAACTTTCTGGCTGCTGATCACATCACTCAGCTTCCCTTTAATCTTCAGGAAATGTCTCTTGAATTCCAATCCATCACCCTATATAAGAAGCAACATCAAAAAATAATGTAAAAACAAAACAAAACAAAACCTATGCCATAAAAGCAAACCAATCTTTAGCAACAAATTGAAACAAGCATCCCTGAAGAAATGACCGTATAAAATAGTTCTGACCGGAGTCTGAGTCCACCACTCTCCCCACCACACTGGGCTCAGAGCCTGTTTCAAACATCTCTATCTGCCTTTGGGAGAAAGCTAAACCACTGCAGAGAGTAAGACTGCAGGTAAGACTGGTACGCAGCTAGGCGGTTCATCCCAGCAATACCTAACCCCCAAGCACAGCTGGGTGTAACCCCAAAACAAAGCCAAAGGAATTAGGGGGTTTTAACTACACAGCTATGCTTAAGCCAAAGTACAGTACTGGTGATAGTACAGTGACCAGGGAGCTTGTCTTGCACGCACCCAACCCAGGTTTGATCCCTGACACCCCAGATGGTTCCCCAAGCACCACCAGGAGTGATCCCTGAGCACAGAGCCAATACTCAAAAGTCCTGAGCATTGCCAGGTGCGGCCCAAACAAAAGCAAACAAATAATATACTGTAATACTAAGCCTAGTGGTGCAGTGATAAGACTGCATTCTGGGGACAGAGCAATAGTACAGCATGTAGAGCAGTTTGCCTTGCATGGGTGGCCGACCCAGGTTCAATCCTGGCATCCCACATGGTCCCCCAAGCACTGCCAGGAGCAACTCCTGAGTGCAGAGCCAGGAGTAAGCCCTGAGCATCTCTGGATGTGGCCCCAAAACTACAATAACAACAACAAAAACACAAAGACTGCATTCCATCAGGATCTTAACAATCTGATCCAGCATCTGGACAACAGTTCTATAGTATAATCCACAATATGGAACGTGAATTACTCTTCCAATCTTTGGACCCAGCTCTAAACTGATTTTACTGTCTTAATTTACAATCATTTAAATTTTTTAATTTGTGACTTACTTATACTTAAAAAAAAAAAAACACTTTTACAAGGAAACTGTCACCAAAAATATGCTTTAGAAGACTAGAACTGTAGGGGGCTGGACCTATAGCACAGCAGGTAGGGCTTGCACGCGGCCGACCCGGGTTCGATTCCCAGCATCCCGTATGGTCTCCTGAGCACCGCCAGGAGTAATTCCTGAGTGCAGAGCCAGGAGAAACCCCTGTGCATCGATCGCCGGGTGTGACCCAAAAAGTTAAAAAAAAAAAAAAGAAGAAGACTAGAACTATAGCACTGTCATCCTGTTGTTCATCAATTTGCTCAAGTGGGCACCAGTAATGTCTCCATTGTAAGACCAGTTGTTACTGTTTTTGGCATATCGAATATACCATGGGTAGCTTGCCAGGCTCTGCCAAGCAGGCAGGATACTCTCGATAGCTTGCCGGGCTCTCCAAGAAGGATGGAGGAATTAAACCCAGGTTGGCCGCGTACAAGGCAAACGCCTTACCCGCTGTGTTATTGCTCCAGTCCTCATAAGACTAAGTTTTTAAAAATTAAGTTACAGCAAGTAGGATGCTTGCCTTGCATGTGGCTGACCTGGGTTTGATCCCCAGCATCCCATATAGTCCTAATAGTGGTTTCCGAATGCAGAACCAGGAAGAACCCCTGAGCATCTCCAGGCATGGCCCAAAAAACAAAAATTAAAAAAAAAAAATACAACTGACCCTCCTCAAAAATAAAATTAAAAAATTAAGCTACATTACTTTTGTATACAGATATTTGTATATACATGTATATAGATGTTGCATATACAAACACAAAAATTCTCTGCACCTCCAGGAGAAAGTAGCCCCAGAGTACCACTAGGTATGGGCCCTCCCACTCCAAAGAGAATCTTCATACAAGAGTATTTACAAATTAAGACTATCATAATGAAATAGATAAAAAGCAAATCTGTTCTCTTCAGATGTTAAGATTAAGCTTGACTATTTTCTCCTTTATACCTTTTTATATTTTTAAAAACTTCTCTTTAACAAAGGCAAAAACAAAGAAAAAATATCACTGGGGGTCAGAGTGGGTAAGGCACTACCAACCCAGGTTCCATCCCGGGCATCCCATATGGTCCCCAGAGCTACCAGGAGTGATCTCTGAGGGCAGAGCCAGGAGTCAGCCCTGAGCACAGCTGGGTGTGGCCCCAAAACCAAACTAAAACCAAAAAATCCACTGTTCTACATACCTTAGAGAGCCGGAAATCAACTAAGATCTTCTCATCCATTTCTACCAAATTCACTTTGAATATCAGTTTATTGTTTCTCCTATCCGTTGTTGATACAGTTACCTAAGGCCAAAAAAAATGAGATTAAGCAAATGTGAGGCATAGAAAACTCTTTTTAAAAATGAACTATAACCTGAGGTTAGTGGCATATGGGTGGGGGTGTGTGGCAGCAGGCCCACCTACCTAGCCAAGCATCGCCAGGCGTGGCCCCTGCCCTATCTTGGGGGCCACCCCCAGTCAAAAACCTATCAACAAAGCATACCTGATTCATACAACTCTTCTTCCACTGGTAACCCAATTTCTCACAAGTCTCTTTCAGGCACTGGTAAGATTTATCTGCATCCAATTTGGTAAAGAATCGAGTCATTCTTTTCACCAGACGCTGCCAGGGGTTCTATAGAGCAAAGAAGAGGAAAGCTGAATAAAACGCTTTTCACCTAAAGCAGTTACAGCACAGCTATTGTCTGAAAATTCCTTTATGTGAAGGCCTCCTCTAATTCTCTCTTCCTCACCAAAGACTTCCAAGATTTATACCTTTAAAGAACACGTTAGGGCCTAGAGCCGACCCATATTCAATCCACGAAACCACATATGGTCCCCCAAGATCACCTGAGCACAGAGCCAGAAGTAAGCCCTCTATGTAGCCCAGGTAGCCCCCGCACCCAGCAATTTAATTAATTAATTAATTAATTAGTTAGTTAGTTAGTTAGTTAAAAGGGCTTTAAGTATTTGAAAGACCAAACTAGCTTACCTGTGAAGATCCTGGGGTGCCCAGTAATTGGCTATTCAGCAGCATGTGGTCAGGACATGTGGGCTGGGAAAAGCTGATTCCTTGGACCAGTTTATCGATGTAGGAGGGGCTGGAGTCCCATAAGGAAAGGCCTGTCCGTGGTTCTGGCTGGGAACTGGAGTACTTCACATTTTCTTCACTGAGGCATCAACGTACAGGAAAAGCGTATCTTTAGATAAAATCTACCAGGTTTTCCTTAAATCACACCATCACTTTCACACAGATTAAAGTCAAAATTATGTAATGTGAAACTACATAATAATAAAAACAATATTAATCATTCAGAAGCTAGTTCCACAAGGAATAGTATATGGAACACCTGGCTGATCTTGACGAACCAATCTCACCTGGGAGCACCGTTTGATGGAGAGAAGTCCAAACTGGAGTGAATATGCTTCGAGAGCCCGCCAGGAGACTCCGATACACCACCCGAAGTGACTCGGGGCCTCTTTGCCCCTGGAAAAGAAAAGATAAATACCAATACTTTCAGGTATTCTGCGTATATACCTTTTAGATCAACCCAACTGGCAACTTGAAGCATAAAAGCATATGGAAACAAAATGCCTTGAAGACAAACCATGGCTCTTCCCAGCATGGTTCTCACAAGAAATGGAGTGAAAACTCACACTCACTTTTCAAGTTACACATTTCATAAAACTGACTAGTAGTAAGAATGTTGATACTAAGGCTTTAGTTTGAATGGTACCACTTAATGGTAGCAGGACACCGGTCTCAAAGGGAGAGGTCCAGCCAAAGGATGAAACAGACATTCGAGAATGAACATTCTACAGCACTCTTGGGTCCTCCAGAAAAGCTTTACCAAGAGTTATCATTAGACCAGGAAAGGTCTTATAAAAGCCACTGGCCTCACCCAGACCCTCAGTCCTGTTTTTCTATTGCTTTTCTCCAAATGGTTAATTCAAAACTCGTCACTCTTGCTAAATTCCTAAGACACTCTCCAGTACCAAATTACTTAGTGTATAAAACCACTTTCCATTTCACAGAAAAAAAAAAAAACACCTTTGTATTTTAAGGATATTACCTTTCTTGAGTGGCTTGTTATACCATCGGTCTTTTTTGATGTCTGGGATAGTGATCCTTACTGATGGATTCTCTACTAGGATTTTATGCAGCAGGGCTGAAGACAAACATTAAGACAACATTAACAAAAGAATCGTGCAGAGAAGGACAGTCTATAGTGTGTGCTTTACTTGGAGCTTTACTTGGCTCCTTCAGTCCAAACATTTCTGGGGAAGAGAAAGAATAAAGCTACCCAGTCACTGCCTCCATGTCTTTAACGTGTCATACAACGATTCTTTGTTACTGTCCAAGAATATTCGTCTTGGTTGTGCGTCCCCAAAGCCTTCAAACATGACATTAACAAGAAAGATGCAAAACACCCTTGTCCCTTCTGAATGTCAAACTTCATGGTTCTAATATATCATAGTAAGTCCTCATTCACAATCTTACTAGGAGAATTTATTTTCCAGTTACCTTTCTTTGATGATGGTGGTGGCTGGTGGGTAGGTGAGGGGTGCTGAGGATTGAATCTGGAGTCTGTATCTTTGAGTTATATCCCCAGCCCCTGCAGTAATTTTTTAAAAATACTCCCTACCGGGGCTAGAGCAATAGCACAGCAGGTAGGGTGTTTGCCTTGCATGCGGCCAACCCGGGTTCGAATCCCAGCATCCTATATGGTCCCCTGAGCACCGCCAGGAGTAATTCCTGAGTGCAGAGCCAGGAGTAACCCCTGTGCATTGCCGGGTGTGACCCAAAAAAGCAAAAAACTTTTAAAGAAATAATATAAACAACAACCATGTCCTGAAGTATCTTCTTATCTTGATAAATAATTAACATCTCGTGATAACAAAACCAATTTCTATTTGGGGGAGGCACATTTGGCTCCCGAGCTCTATGATCAGAGGTGACATTTGTCTCTGTGCTCAAAAGACCATGTGCAGAACTAGGATTCCAACCCTGGTGCCCGCAGCCAGACCTCTCTATCTCTCCAGCCCCCCAAACTAATTTGTTTCTAGTGGACCAAACATTAAATGTAAAAGTTATTACAGTCAGCAAAATAGTTTCGAGAACAAGGTTCTTGACATGCACGTGACTGCCCTGAGTTCAATCCCAGCACCACATACGATCCCCTGAACCCATAGGAGTGATCCCTGAGCTCAGCCAGTGTCAGCCCTGAGTAAAGCGGAGTATGGATCCAAGAACCCTTCCCCACAAAAAAACGCAGACAGGGGCTGGAGGGGGTAGGCTGTTTGCCTTGCACATGACAGGCTGGGTTCAATTCCCGGTATCCCATGTGGTCCCCCAAGCACAGCAAGGAGTAATTCCTGAGTGCAGAGACAGAAGTAACCCTTGAGCATCGCTGGGTGTGACCCAAAAAGCAAAAAACAAACAGGGGCTGGAACAATAGCACAGCGGGTAGGGCGTTTGTCTTGCACACAGCTGACCCCAGGTTAGATTCCCAGCATCCCATATGGTCCCTGAGCACCACCAGGAGAAATTCCTGAGCACAGAGCCAGGATGCACAGAGCCTGTGCATCGCTGGGTGTGACCCAAAAAGCAAAAAACAAACAAACAAAAAAAAAAACACCAAAAAAACAACTACACAGACAAAGCAAAGCCATAAAAACACAAATGAAAATACTGGGAGTTTTCTCCTAAAAAAAAAAAAAAAACCAAAAACGACAGAACTCTAAAATTTCTATGGGAATTCTTTTTTTTTTTCTTTTTTTGCTTTTTGGGTCACACCCAGCAATGCACAGAGGTTACTCCTGGCTCATTCACTCAGGAATCACCCTTGGCGGTGCTCAGGGGACCTCTATGGGAATTCTTTAATAAAGTAGCAAAGACCCCTTCCTAATATGACAATATATGCAGAAACAACAAAGGAGAATAGATTTGAACAAAAAGAAATGTAAAACTTCTCTATGTCCAAATAGCATTAACAATAAAAATAAATGGTATGGTCTTAAAAAAAATGCAAAGATGACATTAAATATTAGAAAGAAACAAAAGGAAAAAAACTTTAGAAATTATACAAAGTAATAAGAAATGCTCTATGCCAAAAATGAGCAAAATAGACAATCCACAAAAATAAAAAAAAAACTATCATATTGAGGACATATAACATCATTGTTATTAAATTTAAAACCGATTTTATAACTATGAATACAAATTTTCCAAGCCTACAAGATCAAATACTTTTAAAACTTAAAAGTCTCATTTAAAAATGATTTAAAACCCACGAGGAAGAATATGCCGAGCAGATGCCAGCCCCAAGTCTGGTACTGCCCGCCTGACCACTCCAGTCGCTCTAGCCTGGCCCACAGTGGGCCCGCCTCTGCCATACATGACACCCTTTAAACAACTTCTTACTTAACATGTGTACAAAGATTCAGTTATACACAAGTTAAGATGAGTGCTAGATCATCTTAAAGCGAAAAGATCTTCAAAATTTAAATCTGCAGCATCAAGAACTGGTTAAGTATACTTAACTATAGGTCAGGCATATCCACAAAACAGGTACCAAGACAACCTTTAAAAACAATGATGCAGACCCACTCACAGCCATGAAAGCATGTGCACGGGGCTGACAGCAGAGACAGCAAGACGCCTGCCCTGGGTGCAGCCCACCCAGTTTGACCCCCAGCACTGCATATAGTCCCTGAGCAAGTGTCACCCCCCCAGCCCCCAGCATGGCTATCCACTCCCAAGAATGACCCCTTGTGTTCAGAGCCAGAAGGAGCCCCTGAGTCCTGCTGGGAGGTGGAAGTGGCATAGCAAGCCCTCTCCTCACCAAATAAACAAAACCCTTACCAAAAAATTGTGAACAAAGCAACATAATAGGTTACAAAATAGCAAGTCTAGTGCAACTTCCCATTCTAGGAAAACATAACATGTAACAACTTCGGAACATGCAAATGTAACATACCTTAATAACAAAGTATTAGAAGCAGGGGTCAAAATACCCAAAGAAGTGACTTAGACTGCAGGGTCCCACATTCCAGACAGCTGGCAGCCATAGCAGCTGTCTTTAGGCATGAGGCTGCAAATTCACATCCCAGCACCACCCTGGTACAAAGGATGACCCAGATGGCACTGCCCTCTGGGACCCCGAGCGCCCCGTAACCAACTGCGTGCAGGTATTACAACTGCGAGTATGATGTCTGCCAAAACAGATAACCCAGTTTACCTAGAGGAGCAGAATCGATCTTTTTCCAAGGGTTGAGGTACGTTTTTTTTTCTTTCCAGTCAGAATATTCCTGACAACTATCACTGGGCTGGTCCCATGGCAATTCTGAGGGGAAAAAAAAAAGTTAAGTTAGGGGTTTTTGAGCCTTGACAGTGACACTATATAGAAATCACGGTAAGGGGGGGGAAACAATACAAATTGATTTAATTTCCTCCAAATTACCTTAATATTCTTCAAATTAAGAATGTCAACTTGCAGGGGGGAGGAAATAAAACTGGGGCACTGGGAGCTCCCCAGGGGTGCTCAGGAGGACTGGGGGCCTCCCAGCTACTCTCATCCAAGCAACTTGATGCAAGCAAGGAGGATGCATGCTGCCTGGTCCCACCGGTGCCAGGAGTACCCTGGCCGCTCCAGCGATGTGGGGACCTCCTGGGCTCTACCTGACAACGCTCCGAGGACCAGGTGTTGCATACACTAGCCATGCACCTCAGCCACTGGACTGACTATTGCAGGGCTCCAGAAATCTGAGGCACATATAAACCACCATTTATAGATATATAAATGTGTATAAACAAATATTAAAAGAAATAGCTTCTATACTTCAGTTACTAGCAACAGCACCTTTATTCATTATCTATTTGTTATTGGGGGATGGGAGTGCAGCATTCCTGGAGGTGCTGAAGAAAGAACTACTATTGGTTCAGTGCTCAGGAGACCTCAGGGTGCTGGAGATTGAATCCAGGCCCAGGCCGCCTGCAATGCATGCACTGAGTCAGCAATATGCATTCTTTCATTCTGTTTTTATTTTTTTGGGGGGAGGGGGCGAGGCACACCCAAGTGATACTCAAGGACTACCTCAGCTCCGTATTCCTGGCAGTGCTGGGACTTGAAGCAGGAATATAAGGCAAGTGCCTTAACACCTGTACTACCTCTCTAGTCCCGGCAAGACACAGTTTTTAACAAACAAAAACCCTTCAGAAACCAAGAAGCTCAAATGGTTTGTGTGGGCCAGAGTGGGTGGGGTAGGGCGTTTGCCTTGCATGCAGCTGACCCAGGTTCAAATCAACCCTTGACCCAGGTTCAATCCCCGGCATCCCATGTGGTCCCCCAGCACCTCCAGGAGTACTTCCTGAGTGCAGAGCCAAGAGTAACCCCTGAGCATTGCCAGGTGTGACCCAAAAAGCCAAAAAAAAAAAAAAAAAACCAATCAAATGGCTTGTGTGTTGTTCTGCATGTGGGAGGGGAAGGGTGTGACCCCAGGACTGCAGGGAAGACCCCAAAACCCACAAACAAACAAGTAATTAATCCGGATTAAACTCTTTGTTGTTCTTATATTTATATCATACACAAACATGAATTCCCTTATTTTGGCAAAACAAATCTGATTTTCCGTGTAGAGTTTAACCATTATTAAGCAACTCTTACCTCCAGCCAACATGGCTGTAAGTACTATTCCACAGGACCAAACATCCACTGGTTCTGCATGAAATTCTTTCCTTTTTAGAAGTTCGGGAGCAACATAAGGTAAAGTACCGCACATCTTATTCAATAAACGTTCCCGATTATTATGCCGAAACACTGTTGCCAAGCCAAAGTCAGAGATCTTGAGGTTATCTAAACCAAAGGAGAAAAATGACATGGATAAAAATCTCTTCTTTTTCTCGTTTTTTTTATAATTTACTAAGGCACCATGATTTACAAAATTACGCCGCATGACTGAGAGCTCTGGGCACACAATGCTCCAACACTAATCCCATCAAGAGTGTCAATTTTCCTCCACCAAATGAGAGAAATGTTCTGTAAATCCTTAAAGAAGTTAGGCTTTACTGGAAAAACATAAGAGAGATGATTAAAAAGAAATTTCAGAAAGGAAAAAATAAGAGATAGCCTCATTTAACTACAACTAGAAAATGACCTTAACCTTTCTCTTAGCTTAAGAGAACCATGAATACACCAAATGCTGTCTCAGGTGAGGTGGAGGCAATGGAGGAGGCTAGGAAGAAGGTCGTGAGGTTATGCAGAAGCACCAACGACAGACCAGGCATGACTTTCTCAGCAGCAAACAAATCCAACTGGCATGCTCTTGTGGTTTACACAAGAACTCAAGATCCAGAACTTGTCAAGAGGTTGATCAATGGAGGAGAAACTATAAAATACACATCAGAAGAGCAAACTTCTACACTAATTTCTCATCTTCAACACCCAGAGGAAGGACTTTCAATTAAACTAACACTTAGTGAACATCTACCTCTGCAAAATTGAAGATCAACAATAGGTAACTCTGGTGAAGGTCATGGAAATAGAGACCACCACATAACCCTTTCACAAGGAAATCAAAGCTAATCTTAAGAGTTAGGAAAGACTCTGGGGCTGGAGCAATAGCACAGCGGGTAGGGCGTTTGCCTTGCACGCAGCCGACCCAGTTCAATTCCCAGCATCCCATATGGTCCCCTGAGCATCGCCAGGAGTAATTCCTGAGTGCAAAGCCAAGAGGTAACCCCTGTGCATTGCCAGGTGTGACCCAAAAAGCAAGAAACAAAAAAGTTAGGAAAGACTCTTCTATGATCAAGGATATCAACTGGTTTTCTTAGCGGGTATAAACTACCAAAGAGCTCGGTAAGAGAAGATTTTAGATGTACTTTATCTAGTGAGTCTGGCGATGTTTAAATTCCTTTTACAACATTCCTGATAATTCAGTTCTATACTTAGTACATTCAAAGGCAACCTACTCAGTCTTTCAACAGATTAACTGGGGTGTGTGTATGTCAGGGGAGATCTTTGTACTTACCCAAATAGCTTCTGCAGAGTCTACCCATATATTCTACTTCATTGTATGTTTGTGTGGCAGAGGACTGAACCCAGGGCCCGACACATGAAGCATGAGCTCTCCCCTGAACCAGCTCCCCGGCCTCTCCCCCACAAATTCTGAAAGACTGTATTTAATAATGAACAAGTTTCCCCTGCATTCCTTCAGTTATCTTATTTTACATGATCTGTAGCCCTTCCACCGTTGTGGTCTTTCTGCTATAAAAGCACTGTAGTATGGGCTGGAGAGACAGCAGGTAGAGCGCTTTTATGGGGAAGACTTGCGATCCATAGGGTCCCCCAAACCCCACCAGGAGTGATCCCTGAGTGCAGAGGCAGGAGTAGGACCTGAGCACCACAAGAAGTGGTTCTCCCCTCCCCCACCCCCCAAAAAAGACAAAAAGCAAAAAAGAAAGTAAGTGTTGCAATAGTCTACACGCCTTTACATAATTCCTGGTCTGGCCTCACATGGGTAGTTGGGCTGTTTCTGTTTCTACATTTCTTATCCTAAGTAAGATCGCCTTAGTTTTCTAACGACCAAATCACACTGGTGACTGATATGCCACATATTGGTTACTTAATTGGTTGGTCTGTCCAATCTAAATTTTGGATTTTCTGCCGTTTGGAAAATAACTCATGAAACCCGATCTACCTCTCTGGTCTAATAAGTTTATATTCATTTCAATACATTTTTTTGAAAATCTACTCTGCCAGTAACTAGTCTTCTATTTCATTAAACAGAACACTAAAATAAATACAAAAAATACTGTCTCATGCAAGTGACTCGTTGTCTGTTTACAGTTTTTCAGTGCTGAGGGCTTCCTTCTAGGTCTGTGCTTGGGGTTCACTCCTGGTGGTGCTCACGGAACCATCTGTGGTGATGGGGACCGAACCTGGGTTGCTACATAAAAAACACGTTCCTGGACTCCAGTCCAGCTGACTTTTTTTAAATGTTGATTCTGAACGCTAAAATTTTTTATGATCCATCTTTTCCGGTTTTTACAACATCCACCAAAAAAACTATGCCACTTGCACCTTGATTCAGGTCACAGAGTTAAAAGAACACACAGAATGCCACTAAGATCCCAGGCATTCTAACAGAACTTCTCTTGAGCAGCAGAGAGCTATTTATAGCAACTCTTAGTTACTCATGTGGAGAGCTGAGCCTGCGTCTATATCAGACATCCCTGTCGCACCACAACTAATAGGACAGACTTCTGAAGTCCAACTCTACTGGTCTCTAGAATTTCCTGGATTTTCCCACCCTGAAATTTTAGCAATACAATAGTAATGACACAGGGACTGGAGCGATAGTACAGCAGGAAAGGTG
This sequence comes from Sorex araneus, assembly GCF_027595985.1. Classification (NCBI taxonomy): domain Eukaryota; kingdom Metazoa; phylum Chordata; class Mammalia; order Eulipotyphla; family Soricidae; genus Sorex; species Sorex araneus. Next base: position 175,883,489 of record NC_073304.1, on the reverse strand, counting down.
TTTGCCTTGCATGCGGCTGACCCGGGTTCGATCACCGGCATCCCATGTGGTACCGAGCAGAGCCAGAGTAAACCCTGACCTAAAAAGACAAACTAATGATAATAAAAAATAGTAGTGACACTGCCTTGTATAGTTGAATATAAAAACACAAGAACAGAGTAAAAATACTAAACTTACCCCTCTCATCCAATAAGAGATTTTCAGGCTTAATATCCCTGTGAGTTATTCCAATACCATGCAGATAAACCTAGAGGAAAGCATACCAGATTTGGGTTACTCATTCCATTCATAATTACTTTCTGCAAGGTGGGACTGGAGTACAGTGAATAGGGCATTTGCCTTGCCCACGGTTGACCGAGGTCCAATCCCCGGCATCCCACGTGGTCCCCTGAGCACCACCTTGAATAATTCCTGAGTGCAGAGCCAGGAGTAACCCGAGCACTGCCAAGTGGAGCCCCCAAAATAAAAACTTTCAGTAAGTATAAGAGACAATTGTACCTACCACCCCTGCCATGAGCTGATGGAAGAACCTCTGAGCATCTTGTTCAGGCATGCCTATATCTGGTTCTAAAACAATTACGAATGCAAATTAACCAAGTAAATATAATCACACATTAGCCACATTTCCTGAATCTAAGATTAAACACTGTGACTGTAATCTAGCAAACAAGATTTTTATAACAATGAAAAACTAAAGCCCACTAACTCATATAATACCTAATAACTCCTTTTTCCTATCTGTTTTATGGTGAAACAATTTTCAAGTACAATGCTAGACATTTAATCACAGGATAACAACAGCATGACAGAATACATCACAAAAATAATGTACTACCATCAAATGAAAAATGTAAAACACAAACGAACAAAGATGAAAACCCTTGCTTATTCTATACTATGATTTATTTGATAATATCCAAAACATCCCATAATTTCTTCTAAATGCTACACCAAAATTTTTACTACTCCTAAATCTTGACTCATAGTGTAACCATAGCAAACAAACTACAAAGTATGGAAAAATAGATTTAAACGTCATACATGACTCACAAAGGCTTGGTAAGCTCCTTCAAGTTTTATTCAAGTTCTCAGGGCCAGAGGAGCAGTTAAGCGAGTAGGGTGCTTTATGAGGCAGACCCAGGTTCAGTGCCCCGTACCATGTAAGGTCCACAGAGGGATTCCTGAGTGCAGAACCTGGTGTAAGTCCTGAAACCCCTTTTAGACCAGTGTGGCCTAAAAACCAAAACAAACAATAACGTTTTCTTGAACCTTTCCCTGCTCTTCTTCATTTCTTCTGCACTCAGCTCTACGCTGAGATGCATATTTAAGTTTCTAATAATCAGCTTTTGGGGGATGGGGAGGACTCTTAAGTCACAAGTGGCAGGACATTAGCCTTCAAGTAGGTAATATAAACATTCAAACTAAAATGCTTACAAAGGAAAAAATGCACAGGCAAACCATACACTGTACTATTTTACTATGAGATTACAGTTTATCTCGTTTGTTTGTTTATATTTGGATCAAATCCAGGGCTTATTTCTGGCTCTGTGCTCAGGAAATCACTCCTTGTGTGGCTTGGGGGACTGTATCTGGTGCCCAGGGTTGAACCCTGATGGACAATTAGCCGCATGCAGGGCAAGCAACCCTACCTACTCTCTAGCCCCTGGCTTATCATTCTTAAATTCTATGAAACAGCAAACACTCCAAAGCCTCTTATGCAACCTGGAAATTTTTTCTTTGGTAACTCTATATATGCTTTTTGTGTTCACATAAGCAGCCACACCCCCCCCCAAATATCCAATTTCACTATCGCTTAATTATAAATGGACCATGACCATTCAGCAGACCAAGATTAAAAACACAAACATAGAAACCTTTTCTTAGAATAAGCGCCTTAAATTTTTTCCATACCTATTCTATCAAACAGCTCTCCCCCACTACAGTACTCCAGAAAAAGATACTGGATGTTGCCTTCTCTTCTGTGGCCATAGAATTTCACGACATTCTCATGATTTAGCATTTTATTGATGCAGATCTCTTTCTTAATATTCTCCGGACAGTCTATGGCTCGCTTCATGTCTACAATCTTCACCGCAACGGCTTCCTCGGTCCTTCGGTTCACAGCCAGCTGAACTCTGAAAGGGGAAAGAGAGGAGCCTCACATCCCGGACATCGGGAGTTTGCGCTTCCGTTAAAAAAAAAAAAAAACCCACAAGAGTTTCCACCTGCCCCGCCCAGACCTTGACCCCTCTCTCCTGCAAGGGGGAAACCCAGGGAACTAATTGCAGCCGCAGAGCCTGCTCCTCCCTAGGGACGCCTGCAGCGGCGAGCGCGCCCACGCTCGGGACGGGGTACCCACGGGCCAGTCTGCACACCTGCATCACCTGCGCACAGGGGCATCCCCAGCGCGCATCCCGTCGCACCTCCAGTCGGGGGGTCACTGCCCTAAGGACCTCCGGGCAGGGGCACTGGTGCCATCTCGGGCTCCAAGGGGCCCGCCAGGACATGAGCTAGAGGCCACACGGGGGGAGGGGAAGGAGGGAGCGGCTAGTGCCGAGCAGGGCAGCCGCGGTGCACAGGTTCGAGCCCCGCCGGCAGAAGGGGCCGCGCGGTCACTGCGGGCGAGGGACCGAGGGCGGCGGGGAAGGGACCCGGCCCCGCGGGGCTGCACTCACTCGCCGTACGCGCCTTCTCCCAGCGTCTGCACCAGGTCCCAGTCCTCCACGAAGGGCACGGCCATGGCTCCGCGGGCGCGCCGGCCACCGAGCCCTCCCGCAGCCGCCCCCGGCCAGCGCTTTTCCCGCCAAAATCCCGGCTGGCGTCACACTGTCGCAAACGGCGCGCGCCGGCGCCGTAAAGCACCAGCAGCGCGCGCGCGCCCGCCCGCATCCCGGGCTCAGGCGAGGTGCGGGCGCGCACCCGCGGCCCGGCCGGGGAACCGCCTGCTAGCTCGACCCTGCGGTGGTTCCCGCGGAGCCCGCGTCCACCCGCGCAGCACAACTGCACATTTACCTGCTTTACGTGCATTTTTTTAAAGGGATTTTATTTAGGTAAGCAACGTAAACGGGAAAGTATATTCTGTGGGAAGGGATCTAATTAAAACAGTGAAGGAAGCTACGAACACGGGGCCCACGGCATTTCTAATATTGAGTGTGGGCGTGTGTGCCCGGCAGCGACTGTGATGCTGGTAACGGGGCACACGCTGTCAAATGTTGCACACAAAATTCACACGTCGAGAACGTGGGGCACACAGCATTATTGACCAGAACGCTCCAGAATGCTTATCTGGGTTTGGAACCATGTTTTATATAAGTTTTATTTATTTATTTATTTATTTATTTATTTATTTATTGGCTTCGTGTACTGAAGTTGCCTAGATCGTTGGGTGCGTTTTCTCTAGTTCCATGCAGCACTGCAAAATAAATATTAGGTGATGAAGAGGAGTAGCACAGTCCCATTTGTGAATTAAGTATCTAGTATTTTTTTCCACTAGAGTAAGGAAGGTGGGTAGATGTTAGGCAGAGCAGCATAGGGAGTCAATCTAGAACCCTAATTCAATCACTAATTTTACTATTCTAAAAGAATATACTTTTTTTTTTCTTTTTGGGTCACACCTGGCAATGCACAGGGGTTACTCCTGGCTCATGCACTCAGAAATTACTCCTGGCAGTGCTCAGGGGACCATATGGGATGCTGGGAATCGAACCCGGGTGGGCTGCATGCCAGGCAAATGCCCTACCCTCTGTCCTATTGCTCCAGTCCCCACACAATGTTTTTAAGAGGCAATAGCCCCATGAAGGAAGTCTGAAGAATGAAATTTGTAAAGTGGAAAAACATTTGGGGAGAGCCAGTCTACCATGCTCAGGGCTTATTCTTGGCTCTGTGCTCAGGGATCACTCCTGGCAGTGCTTGGGAGTCCATCTGGGGTGCAAGGGTTGGCTGCATGCAAGGCAAATGCTTTACCTACTATGTTCATCTCTGGCCCCTGAAGTGGAAAATCTTCAGATGAGAGTTAACCAGCTCAAGTGAAAGGTGAATCTGAATCACTTTCACCTTTAAGTGAAAGTTGAGTCTGAAGAGCACAAAAGCAGGATTTACTACACAGAAACTCAATGGGCTCGACTTGCTTGAGGCAAGTAAATGAATGCGGAAGTGCTGGTGAGACTAAAATGAGCGAAGGCTGCAAAGCCAATCAGAAGGCCCCTGGGACCCCCTCTTCTCCCTCAATACTGCACCCGGGAAAGTGCATGGAGAATTTAAACCAACATATTTATAATTTATAATTTAGAATTTATACCAACAGAATTTAAACCAACCCTACCCTTGGGTTCCTCACTGCGGGGATTAAGTCTCTAATCATGCACTGAAGGATTGATGCAGGCTTGTGTCTGAGATGCCTGCAGGCCCTCTTCTCAATGTTTAGTTCAACATTGTTTCACTCTTAACAGAAACCAGGGAAAAAAACAAGCCTGGCCCCTGTGTGTGAGGTCACACAGGTGGGGACCTGCTCTCATCTGTTGTGGGTTCTGAGACACAGCTGACAGGCACGAAGGAATCTTCCTTACAGAGAAGACAGGATGGGAATATGCCAGTCTCGGGAAGTCCTGAGGCTACTGTTCGACAAACCCCACTCAACCCAGGCTTTCAATCGCTTTCTGGGATCCCTCTCTAGAAGAGCAGATAAGAACAGATAACTGAAAAATTAAGAAAGGCTTCAAAAAAAAGTCAAGTGGTCACAGGGCCCTTCAAGCTGAGAGGAATTAAATGTAGCAGAGCCCTGGGTTTGATCCCCAACATCACAGATGAGCAAGCACAGAGCTGGGGGTAGCCCCTGAGCACCATCAGGTGTGGCCCCCAGAACAAACACAAGCCAGCAGGACCCAGGACGCGGGGAACAGAGCTCAGCAGCGGGATGCTAACCATGCACGTGAGAACTCTGGGCTCAGGGCCCTTCTCTCCCGCCCCCAGAAAACAGGTTGAAATGTTTAGGAAATCTCCCAAAAGGTGGGAAACAGAAGAGTATTAGAAGACAAGGGGGGAAATCCAAAATCCAAGTAACTAAAGTGAGTTTGAGAAATTCACAAATAGCTCAAGGTTTCCTAAACTGAAAACCTTGATTTGCCATAATTTCCATTAAAAAATTTAGAGTACTCCACTAGGAACCTCATCTAACTGCCTATCAAACTGTTCCAGATCTATGGTGCCTGAACTGCCACCTCCAAGTTTCACTGTTGGCCAGTAGGATCAAGGCAAATCTAATGGGAAAGTTGCCCAGAAGCCCACTGAGCTCAATATCCCGAAACAGTTAACGCAAAAGGCTCAACTAGCATCAACCAGCACAGCAACTCTAAATGACTGTAGTGACATAACCGTGATCACAAACTGACTCACTGACCTTACTTTTGATCATTCCATTTGCCTTTGTGTTGTAACAAACAATATAAATTTACTTGTGCCTAGGGGCAGGCTGGGGTGGTGGGTGGGAAACGGGGGACACTTGTAGAGGGAAGGTGACAAAAGTAATGAGTTGGTATTGGAATACTGTATGTCTAAAACAAGTGTCTTATGAACAACTTGGTAAATTATGGTGTTACAATAAAAAACAAAAACAAAAAAATCTTGAAAAAAAAATACCCACAAGGGGCCAGAGGAGTTAGAGCCCCAGCTTTGCATGTGCTTGACTGTGATTCCATTGCAGAATATTTGAGTAAAATAAAAATGTTTTAAACTCAAAGCTCAGTAACCCCATGGATATTTAATGCCAAGACATTCAAACAACTGTGTGTTCATTACAGTAAGACATATTTACAACCAAGGTGTATCATTGTAAGATACATTCACAGTGTATATCAGTAAATCCTAAGTTACTTCAAAATGTATAAGGTAACAGTTTCGTGTTACCTGCTTAAAAAACAGGAAGTATTCCACTTACAGGTAAGTCAAACAATGCTCCCAAAGGTTCTCTTCAGGAGCACCTGCAGGCCCAGGAACCAGCTTTCCAGACTAATTTATATACCAAGTTCTTCAAGCAAGGCCGAGTTCGGCTTAATACACATACAGAGGTTTGGGGGTGTCTCTTTGACACACTGGGGGTACTCATGAGAGATCATCCATGATCTTCCACTGCCCTCTAGCGTCAGAGTTCCTGATCTTCTCTCGGGCTGTTCTTTTATTTGGTTGTATATTATTTTAAAAGATTTTATTTTAAGGCTGGAGTAATAGGACAGTGAGTCCTATCACTGCCAGGAGTAATTCCTGAGTGCATAAGCCAGGAGTAACCCCTGTGCATCACCGGGTGTGACCCAAAAAGCCAAAAAAAAAAAAAAAGACTTTATTTTAGACACCCTAATAGTGTTACATAGCTGTTCTTTTGATTTTAATTTTGTTACTTCCTAGGCTACATGACAGCACATTTTGTTGTTTTGGGCCACACCCGGTGGTGCTCAGGGCTTACTCCTGGCTCTGCACTCGGGAATCATTCCTGGCTGGTGGTGCTCCCAGGGCAATATGGGGTGTCAGGGACCAAACCCAGGTCTACCACGTGCAAGGCAAGCACCTACGCTGTACTATTACTCCACCCCACCCCACCCCCGCCATGACAGCACTTTTCGAGAACTTTCTTTGGGGCCTGGAAGCAGTTCAGCGAGCTGGAGCACATGTGTGCTCATGGTCCCCTGAGCACACAGCGAGGAGTCATTCCTGAGAGCCACTGGGTGAGACCCAAACTGTCGTTCCCCCCTACACACACACCCAGAAAAAAAAACAAAACACATTAAAAGCCTTGCCCTTGAAAGCAGGGGGGTAACTCAAACGCCTCGGACACAGGTGCTGCAAGTGGGCGCTGGGTTTCCACTCCAGCACAGCGTCGTTCCCCGAACTACTGAACAGTAAGAACTGTTTTCCTGTTCAGTGTTATAGTGCACTTAATTCCTAACTCCCGGTTCCCCCACCCACAAATTCTAAAAAGCAACATTTTCTAATTCTCAGGAAAGACCACTTTCAACTCAGCTGATTCTCACATTTGCAATGGCTGTGCCTGAATAAATTTTTTATTTTTGGCTTTGGGTCACACCCCATGATGCTCAGGGGTTAGTTACTCCTGGCTCTGCACTCAAGAATTACTCCTGGCAGTGCTCAGGGGACCCTATAGGTCGTCAGGGAACATTGAACCTGGACTGGCCACGTGCAAGGTAAATGGCCTCCTTGCTGTGCTATAGCTCTGGTTCTTTATCTTGTTTGTTTGGTTTTCTTGGGTCATATTTAGTGATGCTCAGGGGTTACTCCTGGCTCTGCATTAAGGAATTACTCCTGGCAGTGCTCAAGGGACTGACTATATAGGATGCCAGGGATTAAACCTAAGTCAGCCGCATGCAAGGCAGATGCCCTACCTGCTATACTATTGCTCCAGCCCTAGTCCTTTATCTTTGAGCACAACCTTGGCCCCTTGATGCAATCCTGGTGGGGCTCCAGAAAACATATGGGGTGCTGGGGATTGAATCCCAGGTTGGCTGTGTGTGCCCTAACCACTGTACTGTCTTGCCAGCCCCTGAAGGGAGTTTGATTTTTGTACCTGTCACGAGTTTTTTCCCAAAGTCTCCTTTATTTCCCCCAAGCCTCTTTTGAGTATATATCTATTGAAATAGATACCATTTCTGTTTTGAGTGAGAGTTTTCCAACGAGTGCTCAGGAGGCCTGGGAGCCCCTAGTGACGATAATCAGCCCTCGTGGGTGCTTCTGTGCCCAGACCCTGCAGTGCAAGGGGCTGCCCAGACCAGCCCCTGCAGTCCTCAGGCTGCCTGGAGCACCCCTGCAATGCTTGGGCCATGAGTTCCATCACTGCATCTTGTTAGTGGCATATACTAACAAGAAGGCAGAGACTAAGGGAGGAAGTAACTCACCTTTATCCACAAGAGTTTTAGAGCACAGTGTAAGAAAATGTGCAAAGGGACATTTACTGTGTCAGGGGTACACCAGAATAATGAAGTTGAATTTCAAAGACATACAAGACTACAATGGACCAAAAAAAAGGACTCTCACTTCCTTTTCCTCTCTCTCCACACACACAAACACATGTTAGTTTTTTTCCTCTTACAGAAAACAATAACTGTTTGCCTTGAATCTTCAAAACTACTAGCTCAGTCTTCATTTATTCCTGCTCCAAATATACAAACAAAAACATCAAACTAGTCCCAAAGAAAAAAAGACATCGAACTAGTCCCAAAGAACATTAGTGAGAGCAAGTCTGGGTAGACCTTGAGTCCTGATCGCATCAGAGAGCCTCAGAGGACCAGAGATCTGAGAATAGACAGGAAGGCAACACAGCTGCCAGCCTTACCCAGGAAGGGCCCCTGGTCCCACAAACATTGATTCATCCAACCGGAGTTTACTGAGCACCCACTAATGTGCTAGGCATTGTACCAGGTGCTGGTTCTTGAAATGACAAAACTGTTAGCATCTGTGGAATCTCAGCCATTCCTTGATTATGTTCCAAATCTGAGAAAGGCAGGGCTGGGAGCAAGGAGAAGGTCTACTTTCTTGCTTGCTTGCTTCTTGGGTCACATCCGGCGGGCTACTCCTGGCTCTGCACTCAGGAATTACTCCTGGCAGTGCTCAGGGAACCATATGGGATGCCAGGGATCAAACCTGGGTTAGTCATGTGCAAGGCAAACACCCTACCTGCTGTACTATCGCTCTGGCCCAGATCTACTTTCTGTCCTCTGTCAGCCTTCCTCAAATCACTCAAAAGTCAAAACAAATAAGGCACGTAAAAAAAAAAATCCCCCCTTTAATTGACCAAAGTAAAGCCATGACATTTCATTTGGTAACCTGCTCAGAATTATAAAAATCATTCCATTTGGCCCAGCCCACAATGTCCAGAGAAAAACTCTCAGACATTCTAACCCCACCATGTTCTTGGAAACTGCATATTTAAGGAACATCTTCGGCGTCCTAAATGCGACGCGCTCAGTGCGAAGCGTATCAGAGCTGGAGGTGACGTCTATGTCCTCGACAAGCCTCGGTTATCCAGGTCCTTCACCTGCAACAGAAAGATGCCAGCATAGTGGTTACGGCGAGGTCGGACCTAACCCAGACAGCTCGACTGTGCTGGACTCACCCAAGTGGGGCCCAATCATGTTGGGTTTTGCTACCCAGTTTGGCTTTGTACCTGAACAAGCACTGGTTACAGACAGTTTACTCTGCGCTTGGCATTTGTGTACCCTAGAAGGTATGAATATATCAAATATATATATATATATATGAATATATACAGATATATATCTCCTTTTTTTTTTCTTTTTGAGTCATATCCAGCGATGCTCAGGGGTTACTCCTAGCTCTGGACTCAGGAATTGCTCCTAGCGGTGCTCAGGGGACCATATGGGATGCTGGGAATAGAACCTAGGTCGGCTGCATGCAAGACAAATGCCCTACCTGCTGTGCTATCACTCCGGCCCCTCCATTTTTTGTATGGAAGAGTTATAACACAATCCTATGCTATTCAATACCATAAAGTCTTAGCAAGAGAGAAGAAACTAGTTTTTTGTTTGTTTGTTTGTTTGTTTGTTTGTTTTTTAAGTAAAATAGAATTTGGAGGATTTTGAAGGTGAGGAGGGAAGGAGAAGGAGAGAGAGGGGGGGGGAGGGAGAAAGAGAGAGAGGGAGGGAGGGGGAGGGAAAGAGAGAACACTCTCAAGAGAAAACGAGGGCTTCTCCAAGGGCAGAGAGAGCCCCTTCACACACCCTAGCACTGGACAGGGAAATACGAAAATCCAAATCTCAAGAGGGGAGATGCAGGTGACACTTGTGTTTGGCCGAGGTGGGCGCAAGCAGCACATGGTTTCGGGCAGTATGCGTCAGAAGTTACAGTTTAGAGACAAACACAAACTTTCCGACCCTTGTCCACCAGAGCCTGCTACTTATAGAAACTCAAGGTGAGTCCGGCCCCGACTGAACCACACTGCGACCACTGCCCAAATGACAGCCCCCTGTGACTCCCAGTGCCACACAGCAGAGCGTGATTCTGGGGGAGGCCCATGCGCGTCTCAGACAGCAGAAGCATCCCGGCGTTGACAGGCGCGTCCTCACCTTGTATATCCTCACCAGCCAGTGCTCTGTGGTGTATGCCTCCTCCAGGACATCGAGCTCGAAGTCTTTATTCCCAATCTCGGCGTTTCGGACTCGGTCAAAGCCTGGGGGACGTTCTAGAAAGGAGTGGGGAGAAAAGAGACACACAATCTCAGGAAACAGTGAGGCCGCACGGGAAGTGATCTGCCATGTTCTCCATTCTGGCCGGCAGTTACCTAGGAGGTCAGCCCGTCAGACCAGGGTGTCAGGCAGCAAGGGAAGATCCTATATGTCCCCCTATCTCAAGTCCTTGCCAAGAAGACGCCAGTAGAGCGCATGGAACTTAGCTCTCTTGAGCTAAGTTGGTGTCCCAACGTTCCCATTCCTGAGGACTGCCACCCGGAGGCCTCCCAGACACACAAACCCTTCTAGGGATTGGGGATGAAACCATCAGAAATGCACCTACTCCAGGAGCCGTCCCGACCTCGTAAGCGTTCTTTCTCTCCCCGCTCCCCCAACAACACACACACTCCTTACACTCCTTTCTCCATCACAATCCTTTTAAACGGGAAGCTCAGGAAGGAGAAAGTAATCCAGAACCAGGGCTGGAGTGATAGCACAGGGTAAGGAGGGCATTTGCCTTGTAGGCACCCCAGCACTGCCAGAAATATCCCTGAGGGCAGGGATTAAAAAAAAAAAAAATCCAGAGCCAGATGGCTTGAGTTTAACCTGACTGATACTAGTTAAACGACTCTGAACACTTAAATAACCTATTTATATTATATTATATTTATATTATACCACCATCCCCTCTGTATAAAATGAGATGTGAGTGTCACTCGCTACCCGCAGCTGGGCACCGAGCAGCCCCAGCCACAGGGACGGGCTGGAGGAGTCACTCACTGGCTTCCGTGTAGACCTGCCCAAAGCGGTAGTAGCACATCTTGTACATGAGGCAGTTGAGCAGCACGGGTGAGCCCTCCCGGTCCACTCGGAACTCCCCGGTCGGGGTGTAGTAGTCGTGCTCCTTAATGTGCTTGCCCGTGTCCGTGCTCCCTCCGATCCGGACCATCCACAGGAACTTGTTGATATCTGGGGCGGGGGGAGAAATACAGAAATCCACAGCATTACAAAGGCTGGGGCAAAGCGACTGAATACAAAGATCACTCTTTCTTTCTCGAGTCCTCTCCAAGGCATGCAAGTCAGCCCTCTTAGTGACAGGGCTGTGTCCTCCGGTGCTGGGGGACTGTGGGGGGCTGGGGATCAAACCTGGATCTCCCACGCACAAAGCATGTGCTTAGCCCTTGGGCCGTTTCTCCAGCCCAGTAGAGACTCTTTAAACTGCCTGAGTCTACAGTACTGTTGGTTCTAGGTGGGAGACTGGGCAAAGAGGGCCTGAGGGGAGGGCTGAAGCCACATCTCAGCAGGGGCTGGCCTGGCACATACACAAGCTGGGTGTGACCCCCGGAATCCCACATGGTCTCCCGAGCGTTGCCAGGAGTCATACCTGAGTCAAGAGCCAGGAGTGATCCCTGAGCATCCCAGGGTGTGACCCAAAAACTTAAAAACATAGTGTAAAAAGAGGGTTGTAGGGTAGTGAGTCGCACTGCCCACCTGGCAAGCCTGCGGCCATGAGGCTGAGACCTGGCACTGCCCACAGAGAGCCAGACCCTGTGAGGAACATCATCTGGAGTAAAGTGCGTGGTTTCCAATGCAGAGCAATTACAGTATCACAACCAAAGGGGCCAAAAAACTACCAACAAAATTAGATTTAGGGCCGGGAGACAGTTCAGACAGCCACGCCTGTGCTCTGCTAGCAGGGCGCATGCCGCCCCATGGTTCTGAGGACCACCATCACATGCGTCGCCCCCTGCCAATACAAAGCCACCTGTGGGCCTCCGGCTAACAAAAAATTCTCTAGGCAAGGGCTTGAGTAGACATGCTTCCAGCAGATGCAAAATGAACAGAACAGAGACTCAGCACCACCACAGAGCACAGACACGGCCACAGGTACATGGAAAAAGGTTCGAGCTACAGCAACCAAACAAGCTCTCTCTGGGGTGTGCCTGCATCTGAAAGCTGCTAAGCTGAGCTCCGGAAGTTCTTATCACAAGAGGCCTAGGGATGTAGTTTAAGCATTTGCCTTGCATGGGTGAGGCCCTAGATTTGATATCTGGCCTGATAATGGTGAGAATTTCTTAAAAAGTTCTCACCAGAAGGGGAAAAAACTAACTCTGTGAGGTGATGAATGCTAACTAAACATAGGGATCACTTTCAATATATACACATACCAAATTTTCTATACTTCAAACACACAATCGTATATGTCCAGTGTATCTTCAAGAATGAAACTAAGGCAAAAAAAATACTACATGAATGATTGGGCGTGGCTGAGGTCTAACAGAGGCCCTGATCGACTGGACCATCCGTCTCTATGTATCTTGTCTTAAAATCTGCATGTCATGCGTTACCAAGGAAATATTCTAAGTCTCTGGTTTCTTACTGGTTTTTGTTTTTTGTTTTTTATTTTTATTTTTTTGTTTGTTTTGTTTTTTGCGTTTTTGGGTCACACCCGGAGATGCTCAGGGGTTACTCCTGGCTCTACACTCAGGAATTACTCCTGGCAATGCTCGAGGCACCATATGGGATGCTGGGAATCGAACCAGGGTCGGCTGCATGCAAGACAAATGCTTTACCTGCTGTACTATTGCTCCAGCCCCTCTTTACTGCTAAAGAGGTCCAAAACCAGGAGCTGGTAGCCAGCTTGATGGTGTGGGGGATATCCCAACGGCAGCACCCCAGACCCACACACACCTGGCCCCACACTCTCTACGTAAAGCTCAGGACCCTGTGACTGGAATCAAGAGTCAAACTCATGGCCCCACATTTGTGAGGCCAGAGCTCTCAGCCGTCCCCAGGGCCCTGCAAACATTGGGCTTACAAGGACACAGGTTTGGTATCTGGGATTCCTGTGCGAAGCATGTCGAGCACGTGACCCTGGGCTGCATGAAGCTCCATGTCTCATGAAAGAAGCCAGAGAGGTGCCGAAAGTAAGTCTATCAAACCACACACTCAAAAATGCAATTAGAAATGTTTCCAACTTTAAACTAACCAATGGGGCCGGAGAGAACAGTCTAGCCGCGCCCTCCAGAGGGTGGTATTTGGGGGAACACTGATTTATGCCCAGAGCGAGATACAGGACCCAGCACTTTACCATCAGAGGAATATCCAGTGAGGCCTCCAAAAATGACCAGCACGTAGCTGACGTCCAGCTCCCTCATAATCTCATAGGCTTTCTCTTCTGTGGACGCCATTGCCTGCAAAATACATGCACGTTAAAAACAAATACCCACACCTTTTCTCAGAGTAAAACCCACAGGACCTGCCACAGGAAAACAGTTCACTGAAACGATCCCATCACCGTACCTGCCCCACTCGAGAAATATGAGTATTATTCCATGTGTTATTGTCCACTAAAATCGTCCGATTTGCCATAGCTGTAATCTGGTAGCCATAATCCCACCATGACATGACTTTCGCATCCTGAAAGAACAGGAAATGGAAATAAATGTTTCCAAACATTTCTTTGGAATGGAAAAAACGAGCTTTTTAACACTTCCAAAATTTTGTCAAGGAATGGAAAGGAATGTGCTAGAAAGAGAGGCATGCTAAGGAATCAGAATTCTCACAAAAGCAAGCTTGAGCAGAACCGAAAAGAAATCTTGAAACCTGGCCCTCGGTTACATACACTGAGTCTCCACACAGACGATATAACACCAATACCTTTATCACAAATCAGCTGACACAGAGCTAAGTGACCTATCCACCAGTTGATTTCTTTGGTTCTGGTTTTTGGTGCACATCCAGCCATGCTCTAGGGATCAAACCTGTAGTTTCCACACACCGAGCAGGCGCCTGCACCCTTGAACCCCTCCCTAGCCCTAGACTGCTATTTCTCAAAAACAGCTGGTGTTAAAATTGTACTAAATAACATTTAGAGATAAGACAATAAACAGCAATTATAAAGATGGGGAAACACAAAGCACAGGATATGATTACAAGGGACTAAGAAATATTTTTAAGAGGCCAAAGATATAGTACAGGGGCTGGAGCAATAGTACAGCAGGTTGCCGGGTGTGACCCAAAAAGAAAAAAAAAACCCACAAAGAGACAGTATAGTGGGTAGGGCACCTGCCTCGCATGTAGCCAACCCAGGTTTGATCCCTGGCTCCCACACAATCCCCTGAGCACCACCAAGAGTGATCCCTGAGTGCAGAGCCAGGAGCAAGTCCAGAGCACTACAGGATGTAGACCACGAAACAAATGTTTCAACATTTCAAACAAGATTTGGGGCTCAGGGAGAGAACACAGAGGAAATCTGATCCAGCACAGCGGGGTGGCCCCGGGGACTCTATAGCACCAAGACTGGGACGGGGGCCCAAACACTGCTAGTGGAGCCCCAACAATTGAAAAGAAAAGAATCTGACTCAGAATGCTACCATTTGGGACCTCAAATGACATAAACAAAGATGCTAAAAGTGACTATCACCAAGTGATCACCTCAATAAACACTTCCATCTTTTCTCTTTTATTTTTCTAACATGGTTTTTGTTTTCTCTTTTGTTTTTCTAACATGGCAACTAACATGGTAATGACTTCTTTGGAACCTTTTTCTTCTTTCATGGTTCTTTCTAAGGCTCACTGTCCAGCTAAAGGCCAGCCAGCTCACCAGAACAGAAACTGTCCCACAGCCGAGTCTCCCGGACCCTCACCTCCGGGGTATTGTGGCGCAGCCAGTAGTAGGCTTCTCGGAAGTCATCGAAGATGATGCGGCTGCCGTCCCCACCACGGGCGGAGAGCACAATGGAAGGCGAAGAGTAGGCCTCACTGGTCACCCAGGTGGAGTGAAAGGTGTAGGTGATGAGGAAGAAGGCCATGACCAGCACCATCCCGCTGGCCACCTGGGCGAGAGAACCACATCTCACTTACTCACAACCCACACTGCAGACGTGATGGACCACGTAGGTCAGGGCATCTGAGGTCACTCGGACACTTCTGTATGCGCTCAACCTTGCTCATACACATGCACAGCGGCACACACGGGCTCACACAGGCACACACGTGAGTTCAAAGTGTGGGTACGCAATGCATGGGTTTGGTGGCCAAGGACTGAGACCCTAGAGGGCCAAGGCGATGGGTGAATGAAGGAAAAAGGGAGAGGGCCCCGGGCTGGTTGGTCATCAATGACCATTTATTTTTCCCTTTCCCAGGGTCAATTGTTACATAGAAATCACAACAGGTGAGGGTACACTTAGGTGGGATTTGAACATTATCATAACAAACAAATGTAAAGCCCCTCCTTGGGGTGGGGGAGTTCTAGGAGATTAACCCAAGGACAAAATCTCATCTGGGGGCTCAGCACTCTAGATTACTGGAAGATCAGTTCAAGGATAGGATTCCATCAAAGGGCGTATTGCTTTCTCCTTTCCTTCGCTACTAATTCATTTATTTTTAGTCATTTTGATGAACATAATAAGAGATATACAAATTCAAAGCTCAAACTGTCTTTCTGTGTCTATACAAAAACGGCATTGCTAAACCATACAAAGGACATAAAGGAATGAGGAAAAACAATTTAAGATTAGGAGTGTCTGATAGAATTAGGTATGCCTCAGGTGCACTGTGGTGGGAGTAACTTAATAAACCTAAGCTCCCTGCAGGAAGAGCAAGGACAAAGCATGTTATCCAACACACAGAAAGGCACACACATGCACTCACAAGCATGCACAGGCATGCATAAGCACATACAGGCACACACAGGCACACACAGGCACGCACAGGCACACACAAGCACGCACATGCATGTTAAAAGCACACGCACATACAGGTATGCACAGGCATGCAGAGGCAGACACAGGCACATACAGGCACATACAGACACACACAGACACACACAGGCACACACAGACACTCACAAGCATACACAGGTACATACAGGCACGCACACGCAGGCACACAGAGGCACATATTTGGTTTCCCAGGCCAGCTCTTAGTAGCAGCTAACCCTCACCTCGTTCTTAATAGGGTAAGTGGAATCCTGTTGTTTCTTGCTCTTCTTGTCTGGCCGACTTATGTCTAGATTCTTCATGTATGTAGAGAGCACCTGGGAGACGCCGATGCCAGAAAGGATGCACATAACAGGCGCCAACACCAGCATCAGTCGCACCTGAGAGACAGGAAGCGCCAGCACAGCAGAGTGAGCATTTCACAAACAAACTGTTTATGGCATCAATTCAGGGATATTCAATAAGCACGATTTTTCTATGAAGTAGAATAGAAAACGTGATACATCTGTAGCGTAGTTTCTTAATTTTTCAGTATGAATGTACACCCTAAGATAAGTTCTTCTTTCTTTTGGTGGGAAGGCCACAGCCAGTAGTGTCCAGGGACCACTGGATATGATACCCCAGGGCCACTCCTGGCATGCTTGGGGGACTGTATGTGGTGTCAGGATTCAAACCACTGTGGCAGACCCAAACACAGACATGCAAGGCAAATGTCTTAAACTTCAGTACTATTTCTCCAGTCCCAAAATAATTTCTCTTTTAAAGGAGGGGCCCACATTCTATGATGCTGAGGGGTTACTCCTGGTGGTGCTTGGGGATCATATGGGATGCCAGGGGTCAAAACCGCCATGTGCCAGACAAGCGCCTTTCCCCACTGTACTATTTCTCCGATCCCTAATATCCATTTCTTCACCAGGGTTTTGGATGTTAAAAGCTGTAAGAAACCATCTTATTACAATAAACAAAATGTCTCCCTCCTTTAGAAATCCGGCAGTCTTGAGTGCTAGATGGAGCCCTTAAGTCCCTGGCATTTAAGGGGAAAATGTTTCATCTCCCTTTTTAGGATGTCCAGGAAGAAAGCAGGAGGCATTTAGGACCAACCTTCCTAACAAGTCTAAAACTAGGGATCCCAAGAAAGCTGGGTCGACACCCAGAATGTCTGGGTGCTTCACGCTCTTGGGAGGGCCCCAAAGCAGAGCTGCATAAGCCAGGGGGGAAGTGTCTGAGTAACTGCCCAGTGTCTGCTGCATCCAGCCCACCACGGCCCAGCAGTACAAAAGGGGGCTGGGGCAAGAGGCCAGGGCCGTCCTCACCATGACCGCCGAGAAGTACATGCTCGTCACCCCATACATGATGATGAAGATCCGGGCGTCGGACAGGTTACTAAAGCAGTAGTAGAGACCAACTACAAAGTAAAAGGGAAAACAAGTCAGCGGCCGGTCCCAGAGGGAGGAAGCCCCAAGGGAAAGGATCTGTACTATCTGCTGACCCCGAACCGAGCCCAGCAACTCGACTCTGGGCATTTGGCTGGAAACACGATCACAAATACGTGTGAGGACACTCTCAACTACACTTTTTTCTCCTTTTTGTGTTTTGGGTCACACCTGACTCTGCTCAGTGATGCTCCCAGCGGTGCCCACAGGGGGTCCACTGCAACACAGCATACACTGGAGCCCTCTGCCCTGTCCCCTTTCAATCAGCAAAAAAACAGGAGCCACTTACATGTCTATAAAACGGAATTATCAACTGAAACAGAGTTGAAGCAAATATATCTCTCTTATCTCTATACTGTACAAAAAATCTAGCAAGTAATATATCTTGAGTACTTTTCTAATGAAGATTTCCTTAAAATAATACTAAATAACAGAAACAATGAGTCCTCCTGTTTGTCAGTTTTGTAGTGCCAGGGACTGAACCCAGGAAATTCTGACTCTTTATGACATGAAAAGCTCTTTCTCTTTTAGAGGGAAGGGAAGACTGATGCTCAGAGCTTATTCCTGGCTCTGTGCTCAGGGATCACTCCTGGCAGTGCTCAGGGGACCATATGGGATACTGTGGATTGAACCCTGTCCAATCGCATCAAGGCAAATAAATGCCCTCTTTGTTTTTGTTTTTGAGCCTTAGCTAGAAGTGCTTAGGGATCACCCCAGGAAGGGCTCGGTGTACCACCGGTGGTGTTGGGGATTGAACCCAGGTCAGCCCCCAGAAAGGCAAGTGCCCTACCCGCTATACTGTCTCTTTGATCCCTTAAAAATATTTCTTGGTCCCAGGTTAAATTTGTTTTATGTTTTTATATTTCACTTTTGGTATTGGGGTAGGGGAGGGGGTAGTCAAACCTGGGCCTCATTCATACGGAACAGGTGTGGGCTGTACTGCTCAGACATATCCCCAATTTCCTCTGAAATTCTATGGACAACCCATGAATGGGAAATTCTGAGAGTGCCTGAAAGTATGTGCAAAACCTCTACTTTGTACTGTGTCTCGAACACTCCGGACTAATGTTCAGCCGCTCTGTGGACTGCCGGGAAAAGGGGCAAATGCACAACAACAAAAACTCAGGCGTGAGGAGGCTTTGCTTACTTGGAATCTAATGGTGACTCTTATACAGACCTGGAAACATGAAGACCAGAAGCTGGAGATCAAAATAGTAGGAGGACCAGGTTGTAGGCTGATGCTCGGACACTGAGGCTATGATGGGGATGTTGTTCTTGGCATAAGAAGGATCCAGCAGCGAGTAGAAGCGCCCAGTCCAGGGAGATATTTTTCCTGGCAGCAAAGAGGTAAAATCAATTTCCAATGACTCCTGCAACCAACGAGCATCTGGTCCTAACTAGCTACGAACCCCCATTGTACTAAGGGCTCAGGCACAGTGACTGCATTGTTGTTTAAATGCTACCAGTGACTTGTGAGCATGTTACTCCTTCCTTTCTTCCAGACGTCTGCTCAGAAGAGTTTCGGGCCCATACCAGGGCCAGCTTCTTAAACTAAAGGCCCTACACCTGCACCCCTTCCCCACCCCGAGTGCTACTATGAATCAGCTAATGCACAGAGCTACACCTAATCTGCCTCTGCAGCCTGGAGGTGAGGCAACGGAGGAGGAAGAAAAGTGGGGCCACTGGCCCGCACCACCCTCCCTCCGCCACAGCCACAGCTCAGCCGTGGGGGGAGGGGAGAGCATGGCAGGGTGAAAGTCGCACCCTGCCATCAGGGAAAAACAGGAAACAGAAGAAAGGCAGGGGACAGGTGGAACATGGCAGGTGGGTCTCTCCTGCTACTGAACGCTGCTCTAAGACTCTTTCACTCCGTTGAGTCCAAATACTAGGCTGACCAGAGGACCGAATGTAAAGCTTAGAACACAGAGAAATGGGCAGAGAAGGTTCTCTGTGGTCAGGAACTATCCCACCTTCCTGGGAGTCTGTCCACCCCCAGCTGCAGGGGGCACCGGAGGGCGGGGGCAGGGCTACCTGTCAGCATGAGCAGTGCTCCCACGGTGAGAAGGACGAAGCCCACCAGGGAGATGACGCTGCGGAAGAGAACTTCAAACTGCTGCGGGTTCAGCTTGCTGCGCAGATAATCTACGAAGGCGTGGATCTGGCAGAGGCCAAAGACCCCGAAGGCTGCCATGTGCTCCGACGAAAGGACGGGCTGTTGGCGACAACACACACAAGAACAGCGTTGGGAGAGCAGCCAAGACCCGACTACCCTGGCCTCACTGAGTCCAAAGGGTCCCAGGAGCTCAGCAGCCTCCAGGAATGAGGAGGAGTGGGAGGGAGGAGCCGGCCTCTCTACTCAGGCAATTCTGATGGTCTGGCTGCAGTTTTCTAAATTTCTTGGAACTTTCACTGAAATTCTCATCATTCATCCCGCGCCCCCTTGATCTGCCAAGCTGAGCTCCTTCCCTGCCCCTCTGTGCTTCCCGACACAGTAAGAACTCCGCCGTCCCCCACCCCAATGAGACCCCGAGCTGCTGCCCACGAACGGCTCCTCCGGCTACTTATCGAGCTCCTTAATGGCCATGATCCCAGAGCCACACAAACCAATCTCAGAACCCAGCAACTTTTGGCAGAAATTACTAAAATATCAGAATTTCAAAATCGCGCGACATCATATGCTCTTCTTAATCAGCAGTAGAAAACAAATTATCTAATGATGCCTTTTCAGGCGGTCTGACTGTTGGGGGAAAATTCCAAATAATAATGGTGGGTCTTTTGTCGAAATGTTGAATGTAATCAAAGTAGAGAGAGAGTAAAGTGGAAATCATCTGCCACACAGCAGGGAGAGGGGTGGGATGGGGAGTATACTGGGGTTCTTGATGGTGGAAAATGTACACTGGTGAAGGGATGGGTGTTTGATCATTGTATGACCGAGACTTAAACCCGAAAGCTTTGTAACTGTTCTTATGGTGAGTCAATAAAAAAAAAAAAAAAAAAAAAGAACTCCACCATGACCGAAATGCCATCCTTAGAACAATGGTCCCAAAATGCTAGTTGGGAAGCACTCTCAAAGAGAGGCAGGGTGGCAATGGGGCATCAAGACACTAACTGCTGAGCCAACTCAAGATGCCCGGCCTCCTGGGTCTCTTCTGCAGCTCCACATTTGCTAGCGGTCTCCTGCTTCCACTGCTACGGGAACTGTATTTCCAGAAGCTACCAACAGCTAGCTCTATTTCTTTACCTCAAGTCACAGACAAGGCGGGAACTTTCTCCAAGACAAAAACTACATTTGCAGTTTTCAAGTTTATCCACACAGGGGCCAGAGAGATAGTAGGGTGGGTAGGGCGCCTGCCTTGCACTCAGCTGACCCAGCACCCTGTATGGGCCCCAGCGCACAACCAGGAGTGATCCCAAAGCACATAGCCAGGAGTAATCCCGAAGCATCGCCAGGTGTGGTCGAAAAACAAAAAAGTAAAAATGCACCAGCACCTTATATATTGTAGGTGACCAATAAAAGGTTTCCACTTCAACATCCATTTCACAAGCTAATCAAATATACAGAGTTAACACTCACTCTGATGGGCTAATGTAAGGTAAAGACTCGTGCTTTGCTTCCTTGAAGCTGCTGCTGAGTTCTGGGATTGCTATTCCTCATGGGTTCTTTACCAGTAAGAAGGATGGAAATAATAACCCTGATCACTCAATGACTTACTTAATTGACCAAAATTCTTCTGCCTCGGCAACCCAAAGCCATTCGAGGCCAGAACTGTAAGTCTTTCCCTCCTTATCAGAATCCAATATAAATAAATCCAGTTGAATTTCCTACCGACCAGTGCTGGAAGCGGAGACCCTGCCCACAGCCCAGGCCTACCTGGAAGCCCACGAAGGAGATCTGCATGGAGAGGATGGTGCCCAGGCAGTACACGGTGCAGTAGGCCACGTAGATGCGGTGGGAGAAGCGCCCCGTGAGCATCAGCACCAGCACGTGCAGGGGGATCAGGTTGATGAGGAAGACGTAACCTCCCCAGGAGGAGACCTGCGGCAGCAGAAGGCATCAGCTCAGGGCACGAAAGCCACCTCTCCACAGAACATCCCTTTAGGGGCCAGAGCGATGGTACCACGGGGAGGGCACCTGCCTCGGCTACATCCCCAGCACCCCATGTGGTCCCCAGCCTGCCAGGAGTGATCCCTGAGTACGGAACCAGGATTAAGTTCCGAGCACTGTCGGGTGTGCCCACCCACCACACAAACCCCCCACTCCCACTCCCCCAAAAGGGAACATCTCTTTAAAAAGCTAAGAACGGGGCTGGAGTGATAGCACAGCGGGTAGGGCGTTTGCCTTGCACGAGGCCGACCCGGGTTCGAATCCCAGCATCCCATATGGTCCCCTGAGCACCGCCAGGAGTAATTCCTGAGTGTAGAACCAGGAGTAACCCCTGTGCATCGCCGGGTGTGACCCAAAAAGAAAAAAAAAATAAAAAGCTAAGAACTGTATTAGGCAGAGTGGTCTCAAGAGTCTAAATAATGGGCTTCAAAACAGGAAAGCCACGCTCCTGGCCAATAACTCAATCCTGGGCTCACCCCTCAATGCTCAAGAACGCAAAACAGGAGGAGCCCAGCCCGGGGTCATGCAGTGGATCCAAGGGCATCAGAAAAGAGAAGGCAAGCGGATTCAGCAAAGGGCAGAAGTCCACGTGTGCATATAAGGTCAGGCAGAAAAAATAAATACTGAGAAAGGAAAAAATCGAAGGGGAATGTAAGAAAAAAAGAGAGCTGGTCAGACACTAAATACCAAAGAAATAGACTCTGGAGGATGGCAAAAGCAAAAACACCAGGGGCAGATTGCTCTGGACACTTTACAAGGAGGATCCCAGAAGTCGTGCAGACAGCAGCAACAAGATCTTGACTCCCAGCTGGCTGTTTTACCGTGTCCACACCAGCATGACGGGGCTCTGTATGGCCAGGAGACAACAGAGATTTCCAGCCCCGAGCCCATAAGCACGAGACCCAGAGCTACTTTCTATGGCACCAGGAAGCCGTCGGGGGGTGGGGTGGGGGGGCAGGGTTCTGGACACGAAAGGAGTGAGAAGTTACCATGTAGAAATAAGCCAGGGCGCACTTGGCTGCCCAGTAGATGGACCCGGTCTTCACTGCTTTGATCCACATGTAGTAGGTGAGCAGCATGCAGAAGATGGCGATCCCTGTGGAAAGAGTGGACGGCGTCCAACGGTCAAGCGGACACTGGGGCACGCTGCTCAGAGCAGACCGTACACGGGTGACAGGCCCAGGGGGTGGCTGCCCAGGAGCCGACTCACACTGAGATCATGGTGCGACTCTAAGCAAACTATTTTCCCTCTCCTTGTCCCAACCTCCTATAGAAAGGGTCAATGTAGATGATACTCTTACAAAGAGTATCATCTTCGTAAGACTGAAGACACAAATTGAACTACTTCGTGTACAGCACTCACAACCACCAAGTACCAGCTGGGAGACTCATTTCCGGCCCTTCAGTTCCCTGCCAGGGCCGTCCTGGAGACTCCCGGCGCCACACCACCGCCTGGCGGTATCCACAGCTGGTCACAGGCTGACTGCCCTTCCCCTTCTCGGCTCATGCAAGTTCCCATCTCAGAGTCTAGTTTCACCTTGACCACTGCTGTCCCTGACCTCCAAATCAGATCGATCTCTCCCTTTACCATACCCCATATGCTCTCATAACCTGAACTACCTGAGTATTTTCATTTTTTTTTCTTTTTCTTTTGGGGGGTCACACCTGGCAATGCACAGGGGTTACTCCTGGCTCTGCACTCAGGAATTACTCCTGGCGGTGCTCAGGGGACCATATGGGATGCTGGGATTCGAACCCGGGTCGGCCTCGTGCAAGGCAAACGCCCTACACACTGGCCTATCGCTCCAGCCCCCTATCTGAGTATTTTCAAAGGTCGGTACTGACCTTACGGGCCCACTGCAATTTATTCATTGTCCATCTCTACAATTCTGCGCCTACCACTGTTCCCAACAACATCAACCAATGTCAGCTGAGTTAGAAATGAGTCTCTAAGTCATTATAGTTTTAGGGACATCCACTTCTCTTACTTAGGAACATAAAGTGAAAGGTCACAATGTTAAAGCAACAATATTATGCAACACTAAAAATTAACTGAACTTTCCTAAGTCCAGAGATGAGCAGAAAGGCTGAAGTCCGTCAGGAAGATGAGCAGAAACTTTCGAATATAAGCTCGCTGAGATACCTTCCTGCCCGCCTAACCTTCTTAACAAGATACCAAGTTCAGATCTAAGGTTGGAGAGGTAGTACAGTGGGTAGGGCGTTTGCCTTACAAACAGCCAACTGGGGCTTGATCCCTGGCCCCCCCCCCCCGCCATACAGTCAGCCAGCCAGCTCTGGATACTCCTGAACTCGGCCAGGAGTGATCCCTGAGAGAACAGAGCCAGGAGAAACCCCTGATTAGCACTGGGTATGCCCCGACACCAACCCACCCCCCCAAAAACAAAACCAGATCTGACCCTGATTCTACTGCACTTCATGAAGCTCTGCTGGAAAATGATGTGGACAGCGCCTTGCAGCACTCATTCTTATTGGAGGGCAGAGAGCCTGTCACATGCTCTGGGGCAGTTTTATCTCAGGACTCAAGAGCCAATGCTGGCAGGGTTCAGGGGATCATGCAGCCTCAGGGAGCAAACCTGGGGTGCTCACATGCAAAGCCTCACTCCAGCCCTCTGGATCATCTCTAGGGCCCATTTCAGCACCCTGCAGGCCTTACCTTCATTATCGTAGGAGCCAGCCACGGACCGGGAGATATAGCCGGGCACGATGGCAATCATGGCGGCAGCGAGAAGCCCAGCCCCTGCATCCTGTAGGGAAAGAAGGGGCAGGAAAGGTTAGCACAGAGAGAGGACCCACAAGTCCATTCTGTTCACAAGTGGCCCGAACAACAGCCCACTACTTCACAGGAAGCGTGTGATGTGAGAAAGGCCAGAGATGCTCGTGGCACAACAGTCCCCCATGGGGAGACCAAGCCTGAGGCTGAGTGCCCAGATGCTACAGGCAGACACATCGGGTGAGCTGTCAGACACCAGACAGGCACTCAGCTGACGCCAAGCTATCATCTATCCCTGGGATACCAGGGAACACCAGGCACACCTCTATGGGCTATACGATGACAGAGAAAGAGAATCATTATTTGAACTAAAACAGACAGACAGGTGATAATCTAGAGACGCCAAGAGCCCCACTCCACGAGAGGCCAGCCAGCTGGAGAGAGTCGGGCTCGGAAGGAGGGCAGCGGGAGGCCTTCGGAAGGCTCCACACTAAACTCCAGCTTCCTAAGCCCCACGAATCACCTCCCTGACACAAGCCACACCTGAGAGCAATCTCCGAGGAGCCAGTGCCTGGAAAGCAGAAGCCCGGAAAGAGTCAGAATCAGAATCACGGAGCCTGACACAGCCAAATGGACTGAGATCCTTAAATGTGAAAACAACAATGGGAACAGCTGTGTGTCCATCTTCAGAAGAACTGACCATGTTAGAATACATCTGAGTCATTTTTCTTCCTTCTGAGACTGGGAAGAAATCACATTTCTCAGAATTCCTCTGAATTCCGAGACTGCAAAATCAAGTTCTAAATTTTGAATGTTTCTCTCTTCCTCGTGAAGCAAAGTGCACCGGACTTCCTAACGTTCTTCCCTTCCAGCACAAACAGCTGCTGGTGATAAGAAACCACACAGAGGGCAGGGGCGGGAGAGGACCCAACACTCCCCCCATAACCCCCGCAACTGGGTGGCTCTCGCCTCGAGCCCAGCCTGCGGGAGCTAGCACAGAGGGTGAACTCTCATTCCCAAGTGTCCTGCCGCCCCCGACCCTTCACCTTGAGCTCTTTGGTAAGGTGGTAGGTGACGATGGTGGTGAAGGAAGAGAAGAGAGGGGCCAGGAACACACAGACATTCCGAATGTCGATGGTGATGTGGAAAAAATGGAGCACGTGGTAGATCGCCGCGGAGGTGATCATCAGGCCTGCAACAGGAAGGAGAAGTGCCATTAGGTTCCAGGAGCAGGGCCAAGAACACGGGAACAGGTGGGTCCAGGGAGCAGTGACGTTGACAAAGCAGGCTCTGATCGCCCCGGGAACACCGAACACAGCATCAGATACACACTATCCAGAATACTCACGCCACGGCGCCGGGCACACGCGGCAACATAAAGCCTGGCAAGCTTCATGCCCGGCGCCGCAGAGTAACAACGCGTCTCCGAAGAGGACAGCAGTGCTACGGCAACTCCAGCCCTCCTGCAGAGCTCTCCTAAGGAGGCGAGCAGGGAAGAAACCCAAAACGCCGCCCACCCCACGCTCCCCGTCTGTCCTCCTGAGAGTACACAGGGCACTCTGGGCAGTCCAGAGGGAACAAATCTGTGCCACAAAATGAAGATGATACTAAATGAAATAAACTGCCCCGTAACCCCTTATTCCTTTCATCGTATTCCTCTTACCTGGGTAGATGGTTCCTCCGATGATTCGCCCCAAAGGGTACCAGGCCCGGTCATCAAACCAGTTATGGAATTTATAAAAGCCCTCTTCAGCCAGGAAGCGGGTGGTTCGGTAATTGAAGTAGCTGGAGCAGGAAAGGAGAGAGCTCAGTTTCCCTTTCTTCACACTCGGGAGCAGACACTGCCACTCCACGGCTCATGCCACAGAGCAACTTCTCACCCTCGTAACAGTCAGCTTCATACTAGGAATCATGCGGGGAGCAAGAGTGATAGGACAGCAGGGAGAGCGTTTTTTTTTTTTTTTTTTTTTGCTTTTTGGGTCACACCCGGCAATGCACAGGGCTTACTCCTGGCTCTGCACTCAGGAATTACCCCTGGCGGTGCTCAGGGGGACCATATGGGATGCTGGGATTCAAACCCGGGTCGGCCGCGTGCAAGGCAAACGCACTACCCGCTGTGCTATCTCTCCAGCCCCCAAGGGAGAGCGTTTGCCTTGCCTGCGGCCAACCAGTGTTCGATCCTCGCCATCCCATAAGGTCCCCCAGCACTGCCAGGAGGGATTCCTAAGTGCCGATCCAGTAGTAACCTCTGAGCACCACTGGCTGTGCCCCCCGCAAAAAAAAAAAAAAAAAAAGAGAAAAAAAAACAAAATATTTTTAGTTCTAAACTACGTACCCCTTCTCCTGTTTCTCCTGAAAAAACTTGGAGGAAAAAGCAAAAAATAAACGACAATATGAATTAACAGGCCAGGGATTCAAAGGGCAAGAGCTTATGCTTTTATGCTTTGGCATTTAGGAGGTCCAGGTTCAATGTCCGGCACTGTGGAGACGATGAGTGGAAACACCTCTGGGCGAGGCGTGGTGGTGGGACCATGATGAGAGTAGCCCCTGAGAGCCACTGGGCACGGCCCAAAAATTCTGACTAATCCAGAGGAACTTAGTTCCTGAAGATAATCTTCCCTGCCCGTGTCTCCAGTCCAATTCCTCCCCGGTCAGCCAAATTTTAGCAGCTCGAGTAAGTCGAAGTGGCAGATGGCAGAAATCTCTGTCCTGTGTTTGCCACTGGTGAGTGTTATTCTGGTAACTCAAAGACAGAAGAAACAAGGGTAAGTCCATACATCAGAACTGTGGGCTCTGCCCAGGGGTATAAGACACAGAGACGGAAGAGGCAAGAATCAGCAGAAGCAGGTCTGGTCTGCTCGTACCCCAGACCGCCTTTCCTGCTCTACCAAAGGAGTGTCACTTTCCATGACCTTTAGGTCCTTCCGGTTCGATGACTTTGGCAGAGGGCCTGCTTCCCCAACCACCTCCCTGCAACGTGGCTCGTCCATGGGGCCGAGATAAGCCCGGCCACACTGGTGACCGGGAAACAAAACCACGTGAGAATTTTTCTCTCATTTGTGAGAAAAAAACTGATGAAGAGACACTGATGGAAATACCAGTGTGCCTCCAACGTGCTTTGAAGACATCTGCATGGATCAGAATGCAAAGATCTACAAATGGGTACGGGCCTCAAGCCTTCTGCTCGTGTTCCTCCGGCTGCTCCTGGCCTGGTGTCCGGCAACGAGCCCAAGGCAAGTGCTTCATTGCTCAGCCACAGCCCCGCGCCCCTCACTGACTGGGTTTGAGTCGTTTGGCTTTTCTGAAAGTTATTTGGCTTCATTTTTTTCTTTTATTTGGGGGGTGGTCACACCCGGCAATGCACAGGGGTTACTTCTGGCTTTACACTCAGGAATTACTCCTGGCGGTGCTCAGAGGACCATGTGGGATGCTGGGAATCGAACCCGGGTCGGCCGCGTACAAGGCAAACGCCCTACCCGCTGTGCTATCACTTCAGCCCTATTTGGCTTTATTTTGTTCCGTCTTCCTTCATCCCCTTCCCCTCACTGTTGCTGTTGCCACCGCATCTGGGTGCAGTGTCTGCTGTGCTGCCCACACACATTCCGCAAAGCACTAGGAGCTGCACACTTGTGCCAGGGGAGGAGAATGACCGCTCAGAGGTGACATGGGGACCGAGCTAGTCAGTGTCCTGCATGCAAGGCAGGCGCCCTGCCTCAGAGCCACATGCCTGGGCCACTCCATATTTTTCCCATGAAGCCTTGATTTAGGTGACACAGTGACTCCAAGGACTGTAGTCCAACCTAGATTTCACAGCGTGGCCTTCATACCCCTAAAGGTCTAACTGCATGACTGCCATTGGCCTCAGTCTTTCTACCCCTAAGAAGGAGGTATCTGGGCCTACCCCCCACTAGTGTGGTCAGAGGACTTCATAAAAATGTAAGAGAGTGCTTGCCACAAAATGCTCGGTAAAATGTCTTTCACCTCTACTGTGGCTCAGCCTCGGATCAGCCTCCCGGTAGTACAGCGGGTACAGTACTATTTCTTTGGCTCTGGAGTTTTCTTAGTCTAGTCAGGTTGTAAGTGACAGAAGGGTACACCAAAAATACCACTCATCTTTGCTTTGAAACTCTGAGCGATTCACTCAGTAAATTCCAAGAGAAATGCTTAAAAGAAGGCAGTAACTCTTTATAGAGAATTGAGAGTTTTCAACCCACATGTATTAAAAATATGTCTGTACACGGGGAAGTGATTGACATTCAAATATTTGGGGGGAGGGTAAAACCCTCACTCAGTAGTACTTGGGGCTCACTCCTGGAGGTGCTCAAGGGACATGAGGTGAAAGGATCAAGCTCACGGTTTAATGCATGCAAGGCAAGTGCTCGGCCACGGAGCCAAGTCCCCAACATTAGAATCTAAGAGAGACCAAGCGAAGATACTTACGGATCAAACTCATGGATGACACTTTCAAATCTGAGAACAGCAAACAGACGAGTAGAGAAAGCTGCAAAAGCCAGAATTTTAACAGTGATTTTAACAGTAACATTTTAATGCAAAAGGCATCATTTCAAAGGTCAGTAGTTAGGTGTAACTGTCCTTCCAAAATTCCGAGTCCTGGGGTCTCAGTACCCCCCCATCCTAGAAGGAAACAGAATTAGCACAGTAGGCTGGCCGCTCCTTCCCCGGTGAACATCAGCCTTGACTTTACTTTCTATTCCTTCTGCTCCTTTCATTTTGCCTTCATACAAGTATACTGATGGGGGGGGGGGGGGGGCAGTGGAAAGAACATACTACAGTCTGCTGAAAAGAACACAGCGTTTTAGAAAAGCCCCTGAGTCTTCCCCAAGATTTTCTCCATCCCATGCCCAAAGGGAGAGCGAGCCCCAGGGACACTCACATAACACAGCAGCCATCGACAGAATGAGAAGCTTCAGAAGCGTGTCCTGCTTCTCATAGGACAGCCGCAAGAATCCTAGCTTGGTCATCTTGGCATCAATGGGTGGCAACAGATGACAGGCAAACGGCTACAATGGAAAAGTCAAGACCGTAAGTGATGGGACACCTTCTCTTTGCCTGCTCCGCCTTCTCTTGTATTGGTAGGAGCCATGAGCAGCAACCACATCAGAGAGAACTGAGCTACCACTAATAGCCCAGCCTTGCCTGACGCGAAGGGAGCACAGGGGCTGGGAGGGCAGAGGGCCTGGCACAAGTCAGGCAGCGACACTACAAAGGGGCCTAGACCGCAGCACCGTCATTCTGTCCCCACTCCCTCTCAGCTACCCAAGCAACAACACAACTGGCAGTCCAGAACAACAGGAGTAAACAGGAAACACTGGGAATACACAAAAATGGGGTTTGGGGAAAGATGGCAAGAAGGTAGAATGATTGGAAATAGAGGAGGAGAAAATGAAATGGTCAAAGACCATTCAAGAAAATGGGATGCGTGAGACAAAGCAAGGAACAAATAACTGAGTACAGAAGCAGAAAGAGGAGATAGATGATTATCTGAATCGGCATAATTTACAGCCCCAAAAGGCAGCGTCTACACGTGTCTCTGTTTCAAATCCAAACTGGGCTGCAGGGTCCACTAAAAGGCACGACTGATCCCTAAGATGAGGAGAAATATACCTCAGTAGCTTGGAGCACTTTCAGTCCTGTGACCCACTCTGTGAATAAGGCTAAGCTCCACACCCACTGCCAATCAGCAGTCTCAAGGCCCTCTGTCCTCGACACTCCCGGTTTACACCAATGATAGGGGGTGGAGGGTGTTGAGATGAAAATATACTGTTGAGGGAAGCAGCTTGTAAAACGTTTGTAACAGTGATCACTCAATGGACAAGACATACTAGCACTGATTTATCACAGGAGGGTGGCTTGACTCTATAACACGGCAACCCACAGCTCCAAAAGCACCAGCCTGTCAAGGGGCAAGCCATAAAGAACAGGCAACATTTTTTAAGACTGCAGGGGGAAAAAGAAGCTGAATCTCTCCTGATCCCTTCCTCCTACTGCAGCGAAGGGAAGGGAAAAATCTAAGACTGGGCTAGGGAAGGCGTGAAGAATCATCTATTCCTAGCTCCTCTAACTCAAACATCTTTTCCATTTAATTACAGCCCCAAAGGAAATCCCTGTCATACAATCTAAAATAAACACCTAGTTCCGGGAAGCCAATAATCCTGCCACATCCCTCGGGTTTTGTGCTTGCTTTCTAGAATGCCTGAAACAGAAAAACCATGCCAACAGAGAACTGATACGGGGCGAACCCTGGAAAGAGTGGGAGAAATACAAATGCCAGGACCTCCTCCTGCAAACTGAGAAGCCGGAGGGTTAAGGCAGGAGCTTTAAAAGGGAGGGGTGAGGGTGAGCTTTGGGCTTCCAAGCACGTCCTGGCCAATGGCATCTCAGCTGTGCACGGGGCAGCATCCTCGTCCCACCTCAGTTCTAGTCTCCAAGACCACCGCTTCCCCACCCCCGTCTGCCCCCTCTTCGCCAAGGGTCTCCCACTGCTCTACCCACCGCCCTTCCGCTACTTCTGCAGGTCCCACTTGCCGGGAATCAGCACCTCGGGCACAGCCCACCCTGCAAAGCCCCCTCCTCACCGCCCCTGCATCCCAAAGCCCTCCCCCTGCAGGCCTGGCTCTCCAGTCTCCCCCACGCGCCCCAGGCCTCGACCCCCGCCCCATAGCGGACCTTCCCATCCCGGTGCTCCAAGACGTCCACACCCCTCGCCCCACGCCCCACGCCCCCCGCCCCGGGAGGTTTCCGCCCTTCCACGTCGAAAATCCCACCCCTTTCAGTCCCACCAACCGTGCCGTGGGCTGCACCTGTTAATGATCCTCAAGTTCTAACCGAAGGCCTCCCCCTCACCTGGCCGGCGTTCCTGGAGGATCCGCTCGGCTCCTTCTGCCATCCGTTCAGCGGCGCACCCAACCTTGGCAGCGGCTGGGCCCGCCTCCCGGACCTTGTTCCCATTGGCTGGATCAGGGCCGAAGCCCCACCTTAAGGACGCGATAGGATGACAGAACTGCCGATCGGGCTCAGAGGCGCGGCCCAAGCTGCGTTCCAGCTCCGTAAGTGGACGATACTGACATCACTTAGCGGCCCAGGGGCGGGGCCTCGAGCTCCTGCCGGGCTCGGATAGGCCCGCCGCGGAGTGAGAGAGCGCGGAAAGAACACGCTCCGAGCAGTTTGGTTGAGGGCCGAGGAGTGACGTGTCGGTCTGCGGAGCGCCGAGGAGCGGAGCAGGACCGGGGAGGCGTGGCCAGGGCGGCGGTCACGTGAGCAGAAGCGGAAACGACGGGAGGGAAAGGCCGGGACTCCAAATGTGGCTTGGGCCCCAGCGCGAAATCGGCTGCTGGTTCTTTGGGAGATCAGCATGGGCCGTCACCTACGATTCTAGGAGGGGTTTCTACCCGTTCTCCGGGACCACCCACCGGCCTGCCTACTGGAGGCCGTTGCACCCGCGCCGGGTGGCCGGACCGTTTGCCTCCGTTTTGACAGTGCTCACCCGAGCGTGCCGCGGACGGGAGCGCTGGAGCAATTCACGCGGCCTTCCCGGACTTGTGGCAGGGACTTCCTCGGGGTCAGTCTGAAAGACTGCGGGGCCCGAGCGATGGTACAGCGGGCCGGGCGCTTGCATTGCACGTATTGCATTGCTTACATTGCATTGCTTGCATTGCACGGGCCGAACCCGGGTTCAATCCTGGGCACCCCAAACGGTCCCCCTATCCCCGCCAGAAGTGAGTCTCCAAGAGCACCGCCTTGTGTCTGTCACACACACACACACACACACACACACACACACACACACACACACACACACACACACTCAAAAAGGGGGGAGAAAAAACCTGCAGGGCTGCATAGGACGCCCTCCTCCAGAAAACGGGGCGCCCTGCAAGCGTTAGTGTTCCGGCTACTCCCCTCCCTGTTTATCCCACCAGAATGCAACCAACAAATGGACTCAACACATTGGAAACTGCCTCAAAATCGTGTTTTTTCACAGCCCTCCCCGCCCCCCCCCAGGCCTTTTGACTGGGCAGATTTGCTTTTTTGCAGGAGGTGAGGGGAGCTGGGTGATAAAGGGGGTGCTGGATCAGGTGAGTGGAACTGGGTGTTACAGGAAGTGCTGGATCGACACCCCCCCCCCAGCCTCTGTACAAAGGTTGCTCTCCTACCTTTTGAACTCACTCTGCAGCGCTTTTTGATTTGTTCTTAATGTGTTCAATCAATGTCATTTTGTGACATGGGAAGCGGAACCTGAACTGCAGAACCTCAAGTAAATGTTTTTTTCAAGAGGAGTGATTTTTTTTTCTCTAGCGATTTAAAATCAGAAAGATTCCTCTAAAGCTTTTTTTTTAAAAAAAAACTGCCTCAAGAACACGAAAATGTTGGGGGATTCTCATTAATTTTTAAAAATTTATTGGACGACAAGGATAGCTAAAACAATTCTTGGGAAAAAGATGATGGGAGGCATCACCATCCCCAACCTCAAACTTTACTACAAAGCAGTAACAATTAAAACAGCATGGTACTGGAACAAAGGCAGAGCCGTAGACCAATGGAACAGGGTGGAATATCCCTACACACAACCCCAAATGTATGACCATCTAATCTTTGATAAGGGAGCAAGAGAAGTGAAGTGGAGCAAGGAAAGCCTCTTTAACAAATGGTGCTGGCACAACTGGACAACCACATGCAAAAAAATGGGTTTAGACCTTGACCTGACACCATGCACAAAAGTCAGATCAAAATGGATTAAAGACCTCAACATTAGACCACAAACCATAAGGTACATTGAAGACAAGGTCGGCGAAACCCTCCACGATATTGAAGATAAGGGTATCTTCAAAGGTGACACGGAACTAAGCAATCTAGTAAAAACAGAGATCAACAAATGGGACTACATTAAACTAAAAAGCTTCTGCACCGCAAGAGATACAGTGACCAGAATACAAAGACTATCCACAGAATGGGAAAGGATATTTACACAATACCCATCAGATAAGGGGTTGATATCAATGGTATATAAAGCACTGGTTGAGCTCTACAAGAAGAAAACATCCAACCCCATCAAAAAATGGGGCAAAGAAATGAACAGAAACTTTACCAAGGAAGAAATACGAATGGCCAAAAGGCACATGAAAAAGTGCTCTACATCACTAATCATCAGAGAGATGCAGATCAAAACAACCATGAGATACCACCTCACACCACAGAGACTAGCACACATCCAAAAGAACAAAAGCAACCGCTGTTGGAGAGGATGTGGGGAGAAAGGGACCCTTCTTCACTGCTGGTGGGAATGCCGACTGGTTCAGCCCTTCTGGAAAACAATTTGGACGACTCTCAAAAAATTAGATATTGAATTCCCATTTGACCCAGCAATACCACTGCTGGGAATATATCCCAGAGAATCAAAAAAGTACAATCGAAACAACATCTGCACATGTATGTTCATCGCAGCACTGTTTACAATAGCCAGAATCTGGAAAAAACCCGAATGCCCCAGAATGGATGACTGGTTGAGGAAACTTTGGTACATCTATACAATGGAATACTATGCAGCTGTTAGAAAAAAGGAGGTCAAGAATTTTGTAGTTAAGTGGATGGGCATGAAAAGTTTCATGCTGAGTGAAATGAGTCAGAAAGAGAGAGACAGACATAGAAAGATTGCACTCATCTATGGTATATAGAATAACAGAGTGGGAGACTAACACCCAAGAACTGTAGAAATAAGTACCAGGAGGTTGACTCCATGGCTTCGAGGCTGGCCTCACGTTCCGGGGAAAGGTCAACTCAGAGAAGCGATCACCAACTACATTGCAGTCGAAGGCCATGTGGGGGAAGGGAGTTGCGGGCTGAATGAGGGCTAGAGACTGAGCACAGCGGCCACTCAACACCTTTGTTGCAAACCACAACAGCTAATTAGAGAGAGAAAGCAGAAGGGAATGCCTTGCCACAGTGGCAGGGTGGGGTGGGGGGGAGATGGGATTGGGGAGGGTGGGAGGGACACTGGGTTTACGGGTGGTGGAGAATGGGCACTGGTGAAGGGATGGGTTCCCAAACTTTGTATGAGGGAAGTGTGAGCACAGAAGTGTATAAATCTGTAACTGTACCCTCACGGTGATTCTCTAATTAAAAATAAATAAATTATAAAAAAAAAAAAAAAAATTTATTGGACGAGCATTTGAAAGCAATTATTTTTAAATTTCCAAGTAGTAGAATTAAGTCAACTCTCAAGAGGCAAAAGAAGTATTACTAAAGTTTAAAATCTAATGATGCTTTGCCTGTAGAAGTAAAATCCCTTTTAAAAGTTGAATTCAAAATGCCAGTTTATATAGTCTTATCTAAAACCAAAACCGAAAGTTGGGAAGAGGAGAGTGAGGTCAAAGAGCTGATCCCTACCAGCCCCTGAGCACCCTGTGGGCCCCAAGCACAGAGCCAGGAGTGGCTCAAACCCTCCATTTCCTCCCTGTACCTCCAAAAAGGAAAAAAAAAAAAAAGACAGGACTACAAAGTTTTAAGGAAAACTAAACCCAGAGAACACAGCCTGTCATCCTCCCTTCTGACTTACTGGACCGAGAAGGGTTTTTTTGCTTTTGGTCTCCAGAGACCCCTGAGACCACTCCCCACCTCGGCTGGCCAGGCATGCAGTGCTAGGGCCAGAGGATGCAGCGCTTCGTGCGCCTGGAATACCAAGGACATGCTCAGCCCTTCAGCTCCGCATCCGGGGACACTTGGGTCCTCCAGGGCTACACCTGGTAGATGCTCAGCGGCCAGGAGGTGCTGGAGATGGAACCAGTCAGGGTCAGGCCTTGAACTGCGTCCTTGAGACCCCCTGAGGCCAGAACACGTTCTAAGTGCACTGCCAAGCCCTACCGCCAGGCTCCCTTCTCATGACTCATTTCACTGTTTCATAGTCGAGGGTTTTGTTTCAGTCATTTTTGTTTGTTTTGGGGCCCCACCTGGCAATGCTCAGGTGTTACTCCTGGCTCGGCGCCGAGGAATTACTCCTGGCAGTGCTCAGGATCAGGGCAAGTTTGGGGGAAGCTACTGAGATGGTTAATGCCAAGCTTTTGCCAAATCGGTTCTTTCCAACTGAGGCAGCCATAGTACAGGCATTAAGGCACTTGCCTTGCATACAGCCAACTCCACTAATCCCCAGGATCACATATGGTCCCTCGAGGAACACCGCAGGTCACCCGATCAGAGGGCCAAGAATAGTTGCAGAGCATTGCCTTGTGTGGTCCAACCCTCCAAAATAAAAAGTGGGTGATACTGCCCAGCACCCCCCACCCCAGGAGCTGGTGCTCAGTCCAGAGGGGCACCTGGGGGAGGAGGGCTCCCTATTTGTGCTCTTGGACGAAGGACACATCCAGCCAGAGTTGAGCACTGTTTTTGCTGCAAGGGGGCAGTAGGTCGTTAGGGAGCCTCTGCTTTGAATGACCAGTCTTGGGGCCAGAGTTGTAGCACAGTGAGGAGGACACTTGCCTTGCATGCAGCCTACCAGGGTTTGATCCCCCGCAACACCTACGATCCCCAGACCACCACAAGGAGCAACCCCTGAGTGCAGAGCCACGAATCAGCCCTGCCGTGCACTGCTGAGTGTAATCCCCCAAAGCCAAAAATAAACAAAAATAAATTCACTATTCCGGCCCCCCACCCCCCCCACACAGGTCTTAAAGACACTCCAAAATCTTCAGCTTGACATCAGAGAATGAAATGCATACAAAACTGGGGTGCCTACCTGGTCCTATGCAGGCACTCACTGACTCCCAGTGGTACCCAATTTGGGGACCTATGGAAAATAGTAGCATTTGGAAACAAGTTCAAAAATCTGCTTGATCACTCAGTTTCAATTCTATTGTTCGATCCAAGGGGCTAATAATCTTCTTTCTGATTCTCCCTGAGCTGCCCAGTGCCTTGCTGGGCCTGTCAGCACTCAACAGCAGCCATTGATGACGTCACCTGTCACCATCATCCTTCACTGATCCCTTGGATTCACTTTAGGTTCATCCTAATTATTCCACTTGCAGAGCCAGAGAGAGCTCAGCAGGATGGAGTGAAGGCCTGGGTCAGTTTCCTTCTAGCACTTCAAGGTCCCCCGGAGCAACCCCCAAGGAGAGCCTGGAGCAGCCCTGAAGTATCAACAGCTGTAGCCCCAAAACCAGGGGAAAAAAAAAGCATCCCCTGGGCATCACTCAGCAAAGCTGACCTGATGTCAGCTTCCTTTGAACTTCTGGGGCCCTACAACTTGGGGGGAATATGAATGAGGGTGGTGCAGAAGCTGATGGCTGCCCTCTCTACCCACCACCCGTGAACGGGCCACCTACCAGAGCAGTCACAGTGAGAGAGGTGAGCCCATGGTACGTGTGTGCACTGCTCCTATAACCAGAAAATAAAGTGCTATTAGTGAAGGGACACCAACAGGCAGTGAGCAGTAGCCCACCTCTGTCTTATTAGCACAGAAGTTACCTTCGCAGGTGGCTCATAAGCCTCTAATTGTTAGCTGCCACTGCCAATCCATTGTCCCAATCCCCCTTCATCTCTGTCCTTACCAAATGCAGAGCAATTAACAAGTCAGTGCACGAAAAAAAAAAAATCTGCCCATTAAAATGTTCCTAGTCGGCTCAACGCTCAGCTCGGAGGCATCCGCTGGCAAGTCAAGAGCTGTTCTGATGAACGGAGTTCTACGTAGGACCGTGGGGGGCATTTTGAATCATGGGTCCAATGCCAAGCTGGGAGACTAATCCCAGGAGGGATTTTATGAACTTGATTCCTTCCATTCTACTGGCTGTGTGATTCAAACTCCAGCTCTCATTCTTTCAGTTACTAATTATTAGTCTGCCTCAAACTGCCTTTCTGAAGCCAGCTGAGAAATCTACTCTGCCTTTGATCCCTGGAAACATGATCTTTAATCACCGCCTGCAGTACCTGAGGCAAGAGAAGTTTTCACTGCTTTCTTGTACATCTTATTGGAGATTGTTACAAACTCCTGCTGTGCATATGCCTGATGTAGCCTTGGTACAAGTCTGGCCTTTGAGTTGCACTGGTGAAACTTTGGAGAGCGCCCAGCTGCACTCACAAGAAGGAGCATTTTTCTCAAGAGAGTTGGGCTGGCTAAAAATCACACATCTCGAGGCTGGAGCAACAGCGCAGCGGGTAGGGCGTTTGCCTTGCACGCAGCCTACCCAGGTTCGATTCCCAGCATCCCATATGGTCTCCTGAGCATCACCAAGAGTAATTCCTGAGCACAGAGCCAGGAGTAATCCCTGTGCATCGCCGGGTGTGACCCAAAAAGAAAAAAAAAATCACAGATCTCTACCTGCCATGACTCTCCTTCAACACAATCAGAAGACCAGCCTTGTTGGTGAATTTCAGGCAGCAAAGACATGGCCACTTAAATAACTGAGCCAATTTAAAACATTTTAACAGCTAAAGAAATACTTATCACTGATCAGCTAATGGAACACCAGGTTGTCTTTTTCAAACCACCCCCAACAACCTTGAAGTTTAATTCCCTACAATGCTGCTTTCACATGACCGCAGGAGACAAAGAGAAATATTGAAATAAATC
Source organism: Sorex araneus (assembly GCF_027595985.1). Lineage (NCBI taxonomy): Eukaryota > Metazoa > Chordata > Mammalia > Eulipotyphla > Soricidae > Sorex > Sorex araneus. The sequence goes on along the minus strand of NC_073304.1, from coordinate 175,845,734 downwards.
TAGTTGTTTTTTGTTGCTTAATTTTTGCCACATGTGGCGATGCTCAGGGGTTCCTCCTGGCTCTGCACTCAGAATCACTCCTGGCAGTGCTTGGAGATGCCTTCTGGGATGCCGGGGATTGAACCCAGGTTGGCTGCATGCAAGGCAAAAACACTCTACCCGTTGCCCTATCACTCTGGCCCTTGAAAGAAAATCTTAAAAGAATGTCTTATAACTTTTTGTGCACAGGATGAAAAGTGATTATTCCCAAAATGTCCACTATGAAATAAGGTTCTACATTTTAAACCAGGTTTTCATCTCTCAGCGATCATTATGAATCCCAATTTCTTTTTATCCTATACATGGCAAAGATTGCTGTCCATCTTTCATGCATTTTAGGACCATAAAGGTAGTATGCACATTCCAGATTTTAAAGCAAATAGTCCCAAATTCCTTAACAAGATGCAAACGTAATGACATAATCTGAACATCTAGATTCAGGGAACGTTTTCAGGGCTAATGTCTCAAAAGCATATCCATTATCCAGGACTGGCTTGTGGCTCCACGGATATATCTGGGGGAAGGGGCTTCCCAGAAATTCTCAGCCCATCCATCACATGGGGTTATGCTCAGAGTCCCTGCGGCCCCTGGAATGCTCGGGGTCCTCCCCGACTCCCCCAGCCCTGCTTGAGAAACCATATGGAGCTGTGCAGGTAACCAGGATCAGCTATGTAAGCATGAGCCTTAAGCCCCCGCCCACCTCCCCCACCCTGATACTCTCTCCCCAGACCCCTTCCTTGAAGAATGATAAACTCAACCATCACACACCTTGTGGGAAACCAGCTCACATTTAATTGTGATGTTTTAAAATTGTACAAGTGTTTTGACATCTGACCCATCCCCCCACCCCCCTACTTAAGTCTCTTAAAATAACAGGAAAACACCAACCACAGGTTTAATGGACTTATTCAGTTCAACCCCCCAGTTCCTATTCGCAGCACCCGGTATTTCCTCTGAAACAGTGGGCAGAGCAGCAGCGGCCAGCAGCAAGTCCAGGCCCCAGAGTTTAAAGGTTCGGGTGCCGAGGTCTGCCGCCTCGGCTCTCACCCAATGTTGGTGCCTCCCTACAGGTGGGGAACTTTAAAAATGTTCCAGTGAAAACACCTTGATTCCCCTTCAAGGGGAAGAAAGAAAACTCACTCTTTAGACCCCGGCAGATCTGGCTGTGGGGTCTTTCCTCCTGTCCCCTCTTTACAGACTTTTTTTTTTCTTTTTTGCAGTGGACCAAGGGAGACCAAAAATCTAACCTGAGTTACAAGAAACAAGACAGTGATGGCTAGAACGGGAGGGCCGGGAGCAGCGGCGACGCTCCCTCTCCCTCCCACATCCAATATATGTGCTTCACAGGAGAACAACAGAAGTGACGACGGCACGAAATACGACAGCTAGAATTACAAAATCCATTCATCCGAGGGTGGAGAGAGGCAGGAAGGTGGGGGGGGTGGGGAGTAGATAAATGGCACAGGGAGAAAAAGTATTCAAATAAGTCCAGACACAGGGCAGGGACGGGGGCTGGCAGATGCTAGAAAAGAGCTGAGGACGGACCTGTGGTCCTTGCAGACTCATCCGAGTTTAAAAAAAAAAAAATTAAAATCTGCATACAGGAGTCAGGAAGATTCTGCCTTACATGCACCAGAAACGAAACTTCCGATTCCTCCGAGACGGGAAAACGCACAGGGCCCTTGGCAGAGTGGGTCCTGCCTTCCCTGGTTTGGAGGGGGCCGAGGGGGGGAGGCTGGCTGGTGACTCAGTGGCCCGAGGCAGGCTTCGGTTTGGCGGGAGATGGGTGTGGTGAGGGAAGCTTGTCGGCGGAGGCAGAGCTGCTCAGTGCGGACTGCAGGTAGACCGTCTTGTGGAAGAGTCTGTTGCTTAGGAAGACCACCAAGGAGAAGAGGCGCAACTGGAAAAGGCTGCAAGGCAAGAGACCCCGCTCAGCAGGTCCCCGAACGGATGGAAACAGTTATGGGGGCGAGCGGGGGTGTGGCTTGGGCGCCAGCCCCCATACACAACCAAAGAGAGATAGTTTTAGGGGCCGGAGCGATAGCACAGTGGGTAGAGCATTTGCCTTGCATGCGGCCGACCCGGGTTCAATCCCTGAGCATCCCCTAGGGTCCCCCGAGCACCACCAGGAGTGATTCCTGAGTGCAGAGCTGGGAGTGACCCCTGCGCATCGCTGGGTGTGACCCAAAAAGAAAAAAAAAAACACCAAAGATGTGGTTTTAGCTATGGGACAACTTGTGAAGTAGGGCAGGGAAAGAGGACCGAAGGGCACCATCAGACGCAGATCAGGGGGAGCACTCGAATGCCCTGGGCCCCCGCAGGAGCTGCCGTGGAAGGACTGGGGCTTGCCCAAGTGACATCGTGTCTCGGGACACACCCATCAAAAAAAGGCCAGCAGTGTCTCGGAGAGTCCACACAGCACTGCGGCCTGGCAGAGCAGATCAAGTCCCAAACAGTGGAACATCCCAAAAAGTGGAACATCCACACTGCAGACCCCCAGAGACTGAAGCGAGACTGAGGCGGGACCAACAAAAGCCAGTGCCCAGGGCTCGGACTGGTCAACGTTCTCCGAGGATGCTTCACTGACGGCATCTGCTTTGCATGTGGTGATCCGGGTTTAATTCCCACACGCCATATGGTCTCTGAGCCCCCACAAGTGATACCAGAGGGCAGAGCCAAGAGTAAATCCTGAGCATCACAGGGATATGGCCCCCAAGCAGTAAACAAACAAAAACCCCCAAACAAACCAAAACTTCACCACCTTCCAAATAAGAGTTTTGTTTAGGGCCCCACCCAGCTGTGCTCAGGGCTTACACCTGGCTCTGCTCAGAGATCACTCCTAGTGGAGCTCGGGGAACCCCAGGCAACACCAGGGATCAAACCCAGGTTGGCCACATGCCAGGCCAGCGCCCTATGTGCCATGCTGCGCTATCAGCTGCGCTATAGATCTCAGGATCTCCTTTAAAACAAATACATATTCATGTGCTTGTATGAAGAAGAAGGGCTGGAGTGATAGCACAGCGGTAGGGTGTTCACCTTTCACGCGGCCAACCTGTGTTCAATTCCCCCGCCCCGGCAAGCTACCGAGAGTATCGCGCGCACACACAGCAGAGCCTGGCAAGCTACCCGGGGCGTACTGGATATGCCAAAAACAGTAACAACAAGTCTCAAAATGGAGACATTACTGGTGCCCACTTGAGCAAATGGATGAGCAACAGGATGACAGTGACAGTAACAGTGATGAAGAAGTCTTGAGGATACATCCCAGGTCTCATTACACTTCATATTAATGCTCTCCTCCCGAGTGAAGATTATTTGAAATAAATATGGGCTGGGGAGACAGTCCAAAGGGTTGGTGAGCATAATGTGCACGAGGAAATTCCAGGTTCAATCCCCAGCACTGCCTGATTGTTGCCCTAAGCATGTCAGTGAGTGCTGCCAACTAAGGCCCCCCCCAACTGATATATACTAGAGGGGGCAGGGACATGGTTCTGTATAGAGAAGAGCCTCATATGTGTGAGGCCGGAGTTTGATCCCTTGCATGGCAAAAGCAATTTTTTTTTGCTCTTTTGGGTCACACCTGGCGATGCACAGGGGTCATTCCTGGCTCTGCACTCAGGAGTCACTCCTGGCGCTGCTCAGGGGACCATATGGGGTGCTGGGAATCGAACATGGGTCGGCCACGTGCAAGGCAAACACCCTACCCGCTGTGCTATTGCTCCAGCCCCAGCAAAAGCAATTTTTAAAAAAATTTTTAGAAAGCTTTTCAAAGGGAAAAGCCGGAGTGATAGTGTAGCAGGTCAGGCATTTGCCTTGCAAGTGGTGGGCCTGGGTTCAACCCCGGCATCCCATAGGATCCCCTGAGCCCTCCAGGAGTGATTCCTGAGGGGAGAGGCAGGAGGGACCCCTGAGCATAGCTGGGTGCTACCCAAAAGACAAAACAGCTGTTCAAAGAGCACAAGGTTTGATCGCAGGAGGCCCAGGTTCAATCCCTGGCATCACATAGTTCCCTGAGCACCACCAAATGGAGTTGAACCTGAGAAAAACTAGGGGCCCAGAAGCTAAGTTAAAAGCAGGAGGAGAGAAGACTTGGGACCTGGCTGGAGGCTCACCAGGCTGAGCACACACTTTACAGGCAGGAGGCCCACATTCAATCCCCGGTACCACACAGCCCCCCGAGTGCCCCCAGAAAAACCCTTGCCCTTAAAAACAAAACCAAAAGAAGAAAACCCAAAATACAAATAAACCCTTTCCATGCAGCTGCAGGATTCCATCCCCACTCCTCAGCACACCGGGGTCCTACTCACTATGCTTTGCCAGGGGTCTTTGCTTCGTTGGCGCTGATGATGAATAAAGGAAAGAGGATGGAGAAAAGGCAGCCGCTGCAAAGAAAACAAAACACCAGCCATGAGTCACTCCCATAACAGCCAAGCGTCGGAACCCCCGGGGGTCCTCAGGCTCCAGTGGAGCATCAGAGCTTGAGGAAGCCTCAGAGGAGCGGACATGCCTTCCAAAGAGGACAGAGGACTTCTCTACAGCTGTCTGTCGCTGCCCCAAAAGGAGCATAAAAGCAGCAGCAGGTCACAGGGGCTCGTGCACCTGCATTTTCAAGCCAACCCAGGTTCAATCCCTGGCTAACACAGGGCCCCCCCAAGTACCACCAAGAGTAATTCCTGAGTGCACAGCCAGGCCAGGTGTGACCCAAAATTCCAAAAAGGAAAAGGAAAAACTGGTATTTATCTACTAGGGAGTCAGATTCTATGACTCTGGCAAGGTAAATAAGGCAAAACGCCTCGCGCAGAGGGAGACTCAAGCCCCTGACCATGCAGCCACTTCCTCACTGAGTCTCAGTCTGCACCCGGCCCCTCCAAGCCCCTCCAGCCCATTACCTGATGATGTATGAGGACTGCATTGCCGTCAGGAAGGCCAACGGCAAGCCAAATCCAAAGTAGTATGGCCAATTCCTTTCTATGTTCGACAGCCGCTGGTGCATCTCGATTCCTGAAACGAGGGGCCCGATACAATGACGACTCGGGTCTCCCCTGAGTCAGACAAACATGGCAGACAAATGGGCTTGAGTTTTAGCACAGCTCTGCCACTGAGAGCACAGCTAAGACATGCACATCGGAAACATGCAAATCCCACACAAGGCTTCAAGGCAGTTTTTATGATTCAACCACGGCAATTCCAAAATGGGCAGCTAAGCCAATTATGGACTATAACACGAGCATCCTTCGCCAGATTTTGCCTTCAACAAACCAAGACAGCAAATAAAGCAGCAGCAGAAACCCTCTATGACCACGCAAATCAGATACAGAGGCCGCAGGCCTTTCCAGTAATTCAAGCATCTGAATTCACTGGTGGCAATTTCATTTCTAAGTCAGAATAACTCTTAATCACTTAGGACATGTTTTGGCTCAAATAGAGCGACTCCACATTGAGTGCGAAAAAAGGGAATGGTATATTGCTCTGTTCTCTGCCACCCCCAAGTTAAGGGTTAAAACCCCGGAGGCAAGAAAAGAGGCCACTTCCTCCCAAAGGTCCACTGTCATTGAGTAGTTTAAAATGCCAGTTCAGGGCTGGAACAATAGCACAGCGGGTAGGGCATTTGTCTTGCACGCGGTCAACCCAGGCTCGATTCCCAGCATCCCATATGTTCCCCCAGCACCACCAGGAGTGATTCCTGAGTGCAGAGCCAGGAGTAACCCCTGAGCATCGCTGGGCGTGACCCAAAAAGCAAATAAAGATAAAAATAAAATTAAGGGCTGGAGCGATAGCACAGCAGGTAGGGCGTTTGCCTTGCACGCGGCCGACCCGGGTTCGATCCCCAGCATCCCATATGGTCCCCTGAGCACCGCCAGGAGTAACTCCTGAGTGCAAAGCCAGGAGTAACCCCTGTGCATCTCTGGGTGAGACCCAAAAAGAAGAAAAAAAAAAAAAGACTTGTTTTGGGGGCTGGAGAGATAGCACAGCGGGTAGGGCGTTTGCCTTGCACGCGGCCGACCCAGGTTCGAATCCCAGCATCCCATATGGTCCCCTGAGCGCAGCCAGGGGTAATTCCTGAGTGCAGAGCCAGGAGTAACCCCTGTGCATCGCCAGGTGTGACCCAAAAAGCCAAAAAAAAAAAAAAAAAAAAAAAAAAAAAAAATAAAATTAAATGCCCATTCTGCAGCTGTGTGTCCAAGCTGGAGCCCCAAGCTTCGGAGTTGGGGAGCTGCACGTACCTTTATTGAACCACCGATATTCGAAGCAGTACAAGGAGTAGAGAAGGGACATGTGCAGGAGACTAACCAGCTGACCGACCAGATGGATGGGAAAGAGACTCACAAACATGCCCTGCAGAACAAATAAAGAAAATGTTAGTCCCGGAGCTTCAGAGCCCTGGGCCGGGGTTGGAGTGGCTCCGTGGCAGAGCTCAGCTTTGCACATGCGAGGCCTTGGGTTCGAGCCCCCAGCACCACAGAAACAAAACCAAAATTAATGGGAAAAATAAAATAAAACAAGAATGAACCAGAGCTTCAGCACCCAAACACTTCACATGCCATGAATCGCCAGGCTCCGCCTATATGATTACCCCACCCCCTGCTCCCACTGTGACCCCCTGAAACCTCTGCTAATCCTAGGGCTCCCCAATAACGGGGCGTGCTCAGGGAGGCCGGGATGGGCGGGCAAACTCGTCCTCTCATTTTAGATTGCCTAGCCTTTCATTCCTCTATTTTCACAGTTGTCTGTGAAAAATACGACGTGAAGCTCATCATGTCCCACAGCGCACAGCCAGCCCCGGCTGCGGCCTCCGGCCGGCTCACCTGCAGGAGGAAGAGCGCCTGCAGCAGCAGGTTGAAGAGCATGTCGGCGATGATCTTGCTGACGCTTGGGAAGGGGTGCGGCTTCCTCCCTGACACCTCAAACGCCAGATCGGCGATGTCCTGGAGCAGAGCAACGTCGCTTAGCGAAACAGGGAGTCAATCGCCTCTAACCCACACCCCCCCATCAAAGGTCACTCATCTGCCACTGGACCTGCCAGCTGAGGTCATCGAGATGCCCGGCAAACGGGCCCAGGATGCTCCAGTGACAGGGGACAAAAGCTCCATTCTACAGGAGCAAAGATGGCCTGCTGGCTGCTTGCTTGGTCCATAGGGGTCAAGGTTGCGAGATGGTCCCTCCATGGCCACTTCGGGCCAGGGCTGCCCCTGGCCACCCGCCCAGCCACCATCCAGTCGGGCCCAGGCTCCCCCTGCCCTAGACCTACTTGGAACCAAATCGCATTCACGACTTTGCTGAGCACAAACAGCGGGAGCACCCAGAGAGCGCTGAAAATTGACGTGAGGAAGAATTCCAGCCATGACCAAACGTCTCCATGGAGCGATGGGTCACCTGAGAGCAGGGGCAAAGAGAGAGGAACCAGTTGGACAGGAGAGAGAGAGAGAGAGACGGCAGCGCATCCTGCCCCTGGGAGGGGCTCGCCACTCCCTGCCACGCCGACACCTTTAGTTCCTAGCTGGCACGTCCCCTACTGCAATTCATGTTTCCCTCTGCGGACACACCTGCGTCTGGCCCCGGTGCCAACTCAGGAGAGCCATCTCTGAGACAGACCAGCCGAGCAAGCGGTGACTTGAGACGTCAAGAGCAACGGCACAGGGACCATCTGCAGGAAGCCACCTGGCTGTCACCACTGATTTCACCTCAGGAATTCACTTCCATTTCTTCAGCCATAAATAAATAAATAAATAAATAGGGGCTGAAGCAATAGCATGGCAGGGAGGGCGTTTGCCTTGCACACTGTGGACCTGGGTTCGGTCCCTGGCATCCCATAGGGTCCCCCAAGCACCTCCAGGAGTATGAGTGCAGAGCCAGGAGTAAGCCCTGAGCATCGCCAGGTGTGACCCAAAAAGCCAAAAAATAAATACATTTATCTAAAACAAGATCCTCTCAAAGGATCGGGAGGTTTGAGTCTTGGGACAGAGAAGTAATAGACTAGCCCAGCATCCACACACCCCAACTCCACAGCGGGCAAGCCCCACGGAGCCGGGAGGCACCTACCGATAATTTGCGCTGTTACGGACTGAAGCACAGGAATGAAGACGCGGTAGAACAGGAGGAGACTGAACTAAAGGGAAGAAGCAACACGGGAACATTAGAGTCCGCCTTTAAAACACAGTTCCGAGTTTCAGGGTGATTATGTTCCAGAGGAAGGGGCCTCTCATACATTAGGAAAACCCAAAGAGGCCCCCAAATCGGACAGGGAGCTTCCAATCCGCGTGCCAGGTTGGAAGGAAAGTCCTCACCTGGCTGACAGGAACGGTGCAACTTTAGGGACGGAGAAACCAACCTCAAAGAATTCAGAGGCTGAGATACAGGGAATCACTAACAAAGCTAAGGTGGATGTTTTCAACATCAGGAAATGCTTAGATTTCCAAGTCGAAGGAAACACTTAACTGGCCATCCAGAGCACTTAAATCTCACTTAAGCTTGTTGTTGGCGCTCTGGGAAGCAACAGTGTATCTTCAGACCCATCCCGGACATACACATATTCTCTGAGTGGGAACAGAAATCACAACCCGGGTGTAAACTGAGGTTTTAGAGATGGAGAAACAAGTGAGAGCTACTCGCCAAGGTTTTGAGAAAACAGCCGAAAACTCCGAACAGAGTAAAGATTCAGGTAGAGGGCACCGAGAATTCACGGTGAAAAGGACTCACCCAGAACACGCCACCGTTCCAAGCGCAGCACTGGAAAATTCTGCTGACGATTCGTGGCTCGCTGGAAAAGATCATGCCCATTTAGACAGGCAGAGAGGCCATCCCAGGTGTCACTGCACGCTGTGGTTTTGTTCTGCTTTGCTCTGGAGGGGGCCACACCCAGCAGTGCACGGGGCTTACTCCTGACTCTGCTCTGCGCTCACTCCCACCGGCGGTCAGGGGCACACACATAGTACTGGGACCAAACTGGGGTCTGCTGAGTGCAAGGAAGCGTCTCAGCCCCTGCCGTCTCTCTCCGGTCTTGTTTTTATAGCTTTTACTGATAGCATACTGTCTTTCCAGCTACTATCATTCTCTGTCAGCCCCAAAAAAGCTAAACATTTCTAGAGACGATTTTCATAAAAGGAAGTAAAACTATACACACACACAAAGAGCAAAACAACTTAATTTAGGAGATAGGAGAAAAGAGAGAGGGAGAGAGAAAACCCCATAAAGTAAATAGAAGTAATTACATATCCCCAGCGGAGATGTGGTGACCCCCAAGTGTGCCAAAATATTTACCGTCTAAATTTCAATTAGATGGTAAATATTTACCATCTAATAGCACAGCGGATAGCGAGTCTGCCTTGCACGCAGCCGACCAGGGTTCGAGTCCTCTGTCCCTTTTGGAGAGCCCAGCAAGCTACCGAGAGTATCTCACCCGCATGGCAGAGCCTGGCAAGCTACCCATGGTGTATTCGATATGCCAAAAACAGTAACAACAAGCCTCACAATGGAGACGTTGCTGGTGCCCGCTTGAGCAAATCGATGAACAATGGGATGACAGTACTACAGTGACGGTGCTAAATTTCAATATTAAAAATTTAAAAACGATGCCTAAGTTATAAATAAATCCACATCAGCTCTCCTAGATGCATCCATTAGTTCAAATAATTTCTTTTGAGATTCTCTTTTCATCCATCTGACTGAAGCATCACAAGATCCTGTGCAAGAATTACCTCTAGGCCTTCATCTAATTTATTATGGGGGGGGGGCATGGAGTTTGGCACAGGATCTACTTATGACATTTTTATTTTTGGAGCAAAAGGAAAAATGAAGCTATAGGGTCTTCACTAAGAGTGGCTCCTGTGAAACGCCCCTCTGCCCCGCCCCATCGACTCCATGCTTCCTGGCCCCCCTGCCATCACCCTTCCCCCCTCACCTCTCCTGCTTCCTCTCTGTGCTTTGTGCTCTCCTCTGTGCCAGGGCACTGCTCGCCCTCCGCCGACGCTGCTCCTCTCTCTTCTGCTGAATCCGAGCATCCAGATTGGAGATGGTGCATATTCCCCAGATGGAGTCTTTGATCCCCTGTAGAGAAGGACATCATTTTATTTTGTTTTGTTTTGTTGGCTTTTTCGGTCACACCCAGTGATGCTCAGGGCTTACTTCTGGCTCTGCACTCACACTCTTGGCCGTGCTCGGGGGACCATATGGGAAGCCGGGGATGGAACCCGGGTCAGCCACATGCAAGGCAAACACCCTCCCCGCTGTACTATGGCTCCAGTCCTGATAAGCACATAATTTTTAAAGGGGGAGATGAAGGCCCAGAGGAAACTCTCCACAGTTCGATACAGCATGAAATAATACCAAAATAAAACCCAGCTGAGCTTTGGGGGCCGTGCAGCTTAAAGGAACCTTGTCTCTTCGGCTTGCTGCTGGCTTCGGGGCCACACCCGGCAATGTTCAGGGAACCACATGGTGTTGGGGATCAAACCTGGGCCTCCCACACAGACAGCACGTGCTCCAGACCTCTGACTCACCTCCCCAGCCCTCGTTTCAAAGTAATTCTCAAAATACTGAAAAGTTTTAAGAACAGAGACCTTCAGAGTACCCTTTGTTCCGATTTCATAGACCCACACTTCACTCACACCACTGTCATTTTCTTATAGGTCTATACTATTTTCCTCCACCTTCGGAGTGGCCTGTTCCCTCGGGACCTGCAACTGTAAATTCTCCAGTGACATTTACTTCTTTTTTGCTACTTGGGTCACACCAGCAATGCACAGGGGTTACTCCTGGCTCTGCACTCGGGAATTACTCCTGGCGGTGCTCAGGGGACCATATGAGATGCTGAGAATGGAACCCACGTTGGCTACATGCAAGGCAAACGCCCTACCCGCTGTGCTATTGCTCCAGCCCCAACATTTACTAAAAACAACAACGCTCCCTTCTATATAACTGCAAGACAGCCACCAAGTGAAGCGACACTGAACTGTTCTCAGCACCAGCCCAGGCCCCACTGCCACCCCTCGTCCCAACTCGTCTGCTCGTATTCAGCCACTCAGCCCAGCATCACGACTACCTCTGGCTGCTGGATCCTGTCATCAGAGACAGCTCCGAGCTCCGCTCTTTGAATCGGCCAATCTCACGGAGCCTCGTGATCAGGCCCCACAGCTACTGGCAGCAATGCCCCATGACGAGTCCTCACAGGCCGAGATGCTAATCTGACTGGAGGTGGGGTCTGGCTCCTCCGCTGCAGGCCCGCACGATGTCCTCCTTGCAACCACCCAGAAACGTGACGGCTGGGATTTCCAAGGCTGGATCTGCACAGCGGGTTCTGTCCCCTGGTGCTGGCATGGAAATCTCTCCGGGAGAGCAATCGGGGGGGGGGGGGGGGGCGGGGGGGGACACGTGGATAGGACACGGATCGTCCACACTCATGTGGCAGAAACTGAATTTACTGTGCTGTTCTCCTTATGCTCCTTCAAGAACTGGATCCCATAGGACGCTGCTTCCTGTACTGTCTAATGCAAGGAGACACTCAACACTCATTCCGAGAAGGACCAGCACTAGACCAAGTTGGAGAGAGACGCCCAGAGGTGATACTGTGTGGAGGGAAAAGCTGCCGGATCGGAGCGTGCAGTGGGAGAGCTGGAAGAGAGCACTGTCCCGAGAGTGCAAGTGTAGGAAGAGGGAGGTCAGCCTGTCAAGACAATGACCGGGCGCTTGCCAGCCACACACAGGCAGCAGCAGGAATGACAAGTGCCACTCACTCATCCGCCCACACCCCGAGCAGCTCCTGCAGACGAGACAGACAGGTTGGACGGAAATACTCCAGAAACGTAACTCCTCGGGGAAAGGACATGGGAGCCACAGAAACTCTGGGTCAATAAGTGACAACAGATTGATTTGCAAAGTTGGGGTGGTGGCACTGGCATACACATGGGGACACACTAAAAAAAAAAAAGGGAGGGCTGGAGTGACAGCATAGCGGGTAGGGCATTTGCCTTGCACGCGGCCGACCCGGGTTCAAATCCCAGCACCCATATGGTCCCCCGAGCACCGCCAGGAGTAATTCCTGAGTGCAGAGCCAGGAGTAACCCCTGTGCATCGCCAGGTGTGACCAAAAAAAAAAAAAAAAAAAAAGACACCTTGAAGTAGCAGGTGACCAGCTAGAGAGACCCTCCAGCGGTCTGCGCTGCATGCAGCAGAGCCCGGCTCTATCCCCAGCACTCCATGGCCTTCCCCCCCTCCCCTCCTTCCACCAGGAAGGAGCGAGGAAGGAGCACAGAAGGAGTGCAGAACCGCCCCTGAGCACCACTGGGTGCGGCTCCAAAACAAGACAATGAAAATATTAGCTACATGGCAAACGGCCAGGTACAAAAGAATGGCCAAAAAAAAAAACCCAAAAAAACAAACAAATGGCCAAAATCCCATAAGAACCACTGATGGGGATCCTTGTCTCCGAGTAATTTTTGGTCTTGCTTTGAATTTCCAAGTCACCCACAAATTCTGTGAAAACAGAAGTGAATCAAGTTCAAACGGCGAAGGGCCTGGGGAATGCAGGGAGGACAGCGGAAGCGCCACTTCTTACTTCCAGTTTGGCCGGACCTGGAAGCGGCCCACGGCAAAATGGCTCCCGGGGCCTAGTAAGTTGCCCTGCAAGCCACCTGCTCACAGCCCGTGTCCCACATACGCTCAGCCTGCTCCAGGCAGCACTGCTGTCTGAGTGATCCCCGGCACCGCCTGGAACGTCCAGCTGCACCCCAGAGAGGGGTGTGTCCGCCAGTGAGCGCCACAACTGAAAAGGTGTTGAGGCCAGGAAGCACAACCCCGGGGCACGCGGTACAACTTCACCACACGTGCAAGCCCCCCAAACGTGAGCAGCCCGCCTCCCTGAGCAGTGCTCGCACCGCGGGAGCAGCGTGGCCAAGCATGTCAGCACCTCAGCCGGGCTGGGGCCCACGGACGCCGCAGCAACTTCTAGAGCAGCAGCCAGGGGGCTGGGCACCAGCTCAGCAGGCGCTGCATGTCGGGGGCCTGGTCCTGGTCCCCAGGCCCCACATGATCCCACACACATCAACAGGAAAGACCGCTGGGCACAGCGCCAGGAGCAGTCCCAGGGCATCACCAGTGTCGCCCAAAGCTCCAACCACCACCACCATCAGGGGCTGGAGAGAGCGTGCGGTGAGTAGGGCATTTGCCTGGTTCAAGCACGGCAGCCCATATGGTCCCCCGAGCACCGCCAGGATTGATTGCTAAGAGCAGAGCCATGAGTAACTCCTGTGCATCTCCAGGTATAGCCCACAACAAACAAAAATAAACAACAGCAGCAAACAAACAAAGAGAAGGGGAATTAAAAAAAAAAAAGAACTAATCCAGGCTCAATATTTCACAGACAGGATGAGCTAGACAATGAGTGAAGGTATTAAAGGCCGGTCACATGGCACCTTGCATAAAGTCGCCTCCCTCTTATGAGACACCCCCTCACCCCCTTCTGCTCAAAGGTTACAAAATTTTACCATTCCCAAGACCCACCTCCCTCAGCCTGAGCTGCTCCTCTCCTACTCCTAGAACACAGGTGCTAGGGCTGCAGCTAGAACATTCGCTCTCAGACCGCCATGACAATGGACTTCTGTTTGTTTGGGGGCCACACCCTGCAGTGCTCAGGGCTTATACCTCACTCTGCACAACTCAGGGAACTCAGAGATCACAGATTAGGGACTGCATCTAGATCATGGGGTGTCAGGAGACCAAACCCAGGTTGCCAGCATGCAAGGCAGAGTCCCCTATCCCCGGGCCGACAATAACGGAATTTTGTGCTACAGTGATTTGGGTGATTACATCCTAAACAGATCTTGATGGGATTTTTTTCTAGAGCATCATCTACACCCCATGTGGTGTGTGTGTGTGTGTGTGTGTGTGTGTGTGTGTGTGTGTGTGTGTGCATGCGTGCATGCATGCGGTGGGGGGGAGAGGAGGATCTATACTACGAATTCAGGTAAAGCAGCTTAAGTAATAGTTAGTTCATTGTTTCATTAGGTGCATCAGACAATGGGAATACAAGATGCGTGCAACTTTGCTCCATCAATTATCATTCCAAAACAAAGTTAATAAAAGAGATAAATAAAGGCTCCGAAGCCAGGCTAAACAGGGCTCCAACACTAAAAACTCTCCCTAGACACAACTCCCAAACTTCCCCCACACATCGAGACGTATCTCTTGAGCAGCGCAGGACAGAACGGAAACCTGGCATGCAGGGCCCAGCAAAGAGGCATAAACTTAAAGAAAGCAAAACACAGAAGAAACAACAACCATCCCCAGAACACGGAAAGGATTTCCTCATCAGTTCCCGTAGCAGAGAGAGGGCGGAAGACCCAAGGCACTACTCACCCTGGCGAGGTCCTGGAGAAAGGTCTTGACACTGTCCGCCATCTCTTCACCGTCCGAGCTACCAGCCACACAGTGGAGACACTGGCGTCCTGAAACCTTGCATCATGAGGGACCTGGACACGGGAGCAGCAGGGGGAGGGAGGATGCTTATCTCAGAGCTGAGCCGCCTTCTGCACTTCTTCATGTGACGCCAGTTTTCCTGGGCTTCCTGGCTTCTATGTGTGAATGGGTGGGGCTGATCCCATCACAGACAGCTAGCGACTGGGAGGCTCTATCCACAGCTGCTGAGGCCTCCCGAGGGTCACCACTGCTGCCCTTTCACCTTCCCCTGTAGGAAACACACTCCCAGTGTCCCCAGTGTCCCTCCTACACATTCCAAGTCCTCTGGAGGATGTAGAAAGGGGCGCTAACTCTTACAATGGCCTCTGAGATAGTCATGCTCACTGTGTAATGTCAAATACTCAAACAGGACGGCAAGATGAAAGTTCCAACAATCTTCAGACCCAAGGTTCTCAGGCACACAGGGAGGCTGAGGGCTGGGTGTGAAAGTGCCCAAGGGGCCAAAGAGACAGTCCAGTGGGTAGGGTGCTTGCCTTCCATGCTCTGACAGGTGTGATTGCTGGCATCCCATATGATTCCCGGATCCCCGCCAGAAGTCCCACCAGAAGTCCCGGGAGCAGAGCCAGGAGTAACCCCTGAGTACTGCTGGGTGTGATCAAAAAACAAAGGAAAAAGACCCCACCCCAGCTCCCATGGGACTCCAACTATGAAGATACTCATGTACACATGGTCAATTTCAGTAAGAAACGGGGGGCTTTAAAACTAGATCCAGAAAAGGCCGCATGTGAAAATGGTCTTTGAGACACCACAGCAGTCCCTTTTCATGTATATCTCAAGTACATGAGGTGAAAAGAACATGAAAGATGATGTGTCTTATTCTCCCACGCTGGAACATTCATGCTGATATTCCATGTCTTTTAAGGGAGGGGGCTGTGCTGGGGGGTAGTGCTCAGGGCTTACTCCTGGTTCTGTACCCAGGGATCACTCCTGGCAGTGGTGGGAGCCCACGTTTGGTGCTGGGGATTGGACAGGGGTCTGCCACACGTGAGGCAAGCACCTGTGTCTAATGTCTCTCTTCAAACAGGTGATACCCCAGTGGGGCTGGAACTTCGAATCTCACCCATGCTAGGCAGGTACCCTACCGACTCACACGCCCGGCTTCTAAATGCCATTCAGGGGAGGGGGGAAAAGCCAAGTTTTTAGAAATCTTTATCAAGAACCCACCATTCGGGGGCTGGAGCAATAGCACAGCAGGTAGGGCGTTTGCCTTTCACGCAGCCAACCCGGGTTCGATTCCCAGCATCCCATATGGTCCCCTGAGCACCACCAGGAGTGATTCCTGAGTGCATGAGCCAGGAGAGTAACCTCTGTGCATTGCCTGGTGTGACCCCCCCCCCCAAAAAAAAAAAAGCAAAAAGAACCCGCCATTCAGAAGTTCTTCCCAGCAGAAGTGACTAGAGGGTATTCTGAACTTAGGAGGCCCTTGCTTCTTCCCCGGCAGCTTCTCCGTACAAACCTCCCGTTTCAAAACCTAAGCACCCTTCCTCCTGACCTATAACCACTCGGACAAAGTGAACCTTACTGACCCAGCTGGCCCTGGGCCACCAGAGCTGGTGGGCAGGACCAGTTGAGCGGCGGGTGGTGACTTGCACAACCCCCACAGGTAGCGCCCGCGCCTCCAGGAGGAGCAATGCGAGCAGAGACGGGGAAACTTGGTCCAAACTTACACCAACACAAACCCCCGGCCCAGTGATGGGCAGCGCGGGGCCAAGGGAAAGAGCAGAGGTGGAATCTAATAGGCAGGTGCCTGCAGCCTGGAGGGTTCACTGCCTTGGCTACAAACTGAAGGTGTTTCTTTGAAAACTTCCTTGCTGATCTTTCTTGCATTTTCCAGCTGTAAGTGCAGTGACATGCGACTCAAACCACCCCTCTCCAGGGGCACTGCCCCACCATAGCAGAGATGTGCTGGGAGGGCTCCTGCCAGCCAGGGGGGTGGGGAGCGGCGGTTATCTGAACCTCGGCCCCTGCCACCTGGCTCTGAGCGCCAGCCGCTCACCTACAGCCCCGGCGCGACCTTCCAAGGACGTTTTACCCGGGGAGCCCCGCGGCTTCCCACGGGCACATCTAGGGGTGACCCGGCTTGACAAAAAAAAAAAAAAATGAAAGAAAGAAAGAAAAGCTGGGCGAGGAGGAGAGCGATCTGCCACAATTTGAGACCCCCGGATTATGTACGTGTTACGTGCCTGGCTCCAGGGTCCAGCCCAGGGAAGGTCCAGAGAACTTCAAACCCCCTCCCCTCCCGGCCAGGTGGGACTGTTCTGGCGTCCAGTTGTGCACAGAGGGCTCCTGCTGACCCCGTGCATCCCACTCGCACGTCTCGGACCCGGGGCCCCCGCGGCCGCGGGGCTCCAAAGAGACTCTGACACCCCCCACCCCATGTCCACTCCTCCCTCCTACCCTGCGGAGCGACCACTGGGCACGGGGGCGCAGCGCGATGAGCGGCGCCCTCGTCTCCTCCCGGGGGTCCCGGCTTTGGCCTCGAGCCGCACCCCCGGGTCTCTGCGCCGCGGCCGGTGCCCCCTCCCGAGCCCGGGAGCCGCCGCGCAGCTGGCCACGACCCCGGGCACAACCCCGGCCCGGCCCGGCCTGACCCGGCCCCCCGCGAGCCCGCGCCCCGCCGCGCGCACCTACCCGGCCGCTCGGCTCCGGCCCGGCCCGAGACCCCCGCGGGCCCGCTCGCCTCCTGCGCGCCCCTCGCGCCCGGCGCTGCCAGGGCCGGGGCCGCACCGCCCGCACTGGGCATGCCCGGGCCGCCCGGGGCCGCTGGGAAGGCGGCGGGTGCCGGGCCCGGGCCGGGGCGGAGCCGCGCGCGGCGGGGCGGGGCCGCGGGCAACGCCGGGCAGGACAGCCTCGCGGGCGCCGAGGCCCCGGGACCGCGGAGGGGACGGGAACGAGCCCCCCGCGGTCACCTCGGTCGGTCTGGGGCAAATGTCTCCCTAGGCAGAGAATACCGAGCAATGAGGGCGTGGCCGAAAACAGTCGGCAGGGGCCGGAGAGGTAGGACCGCGGGGAGGGCCCTTCCCGGAGTCCCATGCGGTCCCCAAGCACCGCCGGGAGTGGACTCTGAGTGCAGGGCCAGGAATGACCCATCTGATCCCCGGGGCACCGCCGGGAGTGACTCCTGCATGCTGGTTCCGGAGTGACCCATCTGGTCCCCGGGGCACCGCCGGGAGTGACTCCTGAATGCAGGGCCAGGAATGACCCATCTGGACCCTGGGGCACCGCCGGGAGTGACTCCTGAGTGCAGGGCCAGGAATGACCCATGTAGTCCCCTGAGCACCGCCAGGCCAGGAGTGACTCTGAATGCTGGGCCAGAAGTAAACCCTGAACTGTGCACCACCAGTGGTGACCCATATAGTCCCCTGTGCTCCGGCAAGACTAACTCCTGAGTGTAGAGCCAGTAGTCACCCGTATGGTTCCCTGAGCACCGCCCGGGGTGACCCCTTAGCATCTCCAGGTATGTCCCAAAAGCCAAAAATAGAAGAAAAAAAGAAAGAAAGGAAAGGAAACCGGTCAATAGAACAAACAGGACTACAAAACAGCCAAGAGCAAGGGTTGGGGTTGTTTTCTTAACAAAGTATAAATAAATATCCTGGAGGAAGCTCAAGGGATCATGTGTGATGCGGGGGATGAACACCTTACCAGCTGTGTACATGCAAGATAAGAACACTGTCCTCCAGCCCAAAACCTAGGAGCTCTGTGATTTCCTGTCCAAAGGTGGAAAGAACCTTTCTTTCCTATTTGTTCAGCCTGCTTCCATGGTCTCATTTTCACCAAGAGCAGATCTACTAGTGATCCACTCATTTCCTTTTCCAGAAAAATCTGTTGTTTGCTTCATTCCATCGCTAAGAGATATTATGGGCAGAAGACACTCCTAAACGTTCCTATTGCCCTATGAGTATTTCTTCAAAGGTTCCGTGAATAGAATCTCTTTTGAATTTTTATTTTGATGAAGCAGCCCATCTGCTGATAGCTTGTTATAAAGATGTAAGTGGTTTAATGACAAGTGATCGTTGTAATTACCACTTACAACGGCAATTCCTCCAAATTTTCCTTTCTATGAAGTTAGAATTTAGCCTACTCTTACTTGATGGAAAGAAATTTTTTAAAGTCCCAACCTAAATAATATAATCTGGAACCAAAAGATTAGAATTTATTTTTAATTATATTTGAATTAAGTAATTCAAATATAATTAAAGAACTCATTATAACTTGTGCTTTTAAAAAGCTCTTGAATACTAGAGGCCAGAGTGACAGCGCAGCAGGGAGGACGTTTGCCTTGCCTGCGGCCAAGCCGTGTTCAATCCCAGGCATCCCATATGGTCCCTCCATGCACTGTCAGGAGTAATTCCTAAATCCAGAGCCAGCAGTAATCCCTGAGCATCAATGGGTGTGACCAAAAAAAAACCCAAAACAAAAAATAAACAAAAAAAAGCTTTAGAGTACTTACCTGATACTACATACCGCCTGTGACGTGAGTAAGAAGGGGGTGTTCCTTTCTGGAGTTTACAAGTACAAAATACAGAACTCAGAAACGGAGGCCCAATCAGCGGGCAAGCTTTGTTTCTATAGCTAGGACACACAGCCGCTAAAATCAGTAGCTTTTAGGGGAGCTGGAGCAATAGCACAGCGGGTAGGGTGTTTGCCTTGCACACGGCTGACCCGGGTTCGATTCCCAGCATCCCATATGGTCCCCTGAGCACCGCCAGGAGTGATTCCTGAGTGCAGAGCTAGGAGTAACCCCTGTGCATCGCCGGGTGTGACCCAAAAAGAAAAAAAATATCAGTGGCTTCTAGGGGATATAGCTCAGCAGTTGAGCACTACTTACCTGTCAATTGGAGTTCTGGGTGCAATAGCTGGCACCATAAAAAAATTACTAAGTTAGCGGTATCTAAACCAAGTTTCTGTTCAACTCTGTGATTCCATTCATGGTGAACGGTGACAATGACAGAGCAGGAGAGCGCTGTCCTGGTTCCCAGGCTTGGGCTCTCGCAGGGGAAAGAGACTCCGTGCTACAGTCAGCGTCAACAACTCCCTCGATGTTTCATATTTATTATTTCACAGTCCTTTAATTGTTGTGCCTGATTAAAAAAAAATACAATGGGTCTCGGGAGTTAGCATGGCAGTAAGGCCTTCCACGTGGCTGACCCTGATTTGACCCTAGCCCTGGGTAAAGCTCCCCCACCCCACCCCCAATCACAGCCAGCAGTGACCCATGAGCACAGAGCAAGGAGTAATCCTCGAGTATTGCAAAACCAAATAAAATCCCAACCAAGTTCGTTGAGGTCTCTGTGTCATGCCCATTTCTTTACCCTCCCAGCCTTCCCTAAGGATCTTTGTGAGCGCCTCCCCCGCAACCCCAGTTAAATTTAGGTTACATATTATTATCACTGTTGTTTTAATGGGGAAATATCACCTAGAGACCAGACTAAAGCCAGGTTCTGTTCATCCTACATGGGATAAGGGCCCAGTGTCTGCATTCTAAGAAACTCCAGGTGACCCTTGGAAGCACCCATCAAGTGCTGATGTGCATCTCTCTTGGCTGGGTACTGACACGGGACCATGGGACACCCTCTGCTTCTCTTAGGCAGAATGTAGACAAGGTAATAATACTCCACACCTCACCATCCCTCCCCCGCCCCTCCCCGCCAAATACCAAATAGCATCTTACCACATTCCAGTGAAAACCAGAAAAGAAGATGGTAATAAAAAAAAGTGCTGGGAGGGCCAAAGTGACAGCGCAGAGGGCAATTGCCTTGCATGCGGCTGACCTGGGTTCTATTCCTAGTATCCCATATGGTCCCCCGAGCACTGCCAGGAGTAATTCCTGAGTGTAGAGCCAGGAGTAACCCCTGAGCATTGCTAGGTGTGATCCCAAAACAGACAAACAAACAAACAAAAAAGTGCTGGGAAAAGCAGAATGAGAAAATGCCACCAGGAATATCTGGCAGGGGGAGTGTGCAAGACTGTTAGAAGGTCACCGGGGAAGGCAGGTGTGAGGAGTGGGTTTTGTGTTGTAATCTCGAATACAGAGGGAACCAGGCAAAGGTCCCAAGTTAGAGGAGGGGACCAACTTACATAGCCTGAAGACAGGGATTTGCTGGACTTGGCCCAGGAAAAGAAACGGGCGGGCAAAGTTTGACTGAAAATATGCCCATCTAATTTGGCTTCCTCTTCTTTATCTTCCAAGCAGTAACACCCTAAAAACTCTCGAGTCCTGAATCCTTCTTCTTGGGTTGGCACCAACTGAAATGAGCTGGCATAGCCTTGCAAGGGTTGGCACAAGATGGGATGGGTGATGCCGACTGGCAAGGCTGTCACTGGCTGGCACCAATTTGACACTGACAAAGGCTAGTGACACTGGCTGGCATGGGTTAGCACTGACTGGCACAGATAGGCACAGGTTGGCACCGACCAGCACAGCTTAGCATGGATTGGCTCAGATAGGCAGGGGTCTCACACTGACTGGCAAATGTCAGCATTGACTATCATCAGTAGGCACAGATAGTGACTGGCAAGTTTGACATAGACGAGCACTGACAGGAGTTGGAACTAACTGGCACACATTGGTGCAGATGATCATAGATGGTACATAGCATAAGTTGGCAAAACTAGGATGGGTGGGTACCGACTTCTACAGGTTGACACAGATTGCCACTGATTGGCACTGACTGGTGAAGGTTGGCACAATGGATATCACTTGACACAGGTTGACACTTACTGGCATCAATTGGTGTAAGCTGGTTCTGAAAAGCATTTATGGGCACACTGGCAAGGATTGGCATATGTTGGTATGTACTTGCACAGGTTAGCACATATTGGCACTGTCTGGAACAGGTAATCATAAACTGGTACAGGTGGTATAGACTGGCACTGGTGGGCACTGACAGGAACATGGACTGATGCTACCAGGCAAATTTGGCATCAGCTGGGAAGGTTAGCATCGAATAAATGCATTGGCATAGGTTGGCCTGGATTGGCACTGATAGCATAGGCGTGCACGGACTGGCAGGAATGACAAAGTTTGGCTTGAACTGGCACGAGTTGGTGTGGATTATCATAGGTTGGCAGGGGAGCAGTATTGGACTGGCACAAAGCTTGGCATTGACTAGCATGACCTGGCACCAGATGGCACAGATCGGCATGTCTGACAAGACTAACTTGAAACTGTATGGACTGGCGCCAGCTGGCATGGGTTTGCATGGATAGTCCCAGGCTTGTACCGATTGGCATAGGTTGGTATGGGTTAGCACTGGCTATACCCTAAATCAAGTTAATCCAAAGGTAGGATGAAAAAAGAAAACTCCCCCAAATCAAGTTATTCCATAAAAAAATAGTGGGGGGGAGGGAGGGACAGGTGAAACAAAGAGAAAATAATACCATATTAGGTTTAAATCCGTTCATATCAAAGCACTGTACTGCAATGTCATAGCACTGTCATCCCGTTGTTCATCAATTTGCTCAAGAGGGCACCAATAAGGTCTCCATTGTGAGACTTGTTGTTACTGTTTTTGGCATATCAAACATGCCATGGTTAGCTTGCCAGGCTTTGCCGTGTGGACGGGATACTCTCGATAGCTTGCCAGGCTCTCCGGGAGGGACAGAGGAATCGAACCCGGGTCAGCCATGTAAAAGGCAAACACCCTACCCACTGTGCTATCTCTCCGGTCCGGTCCAATCAACTGATCAAAAGCCCATTTAAAGTAAATTGTTTAACCACCTCAATTAAATGTATACTTTTTTGTTTTGTTTGGGACCACACCTGGCTGTGCTCAGGGCTTATTGCTGCTTTGTGCTCAGGGATCACTCCTGGGGTGCCAGGGATCTGACAGGTCAGTAGTGTGCAAAGCAAACCCCTTGCCCCTTGGACTATCGCTCTGACCCCTAAATGTATACATTTAGTAAGGAAAAACCGCATCATAAGTTACACTTCAGTAATATTTTTGCAAGCCACCTCTTTGGCCATTACTGGAATCAGAGATTTTAGTAGCTGGCCTCATGGTTTGTAGGTAGACGATTGGAAAGAGCCCAAATCCAGTTGGCAAAAGTCACAAGTGAGGGCTGGAGCAATAGATCAGAGGGGAGAGCATTTGCCTTGCATGCAGATAACTAGGGTTCAATGCCCCAGCCTCCCATATGGTCCCCTGAGTGATTCCTGAGTGCAGAACCAGAATAAACCCTGAGCACTGCCAGGTGTGACCCGAAAAGCCAAAAAAAAAAAAAATCACACAAGCAAATAAAACAGTTAAAACATATTGCAGCCCTTGAAAGGTGTTATAAATAATAGAATACAATGTCCTGACTGTCAGCAACCCGCAAATGAAACAAGAGAAGCGCTACTGTTTTACCTGAATGGAAATAAATTATTGATCATCATAACTACTATTTCCTGAGGGTTTTCTGTGTGGCAGAAATTGAGTTTTCTTACCTTATTGAAAACACATGGACACTGTAGAAATGGTAGGATGAAATTTAAGCAAAAAAAAAAAAAAAAAGAAAAGAATTTCCAGGCATATGGAAGTATAATATTAGGTGAGGGGATAACCTCCTTCCCTCCCTTCACCTTGACAACTCTCAGGAATTGGAAACGACATTTGTGGCAGCATGAAAAAGGGTTTGGACAGAGTTCACTGAAGTTAAGAATGAGAACAAACCTCACAGAATTCTCCTTAGTTGGCTAGAGAATCAGAGAACCCAGCCAAGGGACATGCTTTGTTTCCTTTTTTTGTTTGTTTGTTTAACTACTAGAACCCAGCAAACATTAAGACCTAAATATAGCACTGTAGCACTGTCATCTGTTGTTCATCGATTTGCTCACGCGGGCACCAGTAACATCTCCATTGTGAAACTTGTTATTATTTTTGGTATATCAAATACACCACGGGTAGCTTGCCAGACTCTGCCGTGCGGGCAGGATGCTCTTGGGAGCTTGCCGGGTTCTCCGAGAGGGACGGAGGAATTGAACCCAGGTTGGCCTCGTGCAAGGCAGACGCCCTACCCACTGTGCTATTGCGCCCGAAGACCTAACTACTTCTTTTAATTTAAGTCTCCAGGTACTTGTTTTTTAAAATGCCGTGTGGGGGCATAAACTTCAGAAGCCCCGCCAGGAATGATCCCTGAGCACAGAGCTAAGCCTGGAGCATAGCCAGGTATGGCCCCCAAACCAAAACAAACATTTTTGAAGTGTTGTTTTTCAATAGGGGCCAGGGACAATCCCAGCAGAGGTAACCCTGGTGTGGGTGATGACACTCAGTGGCCATCTGGGTTATACCCCAAGGTGCTGGGAGGGCTCCCCATCTTTGAAGATGCCTGCCTCTTTCACTGCAGGGAGGCAGGACACTTTCTCAGAGAGGGAAATGTCTGCCTTGCATTCAGCCACAGAAGGTAACAATGGTGTGTGTGTTTGAGAAAGTGCCTTGTTTTTTTTCTTTTTGACTTTTGGGCCATACCTGGTGATGCTCAGGGCTTGCTTTGTTCTTTTTGGCTTTGGGGCCATACCTGGTGATGCTCAGGGCTTACTCCTGGCTCTGTATTCAGGGATCACTCCTGGCAGGCTTGGGGAATCAGTAGGGTACTGGGGAACCCAGTTCAGCTACGTGCAAGGCAAGCACGCTACTCACTATACTATCACTCCGGCCCCTGAATTGTCATATCTCATTTGACAACTGTTACAGCAGAGCTATAGAAAAATCTAAATCAGGTCAGTGGAATTTCAAATACCATGTTTTATAACTTCTATGTAAAACAAACGTGTCTGAAAAAGAATAGCTATTTTATGACACAACTATGAATGATGTTTTTCTACTTTCTTTTTAAAAATTGGGGTGAGGGATAATGAGGGGCTCTTCCTGATTCTGTGCTGGGGCTGATCCCTCACTGCTTCAGAAACCATGTGTCAGCTGCGAGCATGGCAAGCACCTTATTTTCTGTACTATCTCTTGGCCCTTCCTTTGGATATAATATTCAAATATGCATCATCACATTGGAAAGAAGATGAAGCAGAGCTGAAGAGATGGTACAGCGGGTAGGCAGCTGACCCAGGTTAGATCCCTGGTACCCCCTGAGCATCGTCAGGCATGGACCCTATACCAAACCTGTCACTGTCATCCTGTTGCTCATCGATTTGTTCGAGCAGGCACCAGTAACATCTCTCATTGAGAGACTTGTTACTGTTTTTGGCATATCCAATACGCACGGGTAGCTTGCCAGGCTCTGCTGTGTGGGCTCCATACTCTCAGTAGCTTGCTGGGCTCTCCGAGAGGGGTGGAGGAATCGAACTCGGGTCGGCTGCATGAAAGGCAAATGCCCAACCGCTGCGCTATTGCTCTGGCTGCAACATCTGTCACCCCATTGATCGCCAGGGTTGATTCGGCTGATCTGGCTGGCTAGGCGAGTGTCCCTTCCTCCCTCACCGCTCCATGTGCGTCCCTCCTGAAGCTGCGCACTCGGTCGAAGAGGACACGGCCTTCCCCAAATAGAGACAGACCGGTCTTCGGTCGAGGGTATACGAGTAGCTGCGCTCCCCTGCTAGAACCTCCAAACAAGCTCTCAAGGTCCATACCAAACCTAAAGAAATAAAAGAATGAGACAGAACAGAGAGATGGCTGGGGAGGATTGGAGTATGAGGTGCCACACGGTCCCCTGTGGATCTCCTGGCACCTCCCCAACCAAGCTCAGAGTCAGGGACCCCGGAGCACCCCCATACCCAAACCAAACAAACGCACAAATAAATAGATGCGACACTATTGATGCTTGTCAATCAGAGGGCGCGTCTGAAGGACAAAAAGCAGATTCCAGGCAAGAAATTTCAGCACGGAGGCGGTTCTGCGTGGTTGACATTTTGCCCTTTTCCCCCAGTGAGACAAAGAGCCCCAGGGACACGCCCGTCTACATATGCACACAGCCTGCACAAAGGCGGGTCTATCTGGACCTCACACTAGGTCACACAATGGGCTTGAATGTGTGCCAGGCGCCTCTGGGCCCGGAAGGAGCCGAGGCTGCAGCCTTGGAGAGCGCCAGCGGCTCAAGCAGCCCCTGTGCTGAGACCACCTGGGTCGACGGTCAGTTTGGGTTTCTTCGCTGGGGAGCAACAGTGAACCCCCTTTCTCTTCGGTAGAGTTAGCACTGCCAGTGGGAATGTGGTGATCAATGCTCCTTGGTAACCGGGAGGTCCTTGTTGGCATGGCAACCCCTAGGGAGAGGCAGCTTCGGGCTGGGGGGTGAGGGGCGCCCCCCTATATCACTCCCCCCTTGCAGAAAGGCCTGAAGGACCAGCAGGAAAGATTCTGCAGACCTGGTACCCCAGCCCAGTTCACAAGAGGCTTTGCCAGGGGTCCCGAGACCTCCACCTCAGGGTGCTTTTGTGTTCTGCAGCTCCAGGAGGAGAGCAGAGGCAGGGGGCAGGAAATAGGGGAGCACAGTCTGTTTGCTGTCTAGTTTTGTTTCTGCTGGGGGCTGCTCCAGGGCTCCTGTAGTGCCAGGGATGGGGTGCAGGTGTTCTGGCTCTTCGCGCCCTCTCCAGTCCCCACATCCAGTTTTGGTCACAGGCTAAGAGCTGCCATGGGGCCCTGCGAATCCTGTCTCCCTTTCTTTAAGAGAGCTACAGATAACAGCACCCCAAGAACAGGCCCTTGGGCTGGCCTTTGGTCTGCACCACGTGCTTGGAAACTGGGTTCCAGCCCTCGCACCTGTGACATCGCTGGGAGCACCCCCTAAGCACCCAGCCTGCAGCAGCCCCTGAGCATCATTGGGTGTGGTCCAGAAAGAAAAAGGAAAAAGAGGAAAAATAGAAAAGAACAAAGAACTCTACATAAGAGATAAAAAACCCCACCTAGAGGAGCGGGGAGAAATACTTCTGCAGGAGAGAACTTAGCCCTGGACCCCAGAAAGTCAGGGTCATCACCGGGCTCCTCGGGTGGGCAGGGTGACTGCAGTTGACCTGGGCTGACCTGTAGCTGACCTGGGCTTGGAGGTCGTACAGGCGCCAGGCACCTTCCTGGGTGAGTGAATCTGAGATGAACATTCTTTTCATTTCCTCTTCTCCTGGGCTGGGGGACAGTGACACCTACTGTTCAGTGTCACTGTGAAAATCCACAATGAGAATCCACTGTGAAGATCCTTGAGTTCCCCAAGCAGCGACATTAGCCAGGGTGCCTTGCTGGACAGGCACCCCTAACAAGACCCCTAGCAAGACCCAGCCTTGCCCCCCCTCAACCGGCTGTTGGGGTGTTCCTGTGAACCAGATGTGCTTCACTCGCTTAAATATCAGTACATTAATCATATGACTGCATGTTAATGCAGTGACAAAAGTTACAGCTGAGGGGCTGGGGTGATAGCACAGAGGGTAGGGTGTTTGCCTTGCACGTGGCTGACCCGGGTTCGATTCCCAGCATCCCATATGGTCCCCTGAGCACCGCCAGGAGTAATTCCTGAGTGCATGAGCCAGGAGTAACCCTGTGCATCGCCGGGTGTGACCCAAAAAGCAAAAGCAAAAAAAAAAAAAAAGTTACAGCTGAATTGAGACATCATCATATACCACAAAAGTTCCCCTTCAAAAGCAAACAATTCAGCAGATTTCAGAGTTGTGCAACCGTCGCAGCTAAATTTTAGCAGCTTCATCCCCCACAAGGAATGGAAGAAAATGCACTCATTAGCAGCTCCTCCCGGCACCCCTCCACATACCCACCCCACCCCACCCTCTCCTCTGTGTCTCTCTGTCTGTCTGTCTGTCTGTCTCTGTCTGTCTCTGTCTCTTAGTCTCTCTGTCTCTGTCTCTCTGTCTCTGTCTCTGTTTCTCTCTCTCTCTCTCTCTCTCTCTCTCTCTCTCTCTCTCTCTCTCCTCTCTTCTCCTCTCCCTCCAGATATTTTTATTCTGGAGATTTTGTGTCAGTGGAAATCATGCCATTTATGGGATTTCCTGTCTGATTTCTTTCCCAGCATAATTTTTTCCCAGGCTCTTCCATGTTGCAGCCGCTTCCAGCCCTTCATTTTTTTTTTTTCTCAGTACTCCACCGCCTACACACACTGGACACTGTTGATCATCATTCATCTGTGATGGACACTGGGTTGCTCCCGCTTGTCGAGCTTATGTGACTCATTCAGAGACTCAGAGATGCCGTGATTACTCAGAGATATGTTTGCGATCACATGCTGAGCAAGTTCCAGCTTAGAGCCTGTCGGGTCTCAGCCCCGCACAGCACCGGCTCGAGGAGCTCACACAGTCCTGCTTTGTCAGTGATGCATGGTCAAGAGTGGGCCGTGTTGGGGCTGGCGCAATAGCACAGCGGGTAGGGCATTTGCCTTGCATGCGGCCGACCCAGGTTCGATCCCCAGCATCCCATATGGTCCCCCGAGCACCGCCAGGAGTAATTCAAAAAAAGAGAGAGAGGGCCATGCATGGGCAATGGTCCCCAGCAGGCTGTACCATACAGTCTTGGAGCCCAGTGGGCCACACCACGCAGGTTTCAGTCTGACACTCCCTGACATCCCAGGGACACATTCTCAGAGCATATCCCAGCCCTGGCCTGAGAAACGTGTGCTGTCCTTGCTGCATTTCCTCCCGGTGGCACCTGCCTCCTCCTTTCAGCTCTCCTGCTGAGCATCCACCCAGTCCCCTGCCCTCCCTTCTGAGTGTCTGCTCCCCCATACCCGATATTCAGAGATATGATGGTTCAGAAGCAACGTGGGAAAGTGAGAAGGCTGAAGAGCACTGTTGTTTCTGGGCACCACAGCCAGAGAGCAGTCCCATCACCAGCCAGCCCCAGTGCCAGGGCGCTTGGCCACAGCTGCCCCCTCTAAGGCCTCACCTTTGACTATGACAACATCTTCAACCTTTGAAAATAAGGAGCAAAGAACCCACACCAGAACTCACACCATTCCCGTTCTCCGTGGTAGCACTTTGTCTTTTTCATGAACTCATGATAGCCAGGATTTAAGTCACAGCCAGTGATTTCCAGGAGGGTAAGTCTGACTTTCAGTAGGGTGAGTTTGATTTGTAAATGGGTGTATTTATAGTTCAGAAGGGTGACTTTTGAGTGCAGAGCCTGTATCTATGCTTAGAATATATGCAATACAGTGTTTAATCTTAATAATACATTTAAGTCATATTTATTTGTACTGTAAAGCTTTGTGGAAAAAATTTGTGGAAGTCTGATCTGCAAATTTGTGAATTTGATTTATAAAAGACAAATCTGATGTGTTAAAAGGAGAATTCAACTTGCAAAAAAATGACTTTGGGGGCCAGAGTGATAATACAGAGGGCAGGGTGTTTGTCTTGCACACGGCTGACCCGAGTTCAGTCCCCAGCTGTAGGATAACATTGGTTTGCCCTTTCTGCCTTGCCACCGGGAGCTTAGGTTTATTGGGTTACTCCCATCACAGTGCTCCCATTCCTCTGTGTTTGCTTGTAAGCTCTTTCTTTGTGCTCTACTTCTCCAACTGGTGAATCACCTTTATCTCCTAAACAGACTCTGTTAACGTGTAAATATTGCTTTTCTCTTCTCCTTAAGTCCTTTGCATAGTTAATTCAGAGCAATGTCCTTTTTTGTATAGACACAGGAAGACAGTTAATGATATGCTTTTGTAACTTGGGAGTTAATTGACTCTGAATGATATTCACTCCTGGGCATCTGTTCTCTCAACTTTAGCCTCAGTTGCCCTTACTTCCTAGCACCCCAAAAGCAGGATCCCAACAAGGGATTGGATGGACCCAGGGCAAGCAGTGAGCTACCGTGGCATTGAAATGGCGCTAGGCTAAAGCGCCATAATACTTAACTATAAGTTAAGAGCATGGTCATGGACAAATTTTGCCATGATCCAAAAAGTAATAACTGGAGGAGGACCTTGCTAGGGTTAGGAAAGATTAATCTGACCTGAGCACTGTAGTCTGAGATCTATAGCGAGATATCCCCAGAACTACCCTACAAGCTCAATGTATCGCTTACTGGGTCCATACAAAATAACTAATATTAAAAAGTAGAATTAAGGGCTGGAGCAATAGCACAGCGGGTAGGGCGTTTGCCTTGCATGTGGCCGACCTGGGTTTGGTTCCCAGCATCCCGTATGGTCCCCTGAGCACCGCCAGGGTTAATTCCTGAGTGCAGAGCCAGGAATGACCCAAAAAGCAAAAATAAATAAATAAATAAAATTAATAAAAAGTAGAATTAAGATGTTAATTAAGTTATTGGACTAAGGAAAGGAGAAGCACCCCTAGATGGTATTTCCTGCCCTTGAGCCTGATGGGCGGTCAGGAAGGGCCTTTGATATGTTGATTGTGCTGCCAGATGGGGTGGGGTGGCTACCCCCAAAGATGGGGAGATGGAGAGAGACTAGAGAGAGCCCAAGGCAGCAAGATGGAGCATGGAGAGACTAGCAAGGGGGACAGAGGGAGAAGAATGTAGGGGGAGAATGCAGGAGCAGGCGCACAGAGAGACAGACACGGCTGTGAGAGGGAGCGTGGGAAGATGAGCGGGAGAGACAGGAGGAGACGGGAATGAGGGGCAGAGTGAGACTAGAATGGGGGCTTAGTGAGACTGGAACGTGGGGAGAATGGGATAAAAGGCAACTGATCACCAATCAACCTGGTGGCCCTGTTCCCTCCTTCATGGTCTGTTGGCATTGGCTGGCCTGGCTGGGGAAGCAGCTTGAGTCCACCGAACATAGGCGGCAAGAGAGAGCCGAGGGGGACTCCCCAGTTGCCCAGAGATTACACACCCAGCATCCCATATGGTCCTCCGAGCACCGTCAGGAGTGACTCCTGAGTGCAGAGCCAGGACTAACCTCCGAGCATCGCCGGTGTGACCCAAAAAGCCAAAAATAAATAAATAAATAACTTTGATTTACGGAAGGGTAAGTTTTATCTGTAAAGAGGTGAATTCCATCTGCAAACGGGGAATTTGATCTGTGAAAGGGTGAATTTGATCTACAAAAGAATGAGATGGATTTTTTTGTTTTTAGTGGTGACACAAGTTTTCCCTACAATGCTTTTCCTCCTTTGTTGTGCTTTTACCAGAATGATCTATATCTATTGACAGCGTCTCCACAAGCTGGTGACTGAACACAGGAAAAAGTACCTCGGAATAAGGAGGCTGCCAGTCAGAAGTAAGGACCTGCCCTCTAAAAGCTTGAGGGAGAGGACTCTAATGCCGACTGAATTCCCATAGTCCTGAAATCCCCTTAGCTGGTATTTTTCCCGTCTTCAATCTCTCCTTCATCACCTCACCGCTCCTCTGAGAACATCAGTCATTGGCCACCCTCATCCAACATGGCCTCATCCCAACTAACCATACCCTAGATCCCCCAAATGCTCACAGTTTGAATTTCCGGGTGAATGAACATTGGGGGTAGGGTGAGGCAGAGGAGACAATTAACCCATTGGAGGTTCCATTGTTAGAGTTTGGAAATCAATACGTTAATTTGAGCCTTTGAAAGGAGCTCCTTCATTGCCGGCTCCCTGGCTTCTGGGGAAGATCACAGCATGCAATAAACAAATGTTTGCTGACGTTTGCACATCTCTGTTCTTACCAGCATCATTTGCGAGAGGCAGATGCTGGAAGCAACCCAAATGTCATAGACAAGTTGAGGTGAGGAGAGATGGAATGTAGAATACCACGATGGAATATCATCCAGGATTAGGAGAAGAATGAAATTCTGGCATGTGCTACAACATGGAGGAGTTGGAAAGGATTAGACTGCCTAAAGAAGCCTGAGGTGCTTAGAATGATCAAAGGCAGAGAAACAGAAAGCAGAATATATTGGCTACTAAGCGATGCACGAGGACAGGTGGAGTGTTATTGTTTAATCAGGATGGACTTTTCACTTTGGGAAATTGAAAGATGGATAGTTTCACAATAGAAATAATTATGTCAATGGATGTGTAATGCCAACTAGGCTGCAAGGCTTAAAAAATGGACTATTTGGGGGGGCCAGAGTGATAGGGCATCGAGTAGGGCATTTGCCTTGCATGCAGTCCACCCAAGTCTGATCCCTGGCATCCTATGTGGTCCCCTGAGCACTGCTAGGAGTCATTCCTGAGTGCAGAGCCAGGAGTAACCCCTGAGCATTGCCAGGTGTGATCTAAAAAGAAAAAGAACAAAAAAAGAAAAGGATCCATTATATTTTTTTACTGGAGTGAAATAGAGAAAATGTTTGTTTTAAGAAGAATCATTTGCTCAATGTTGGATAATGCAGGTGCCTAGATTAATAGTCCACAGCTTCCGGTTGCTCCACTGACAGTAATAAGAACAACAGAAGTCACTTATTAAAGACTTACTGTGTGCCAGGCACTGTGCTAGGCACCTTGCATCATCAGATTCGTCAGCCCAATATATATATATATATATGTATATGTATATATATATATATATAATGCATACCTTAGAGCAAATATTGGGATGCCAACGTGAGGAAACAGGTTCACAGAAGGGAAGTTGCACAGTCACCAGCTCAGAGGTGAGGTTGGAGCTCCGTGTTCTGCAGAATTTATGCTCCCTACTGCCTTGAGAGTCTCTCTGCAGGACCCCCTCCCCTGCTCTGGAGGGGGTCGGCAGGTGCCTGCTGCTTGGAGTCCCAGGCCTCTCCCAGAGAACATCCAAGACTTTTCCGTTGGTGGATCCATGTGCGGGGAAGTCCTTCCCAGGTGACTCCTCCCATCCCGCACATGGACAGTGCTCCTGTCACCTCTCTTTACAGAGGAGGAAAGATGGCACAAGGCGTTGGTGTGGGCGCCTCCTGGAACAGGTCTACTGCCAGGTTTTGGTAACTATTGACCTTTTCACACTGCACTGTATCACTGTCACTGTCATCCCGTTGATCATCAATTTTCTTGAGCGGGCACCAGTAACGTCTCCATTCGTCCTAGCTCTGAGATTTCAGCAGCCTCTCTTTACTCGTTCTTCCCAATGATGCCACATTGGAAGCTCTTTCAGGATAAGGGGAATGAGACCCATCATTGTTACTGTGTTTGGCATATCTAATACACCACGGAGAGCTTGCCAGGCTCTGCCCTGCAGGCAGGTTGCTCTCAGTACCTTTCACACTGAAACAGGAAGAAATCCTCTGACTCAAGCCAGGAGGAGCCCAAGGAACCTACTCTGGGCGCTGGGCTCACTTTGCCTGGTGGAAGTGTGTGAGGTGGGGGGGCTCCAGACCAGATGGAAGTGCTGGGCTTCATCCTACAGCCTTCCCCACTGGCCCCCACAGGCTGTCCCACCCTCTTTCTAACTTGACAAAAGTTCTGGGGGTTCACCAGACTGATAGGCTTCTCCAAGACCCCTCCTCCACCCCCCCAGAGAGACCTGCACTTTTAGCTGTCAGCTCTAGGACATGATCAGCCTTGGCACCCACAGCACCCACAGACACAGGCCTGTGTGTGGTGGACAGGAGAAAGATCTTAGTAGCCCTGCTCACCCTGACCTCTCCAGGGGTCCCCTGCATGGGACCCCCTTGCTCGGCTTTCTCTGCTGGGACCTGGCTTCAGTCCTGCAACCTGGCAGGGCAGAAGCACTATGGCTTGAGGTCTGGCTGTGCAAAGGGCAGCAGGCAGGCCTCCTTCAGCTTGTCTCCCTTAAAAGCAGAGTGGCAGGGGGTCTTGGAGGCTACGGTTTCCTGGAGAGTTCAGGGTCAGGCCTGCAGAGCGAGGGGCGCACGTTGGCAGCGGGGGGTGCACGCTGTGGGGTGCACGCTGGCAGTAACTGCTGTTTGGAGCTCCTGCAGGCGCTGCAGACAGCCTGAGGCTGTGAGCCGCCGCCAAGGAGGAGCGGGACCAGGCAGGCCGCCGGCTCCCAGGCAGGCTCGCAGTGGGCCGGGGTGACGTCTGCCCCTGCGCGCGCCAGCGAGGCGGGTGCCCGAGGCGCGCCCCCGGAGCGGAGCGCGCACGCGGGGAGGGGGCGGAGGGGGCGGGCGGAGCGGAGGGTGCGGGCGCCCGCGGAGCTGCGGGGGGAGCTGCTGCCGCCGCCGCCGAGCCTGGCCGTGCATGGGGGTGTCCCGCTGAGCCCCGAGAGCCGCCGCGTCCGCCGGGACCCGCACAGGTGCAGTCACCCGGGGGGGACCCGGCCCACGGCCGCGGGTGGGGTGGGACGGGATGGGGCGGGGTGAAGGAGGCCCCGGGACGGTCGGCGGGGTGGGAGGTGCGCCCCTGCGACTGTCCCAGGCCGTGGTCCTTTCGGCGGGGCCCCCGGCCAGGCCTGTGCGTGTGCGCCCGCGTGGGAGAGCGCGCGCGTATGTCCGGCTGAGCCGGGACGCGGGGATCTCGGTCCGGGGGGCCGGAGCACGGGGCATCTCCTCCGGGGACCCCTCGCACTCTTCTGAACCTTCTCTGCTCCCCCGGGATCCCCCGATCCTGGGCCCAGAAGCTGCCCCCCTCGCCCCACCCGCGCGCGCCCCGGCTGGGGGACGAGCCTGCCCGGGATCGCGCATTCCCGCAGCCGTGGGGGGACGCGGTGCAAGCCGGGCGCGGGTCGGAGCAAGGACGCGCGGGGCCGCAGCCCGGCTGGAGGCCCGGCACTTCCTCCCGCGGGGACCCCCGCAGCGCCCTTCCGCGCCGGGGCCCGTCGGGTCGGCCGGCAGGGCCGTGGGGTGCTCGCGGCCTGCGCGGGTGCGCCCCGCCGCCTCGGAGCCCAGCCATTGTGCTGCTCGCCCGAGCCTTTCTTTCCCCCAACATTGGGGGGCGGGGGGCGGGGGATGTGAGATGAGGGTGAATGCAGGGGCAGGAGGAGGGGGGGAGAGGAGAACGCCGGAGGCAAGACGCGAGGAAACGCTGTCAAAATGGGAAGCTGGCAGGGTAGTGGGCACGGCTGCGGGTTGCGGCGGGGATGTGGGGTCCGCGAGGGCAGGTGTGAGGGGGGGCACCCTGGTCCGAATAACGGGAAGACGAGGCGGTTTGGAAGCGGGACGGTGCCCGCGGAGTGGAGCCTGGCGCGGGAGGCGCGGGAGGCCCGGGGAGGCTCTGCTCTGCCCATCGCGGCGCCCGGCTGGCGTTTGTGCCCGCCCCGAGCTGCAGCTGGACGAGCATCATTAACGCAGCGCGGCGCTGCCCGCCGCCGGGTCTCTGCCAAGCTCCAGCCCCTCTATTCTTTTCCAAATTACACCATCTATTGGGAGGCAAGAATAGATGGAACAGATCACGGGGCATAATCAAACTGTAATCCTGCTCCTGATCCTCGGATAATAAGAAAGAAAGAACGAAAGAAAAAGAAAAAAAAAAAAAAGACCAAACGATTCTCCCAGGGTGCCTTGGTTCTGCCATCCTTCATGTATTTTGAAAAAAATTATCCAAAAGAAAGAGGTGATGGCTTGAAGCAGCCCTAGCTTCTGAGGGCAAGGGGCATCTGGTTTGAGTCGTGAGTGGACAGGGAGGGACTTTTCAGTTGAAATGGGGGGCAGCAAAGGAAGGAGAGGAGAGCAAAGTTAAGGGAAGGTGAGAAGGGGGTGCCCTTTCAGGACAAGATGCCCACTGCTAGCCCAGAGTTCCATTCTCCAGCCACCGTCCCACCCAAGCCTGGCTCTCTGCCCGCACCCCAGAGCTTCTGCAGACCCTGGCTGGTAGTTTTCGGGTCCCACCTCAGTCTTCTGGTTCTTCGGCCACTCTTGGCTCCCCAGAAGGGACCTGGGAAAAGAAATCAGGCTGCATTAAGGACCATTTCAAGTGACCATACTTCTAACTCCAGAACTGTATTAACATCTGCTGCTTCTTTTTAAAAAATAGACTTTCCCTGAATCCATTTGCTTTCAGCATGCACTTCCTGTAAGCTCCCGCTCCCGCTCTGCCCTGGGTCCTGGCCCTCTGCTTGCCTGTTAGTCTTGTGTTGTGTAGATGGTGCCACTGCACATGGGTACTGACATTGGCATCACCTTCTCCGAGCAGCACCCTATCCCCCACCCCAACCCACCCCCAGAAGAGCTCGCGTTTAAAGGCGGTGTAAACATCTGGCCCACCAGCTGGTTAGTTTTCAAGACTGTCAGACAAGGGGAGCTGGGATCTCTCAGGCTGGGACCGAATGAACTGATGACATAGGATGCCTCCGTTAAAAGAGGATAAAATTGGTGGGTCCAGTTCTCTCGTTCAACATTTGGAGCCTGTCACATAAAACGCGGGGATAGTTTTCCTCTTACTTAGCGTGCACTCACCCCAACATTTCTGCAGAACTCCTTCAGCCTTACACCCCTAAATCAGTGGCATTTCCTGGACATTGTGTGTTCCCCACAGGGTGCTCAGTACTTCAAAGATGCTCCTGTTTTCTCCACCAAATCACCTTCATGGCAGTACCGTTTGGGGCTTCCTTTTCTGGCCAGAAATGGAGAATGGAGGCAGAGTGAGGCTGGTCACTTGCCCAAGTCTCGGAGCTCGTTAGTGCCAGCATTGGGCCACCTCGCTGAAGTTCAACTTCTTCCTTTTTGCCCTTTTCCTCCAGATCTCCCCTCCCCAGCCTGCCTTTATGACAGACACCCCTCTCTCTCTCTTCTCTCTCTCCTTCTCTCTCTTCTCTCTCTCTCTCCCCGCCCTCATTTTAGACATAGTTTGTGATACAGATGCTGAAAGGTTATCCTGTATATCTCTTTACCAACTTTCAACACTCAGTTCTAGTCCAGAGTGATCATTTCCAACTATTGTTGTCATACTGGACCCTCCTGTATCTTACCTACCCTCCATCCCCATGCACTTGTACACACTTGTGGTAATTTCCAATCATTGACCAGTCCTCCTGGCCCCTCTTTTCCCTGGCCTTGGATATTAGTCTCATACTATTCTTTTTGGAGACGAGGATACTTTAAAAAAATTATTTTTATGTGAGAGACTGTGGTCTACTGGCTAACGGTTGGAAATTACCACAAGTGTGTGCGGGGTCGAGGGTTGTTAAGATAGAGGAGGGTCCAACACTCATTCAAGGTAGGGCCTTGCACACGGCCAACCTGGGTTTGATTCCTCCCCCGCTCTTGGACAGCCCAGCAAGCTACCAAGAGTATCCCGCCCTCACGGCAGAGCCTGGCAAGCTACCCGTGGCATATTCAATATGCCAAAAACAGTAGGAAGAAGTCTCACAATGGAGACATTACTGGTGCCCGCTCAAGCAAATCAATGAACAGTGGGACGACAGTGCTACAGTGCTCCTCTTTGGGTTTCTCAGGCAGTGCTTAGGGGGTCACTAGGACACCCACCAATCACACTGAGGCAGCATGGGGGCCCATGCAGTGCCAGGAGCACACTCGGGGTGAACAAGTGTCCCGAGCTCTGGCACCCCACTCACGTGTGTGTCCCTGGGTCCTGACTCATCGAGCAGGTCCCGCACCATGAAACCTTCTCACCATGTTCTCCCCTTGATCATTTCTAAATGCACCTATTAAATGGCTCAGAGATTTCGAACTTCTATGCTCTGGTCTCCATTGGAAGGTGAAGAAATCTATGGAATCCGTTACGTGTTTTGATTTTATTTTTAATTCAGTTGGCTTTAGGGCCACACCAGCTGTGCTCAGGGCTTCCTCTTGCTTCTGTGCTCAGGGATCATTCCTGGCAAGACTCAGGGGAACCCTACAGGATGCTGAGGATCAAACCCTGGTCGGCAAGGCAAGCACGTACCCTACCCACTGTACTCGCTCTCTGGCCCTCTATGCGTGTTTTTAGATATGTGACATCAAATATAGCTACATCCAAAGAACTCTTAGGAGTCTGTGGACCCCTAAGCCCTGACTTGTGGTTAGTAGTAATTACCTGACAGACACATGGCCCGGTAGGGTGCCTCAGCCACATGTGGCTAATGGACACTGAAATGTGGCTAGTTTAAGTGGAGATGGATTGGAATGTAAAAGAAACCCCGGATTTTAAAGATAGTGTAGGGGCTGGAGAGATAGTACAGCGGGTTGGGCATTTGTCTTGCACGAGGCCGACCTGGGTTTGATCCCCAGCATCCCATAGGGTCTCCCAAGTACCTCCAGGAGTAATTCCTGAGTGCAGAGCCAGGAGTAACCCCTGAGCATCACCGGGTGTGAACCCTCCAAAAAAAACATTAAGGATAGTGTAAAAAAGGAGGGAGTACAAAATATCTTTTGCTAGTATTTTAAAATAAAGCTTATTTTTGGAAATATTTTTGTTTAAAATATCTCAGAGGGCTGGAGCAATAGCACAGTGGGGAGGGCGTTTGCCTTGCAGGTGGCCGACCCGGATTCTATTCCCAGCATCCCATATGGTCCCCCAAGCACTGCCAGGAGTAATTCCTGAATGCAAAGCCAGGAGGAGCTCCTAGGCATTGCTGGGTGTGACCCAAAAAGCAAATAAATAAATAAATAAATCTCAGAACCAGACAGATACCTCAAAGGGCTGGGTATGTTTTAATGCATGAGACCCAGTTGTTTTTGTTTTAGGGTCACACTCTGGTGCTCAGAGTTCACAACTGTAGGGGTGCCAGGGACTGAACCCGGGCTGGCTGCATGCAAGGCAAGTCCCCTCTCCTCTGGACTGTCTCTCCAGCCCCAAGACCCAGGTTTGACCACCAGCACTGCAGGGACCCCCACACACTGCTGGGAGCAACCCCTGAATCAAGCTGGAAGTAGCTCCTAAGCACCACCAAGTATGGCTCCCCACCAAGATGAAATAAAAAGATCGTTAGAATATACTAATGCTATTGCAATTGTTAGATGAACACATCATTAAAACTATTACCCCACATGGCCTGGTTCTTTCAAAGATGCCATCCTTGGAAATACACCATTTTCAGTGTCCAAGGGGACAGCACGGCACCTTGGCAAACCATGAACGCCCAGGACATATTTCGATGTGTTGGTTACCGAGTTGATGCCAGTAAGATTGCCTGGGTCCGCCCCTGACTCTCCCTTTGCCTCACTTAAAGACTTTTAGCTTTGTGGGTAGAAATGGTGAATGGAACTTCTAGGGCAAAACCCATGTTTTTTTTTGCAGTTTGGTTTTCCTTTAAGCATCTAGCCAATCAATAAGTATGCAGCCGGGAGAGAAATGATCAGGGTGGATGCACAGAGAGGTGATCCTGTTTGTGCC
Organism: Sorex araneus; assembly: GCF_027595985.1. Taxonomy (NCBI): domain Eukaryota; kingdom Metazoa; phylum Chordata; class Mammalia; order Eulipotyphla; family Soricidae; genus Sorex; species Sorex araneus. The sequence goes on along the minus strand of NC_073304.1, from coordinate 175,807,225 downwards.
GGAGGAAGCTGAACCCAAGAGTTGTGTGGGGGAGGAAGTCCGGTTGTCAATGAGCCTGCATTGATCAGCTGCCTGGCCGCAGGGCAGTGTGTGTCTGGAGCCAGGGAGGATGGCCAGAGGGTGTCTGTGCCCTCGAGGAATGGAAATGAAAATCCAGGGCAGGCGGTGAGTGAAGAGGGTACTCTCACAGTGGGGGTCCCGGAACAGTGGCGGGGAAGCAAGGGATATGGGAGTGCGTTGTCTGGGCAGCTCGCCCACAAGATCTGTGGCTCGTGGCTGGGTGTATCTCTTCCAGGCTAATAGGCCTTGTGGCCCATTTCTCTAGGGCAGCCTTCCCAAATTGGGTGCTATCAGCGCCGGCGGGACTGGCTGGCATGACCCAGGGGGTGACCATAGCCTCTGGTATAATGGGGGGCGGGGATGGGGATATTTCCTGTTAGTTCACTTATTACTTTATTTTTTATTTTTGGGTCATATCCAACGATGCTCAGGGGTTACTCCTGGCTCTGCATTCAGGAATTACTCCTGGCGGTGCTGGGGGGTACTCTATGGGATGTGGGGATAGAACCCTGCAAGGCAAGTGCCCTCCCCTCTGTACTATCGCTCCGGCCTGTCACATTTTACTTTTTGGTTTTGAGACCACACCCAGTGGTGCTCAGGGCTTACTCCTGGCTCTGCACTCAAGATTTACTCCTGGTGGGTGCAGGGGACCATATGGGATGCTGAGGATTGAGCTCAGGTCTGTAGTGTGCAAGGCAAATGTCCTCCCAGCTGTCCTACGGCTCAGCCCATCTGGTAGTTCACTTAAAGAAGGTAGATTTCCAGGGGGTACTGAGTCATTGTTTTTCTTTGAAGGGGGCGTGGTCAGGCCAGTGGGAACCTCTGCTCTGGTGAAAGGGAATGGCTGGGGGCTCGCTTCAAGGTCCCCCTGAGTGTTGCGTGACTTGGTCATGACGGATGAAGACGGGCAGGTTCAGGCTCTGAATCCCTCCCCACTTCCTTGAGGCCAGGCATTTTCTGAATTTGCATGATCTCAGACACTTTGTTGCATGGGCCGGGAACATGTCCCTCTCGGAGAGCCCGGCAAGCTACCAAGAGTATCCCGCCTGCAAGGCAGAGCCTGGCAAGCTCCCCGTGGCTTATTCGATATGCCAAAAACAGTAACAAAAAGTCTCAGAATGGAGACATTACTGGTGCCCGCTTGAGCAAATCGATGAACAATGAGATGACAGTGCATGATCTCAGATATTTTTGTTTTGGTTGGAGTCACACCAGTGGTGCTTAGAGCTTACTCCTGGCTCTGCACTCAGGGATATTTTCTGGGGGAACATGTGGGATGGCAGGGATTTGTCAGCCACACGCTAGGCAAACACAATGGTGCTCCGGACCCTCTCTCAAATTTTTTTTTTTCTTTTTGGGTCATACCCGGCTATGCCTAGGAGCTCCTCCTGGCTTTGCACTCAGGAATTAACTCCTGGCGGTGCTCGGGGGGACCATATGGGATGCTGGGAATTGAACTCGGGTCGGCCAGGTGCAAGGCAATGCCCTACCCGCTGTGCTATCGCTCCAGCCCCTCTCTCAAATGTTGGAAGATGAGAGTGGAGTGAGATCTTCGCCACCTCTGTGGGCAGCGTGGCACTCGCTATAATCCAACTCTGGGCAGTAGGATCTCCGTAGCAGAGCACATGCCAAGCCCATCAGGCTCTGAGTCCAGTCGTGGCTCTGCATGGCTCCCTGAGCCACTCCTGTGCGCCTCAGGCAGTGCTCAACCCTGGCCTGGGTATCGCCATGACGGTCCCAGCCCCCCACCCTCCCAGCACCCCTGTGTGGGGGCCCTATTAAAAATGTTTCATTTCAGGGCAGGGAGGGCTGTTTACCTTGCACACGGCCAACCCAGGTTTGCTCCCCAGCATCCCACAGGGTCCCCCAAACACCGCCAGGAGTAATTCCAGAGTGCAGAGCCAGGAGGAACCTCTGAACATTGCTGGGTGCAGCCCATAAACAAAACTGCACCACACTGTATCACTGCCATCCCGTTGTTCATTGATTTGCTCGAGCGGGCACCAGTAACGTCTCCATTGGGAGACTTGTTGTTAATAAAGAAAACAAAACCAAAAAAGTGTTTGATTTCTACAGCAAAACACACTAACTGGGATCTATTAAAATCCCGAAGCAACGTGATGCTTCTGTAGCTCAGGCTAGTTGCCGAGTGCTTGAACCCAGCTGCTGGGTGCGCTCAGGGCAGGCCAGGTTTTGTGGTTGTTGTTTCTGAGCCACGGGGCTTACTCCTGGCTCTGTGCTCAGGTCACTCTTGGCACTACTTGCGGGACACCATGGGGTGCTGGGGACTGAACTAGGGGCAAGGCCTTACCTGCTGTGCCATGGCCCAGGTCAGGTGTTTATTAATTTATAAAAATGCATATTTTTACAAAAAGATATGGTTTCAGTTTCCAGAACACATGGCTGAGAATGGGGTGGAGCGATAGCACAGCGGGTAGGGCGTTTGACTTGCACATGGCCCACCCTGGTTCGATTCCTCCGCCTCTCTTGGAGAGCCCAGCAAGCTACCAGGAGTAGAGAGTAGCATGGCAGAGCCTGGCAAGCTACCCGTGGCGTATTCGATATGCCAAAAACAGTAACAACAAGTCTCACAATGGAGACGTTACTGGTGCCCGCTTGAGCAAATCGATGAGCAACGGGATGACGGTGATGACAGTGATACAGTGATGGCTGAGAATGTGGCTGGTCCTAGAGTAATAACACTAGTATTATAACAGCAGTGAAAGGCTGTCGAACGTCTTGGCATTCAGGACTTACCAGGAGCCACTCCAAGCCCTTAGCCGGGGCTCACAGACCTGACAGTGACTCCTGCCTGCCCTTGTGAGCCAAGACGAGGGGACTTTGGGCCTCCCTCCTTCCTAGCTTCTCAAATTGTCCGTGGGGTCATGTCGCTGAGAATAAGGGTCACAAAGCCATTGACCACACTGAAAAAGTTTTCCCGATGCCCAACGAGCAGATGTTAATTCAAGATCCCCCTTTGACTCCCACCGTGAATGGGAAGCATTGCTCGCTCCTATTGTGTTTCTTGGGTGAAAAGGGGCCGGATTTGGGGGAAGTTGAAGTTGCTGGGACCCCGGAGTTCTGGAGTGGGGCACAGGGGCAGGTGCGCCCTCCCCCGCTCCAGGACGCTCAGTGTGGGCTGATGGCCTCGGCTCTCTGGGCTTCCTGGGTGCCGCAGGGGAGCCGGTCCCCAGGGGCTCAGAGTATGTCATGGGACAGAGCACTGGGCGGGAAGTCAGCCCAGGGCGCCGTCGAACTCAGCCCCCTGTCTGCTTCCAGAGCCAAGAGCCCCGCCCGCTGCGCTGCCCCTCGCGAGCCGGCATGGAGGCGCCGCTGGTGAGTCTGGACGAAGAGTTCGAGGACCTGCGGCCGTGCTGCCCGCAGGAGCGGGAGGAGAAGCCGCGCTGCTCCTACGGCTCGTCGCCCCACCCGCTCGAGGACCCGTCCCTCTCCGAGCTGGAGAACTTCTCCTCGGAAATCATCAGCTTCAAGTCCATGGAGGACCTGGTCAACGAGTTTGATGAGAAGCTCAACGTCTGCTTCCGGAACTACAACGCCAAGACGGAGAACCTGGCCCCGGTGAAGAACCAGTTCCAGATCCAGGAGGAGGAGGACACGCTGCGGGATGAGGAGTAAGGCTGGGGCCGGCCCGGGGGCTCCTCCCGGGCTGGGGAGGGGGCACGGGGCCCTGGGTCCTGCCGAGCCGCTCGGAGTGCCAACGGTTCAGCAACTAGAAAGGGTTTCTTGGGTGTGACGGCGGTTTGCAGGTGCATGACCCAGTGGGGGGTCTGGCGGCAGCATTAGAAGGCTCCAGTGATATAGGACGGCAGGTGTGGTGCCAAGGCCGATCCGGGTTCGGTCCCTGGCACCCCCGTATGGTCCCCCGCCCCGAGTCGCACCAGGTGTGATCCCCGAGGAAAGAGCCAGGAGAATCCCTGGGCTGTACTGGGTGAGGCCCCCAAACCAGTATCAATTGATAGATCTAGTTTACCAGTGGTGATCTACCCAGATATTAGACAACAGAGAGTTTTAACAGTAATGAACAGAGGAGATTGAAACAAGTGCTTTCTGGGGAGGGATTAGAAAGAGGAGTGGATAATTTGTTCATAAATTTAAAAAGGGCTTTTGGGTATTTCATCTAATAAAGAGTCCTTCCTTCCTCCTTTCCTCCTTTCCTCCCTCCCTTCCTCCCTTCCTTCCTTCCTTCTTCCTTCCTTCCTTCCTTCCTTCCTTCCTTCCTTCCTTCCTCCGTCCCTCCCTCCTCCCTCCCTTCCTTCCTTCCTTCCTCCGTCCCTCCCTTCTTCCCTCCCTCCTCCCTCCCTCCCTCCCTCCCTTCCTTCCTTCCTTCCTTCCTTCCTTCCTTCCTTCCTTCCTTCCTTCCTTCCTTCCTTCCTTCCTTCCTTCCTTCCTTCCTTCCTTCCTTCTTTCCATCCTTCCTTCCTTCCTTCCTTCTTCCCGCCTCTTTCCCTCCCTCCCTCCCTTCCTTACTTCCCTCCCAGTCCCTCCCTTCCTCCCTCCGATCCCTCCCTCCTTCCTTCCTTCCTTCCTTCCTTCCTTCCTTCCTTCCTTCCTTCCTTCCTTCCTTCCTTCCTTCCTTCCTTCCTTCCTTCCTTCTCCCTCCCTCCCTCTCTCCCTCCATCTTTTTCTCCCTATGTCCCTCTCCCTATGTCCCTCTCCCTCCCTCTCCCTATCTCCCTCCCTCCTTTATTCCTTTTTGGTTTTTGTGTAGAATCTGGTGGATTTGGTGGACCCACTCTTGACTCTGTGCTTAAGAGTTGCTCTCAGCAGTGCTCCAGGGACTGTGTGGTGGTGCCAGGGATCAAACTGGGGTCAGCTGCACTCAAAGCAATTTCCCCTCTGCCTGTGGTGGACCTGGGCTCAATCTCCGCCATTCCAAATGATCCCCCAAGTCCCCGCCCGGAATGATCCTTGAGCATAGAGCCAGGGAGAGAAGCCCAGCGCTGGGTTAAGGTGCTTGCCTTGCAAAGTACTTGGTAATGGAACTTAGCATCAGCTGTGCTTTTGGTTTCTCTCTCTCTTTTTTCCTTTCTTTATTGCGGGAGTCGGGGGTAACACACCCAGTAGTACTTGAGCTTAGGGCTCACTCCTGATGGGGTTGGGGGGACTGTATGGGTGCTGGGAATCAAACCCAGGTCAGCGCGGGGAAGGCCAGCCTCTTACCTGTACTGTGTCTCCACCTCCTGGTTTCTCTTTTTGTGGATGACCGGGCAGAGATGCCCATAAATGCATGGGTGAGAGGCATGGCCTGGAGGATGGACCCGGCTGTGGCGGGCAGCCTTGCTCTCTGATGAATGGAAGGCTGTAGCTCTGTGCCTGCAGGGCTGCGGATGTGTCCGTCTCACCATCCTGCCCGCCGGGTCACGACGCACTGGTGTGGAGCGAGTGGGCCGACTGGGCCGACGCTATTTGAACAGAACGTTGACTGTTGAATGAGTCGGATGAGCAGCGGTAGCTGGCCTGGCAGGCACCCGGCAAGCGTTTCTGGTCTTCTTCTCTTTCAAATCACTGCTCCCGCAGGCCGTGCTCCGCAGGGCCATTTCTCTGTACTGACTGGCGCCACCACCACTGCGGGCTCTGTGCCTCGTTCCATTTTAAATTTCCAGTGGACTCTTTTTCAGATTCCGAGCCTGGGATAATTTGTTCAACTCCTTGAAGTGGAAAAAAAAAAAAAAAGGTTGGGGGGGAGGGAACGACTCTGGGGCTTTATTCTACAGAGTATTTTTCCACTCAGTTTATTGCTGCAGGCAATGAACTAGAAATACAAAGACGATGAATTCTAATTGTCGGACTCTCGCTAACTCACGGTGTGACCTTGGGCTAGTCACTTAACTCTCCTTGACTGCGTGGGTCCTCATCTTTGAAACCTTCAGAGCTCGATCTTGATGGAGCGGAGCTAAGGACTTTCAAGAACCTAATTCCGTGCCTCACCCAGGCAGTGCTTCGAAAATGACGTTTTAAGATGCGTCCAGTTCCTTTGGCTTCCAACAAATCATTCCTGGGCTGTCTCGCGTGCCCCGCTGCCCCGCCTCATTAAGGATGAAGACCTCTGGAGCAGGTGCTCCCGCGCCTGGAACACATTAGCAGACGCCACTTAATGTTAATCACCGTCACTCAGGATTATGCGGCTTCTCCCGTGATTTCTTTCTGCCTTGCCCGCCTCATTGGCTGCCTCAGCGAAAAGACCAAAGGTTGGCTGGTTCCCAAGATCAAGTGTGACTGGGGGACGGTGGAGGAGGAATAATCTGGGCACCGAGAAATGGACAGAGAAAGGCCTCTCTCGGCCTGTGTGGACCGCAAGCTTTACACTCTCAAATAAAACCCAGAAGGAAAGTACACACTCTCTTAGGGACTGCCGGCCAGAGAGTTCAGCTGTCCAGTTGTGAGGGAATAAAGGGACAGAGAGTTGACGCTGGCCCGGCCGTGTCTCTCCCAAGCCTGACTCGAGTTCTGTCAGGAGGAGCCTCGGTTTCAGGGCCGGAGTGAGAGTTTGCCCATGACCATCGAGATAATGTCTGGGGGTACAGTAGAGATAAGTACCAGGAGGATTACTCCACAGCTTAGAAGCTGGCCTTGCATGCTGGGGGAAAAGGCAGCTCAGATAGAGAAGGGACCACCAAGTAAAGGGTGCTAGGAGGGCCCGCTCAGGAGGGGAGATGCAGAAAGTAGACTATAGACCGAACATGATGGCCACTTAATACCTCTACTGCAAACCACAACACCCAAAAGGAGAGAGAGAGCAAAAGTGAATGCCCTGCCACAGAGGTGGGGTGGAGTGGAGGGGTCAGGGTGGGGGTGGTGGGAGGGATGCTGGGGCCATTGGTGATGGAAAATGGGCACTGGTAAAGGGATGGGTACTTGACCAGTATATGACTGAAACGCAAGCATGAAAGTTTTTAAGTCTGTAACTGTACCTCACGGTGATTCATTAATAATTTTTTTTAAATGTCTGGGGTAACTTAGAGCTAAATAATGAAAGCATAAAAGCAAAGCAGTAGAATTCTTGGCCAATGGAAAGTCTTCCAGAGTGCTACAAGTCTTAAAGCAAATGCGGCGCCCCTTTGAAATTTTGATTTCTTGAGTTCTCGTTTGGAACTGTTCGGTGGACAGGGAGCTGACCGAAGGGACTCCGGTCTCAGATTTGTCAGGGGGTGGAAATTCGAGGTGTCCAAAATGAGAGATTTGAATGTGTATTTCCTGTTTTGAAAACTTTCTATTTAAATGTTATTTTCCTTCTATTTGATCTTTCCGGTAATTTCTGGTTTGGGGGTAACACCTGGCAGAGCTCAGGGGCTACCTCTGGCTCTGTACTCAGGGGTCACTCCTGGCCGTGCTGAGAAGACTGACTACATCTGGTGCCAGGGTTTGAACCTGGGTCAGAGTGAACCAGAGCCTCCCCTGCTGTCCGCTCTCTGCCCTGTTTTCTACTTTCAAATTTAGAAAAATTTTCAGAATCTCTTCTTTGCCTCTGTGTGACCTTTCATTGTCATCAGAGTTGGTTCTGGGGGTGGGGGGCTGGAGAGAGAGCACAGTGGGGACGGTGTTTGCCTTGAATGTGGCAGAGCCGGATTTGATCGCAGCGTCCCGTGGGGTCCCTTGAGGCTGCCAGGAGTGATCCCTGAGAGCAGAGGCAGGAGTTAGCCCTGCACCCTGCTGGGTGTGGGCCCCGATATCCCCCAAAGAGTTGGACTGGAGGCCAGCCTTATAGGGGCCATCACAGAAAGAGACTGGACAGTGTCTTGCCTACTGCCAAGAAAACAAGGATCCTCCCAGCTCTTCACACATCCTGGAGACAGAGGGATCAACCGTGGGAGAACCGGGACAGTTTCCTCCATGACAGAGCCACTGGGATCCTGAGAGACCAGACAGTGACCGAACGGCCAGCGGTCAGTGTGGGGGGATGAGCGAATGGCGAAACATCAGAGAAGCTGGCGGACCGCGGGATTGTCAGAACGTGGATGATTTCCTGATGAGCCGTTTGGTTTCCCACAGGGAAGGCAGAGAGAGCATCGACTCTATCGAAGCGCTTGGAAGAATCTCAGAAAGCTGAAAGTCGTGGATGTGCTGAAATTCTAAGTACTAACTGCAAAAGTGCACGAGGTTAATGCACATTTGCGGGCGGAAGCTGGCTCCACCGGACACCAGCAAAACCTTGGGCCTGGGCGGAAGCCAGCCCAGAGGAAATTTAGTGAATGCCTGCAAGTTGGAAATGGAATAAGCAGCTCTGTGTGTGTGTGTGTGTGTGTGTGTGTGTGTGTGTGTGTGTGTGTGTGTGTGTCTTATAGTGAAGAGGTTTTTTCTTTTTTTTCTTTTTGGGTCATACCTGGCAATGCACAGGGGTTACTCCTGGCTCATGCACTCAGGAATTACTCCTGGTGGTGCTTGGGGGACCATATGGGATGCTGGGAATCGAACCCGGGTTGGCTGCATGTAAGGCAAACGCCCTACCCGCTGTGCTTTCACTCCAGCTTGCAAAAAGTTTTTTGTTTAGGTATTTTTTTTTGCCTACCAGTGGTGCAACGGTAAGACAATGCAGTGTCAGGGATCGAACCCTGGGCCCGTGTGTGCCAGTCAAGTGCCCCGGCTCTTTGAACTACCTGCCCGGCCCCCGGAACAAAGTTCATGTGGCCGTGATGGCTGAGTTGGGAGCTCCAGCCAACACAGCATAGCACACACAGCACAACACGACACAGCACAGCTTGGGCTGAGTCTTTCCAGCCCTCTCGGCCCGCTCAGTTGCCTCAGTGGGCCCAGTGCGCTCTGCACCTTTCCTCTCTGGACAGAGCAGGCTGGGCCGCGGGTGCCAGGGCAGCCTGAGGCCAGGAGTCGGGGGGACCTGTTTCCTCTCAGTTCTCTGAGCAGCTTTCAGGGTGCGTCTGTTCCCCGGCCGGAGGAACAGCAGACATATCTTGGGGGCACTTGCAGCAGGTGTCCACCATTCCAAGAAGGCCCCTCGCCGGGATCCCGGCCCCTCCCTCTCTTCCTTCCCGCCAGAGCCCTGCATTTGCAATTCACTCGACACGCGTGGGCCAGCAAGCCGGGCTGAACCAGCGGGCTTCTCACTGCCCCTGCCTCTCCTGCTTTCGCAGGCCCGAGGGAGCACAGAGTCACGAGTAGTGTAGACACAGGTTTTCCTAAGGAGCTATTTTATTTTTGACCCCGCGGTGCAGGGGACGGATCCCCTGGGCCTCGCATGCAGCCTGTGCTCCAGCCCTTCCAGCGTGTCTCTGAGCTGAGGCCTAGAACGACTAAGCAGATGGACAGAGGATGCTCCAGATCTATCGCGCCCGGGTGCACACCCCACCTCCAGCAACCCCCAGCGGGGACACTGACACGGCCCCACGACCCTGCCTGTCACCCAGACCCAGCTCTCCCCGGCCTGATGTACTTGGGAGGATGAGGGGAGGCATCCGCATGGGCTTTAAAACAATGCCTGGCTTCCGGTCAGCACTCGGTCAGTGCTCGGTCAGTACTGGTCACCCTTGTTCTTATTAGATGGACACAAAGGACAGTGAGTGACCACTGAGAGACGAGAGCGGCTCTTCCTTCCCGGTTGTTTATGGGAGCACTGGCTTGCTGGGCTGGAGCACGGATCTGCAGGTTCGAACCCCAGTTTCACCTGGTCGCCCACACACTGCTGGGAGTGACCCAGAGTGAGGAGTAGACCCCAAGCGCCATTGGTGGTGGCCCCCAGACAAAACCCGTTATTTACAGGCCTTGAAGGATGAAAACTATATCAGAAAGGAGGCAGACAGCTGGACGGAAGATGAAGGATTAGGGGGTGAGTTGAGAGCTCTCCCCCCTCCCCAGGAGGAAAGGGTTAGGGATATGGCATTAAAAATCTAGAATTGGGGCCAGAGTGGCTAGAGGGCAGTGGGAAGGGTGTTTGCCCTGCGTGTGGACAAGCCAGGTTTGATCCCTGGCATCCCAGATAATCCCCCGAGCCCTGCCAGGAGTAATTCCTGAGTGCAGAGCCAGGAGTAACCTCTGCACACCTGGGTGTGGCTCCCAAAATATCTAGAATTAGAGGCCAGGGAGATAGTACAGTGGGTGGGACACTTGCCTTGCATGTGGTTGACCCAGACCCGATCCCTGGTACCCCCATTTGGTTTCCTACGTCCTACCTGGAGTAACCCCTGAGTACAGCTGGGTGTCGCCCCCCCAAAAGAAGCAAACAGAAAACCCCCAGAAGTGGAAGATGAAGCCCTGAGGGGTGAGTGAAGGCTGAGCAGGGAAAGGCTGTGCCCCCCAAGTGCTGTCCTTTCCAGGGGGACCATTTCAAGGTCACTGGTGAGTCCTCAGTGGCCCCAACGCTCCCTGGCTGCCCCACCTAGGGGGTTGCAGGAAGCTCCTGCTTGTTTGAGTCTCACGGCTCCTGGGACAGGCTGATCAGAACTGGAGCACGGGAAAGTAACCCCAGATGGAAGGAGGGTTGGGAGCAGTTTGGCCATGACCTTGGCGTGGGTGTGTCACACTGGCCCCAGCTTCAGGGTGCTGGGGACACCTGGATTTGGGTGCTTGGATCAGCCAGGCCCTCTCTGGCATGACGGAGGCTGGGTGAGCACCCTGCTCTGAAATCCCACCGAACCCCGTCGAACCACCTCTGGGGGTCCTCAGAGACACTTTCCTGTCGCAGTAGGAAGACGGTGGATCAGCAGCAGCCCAGCACAGCCATGACATTGGCCCTCTGTTCCTTTGACGTGTGTCACTGCGGGTGCTAGTGTGCACGGAGCACTGGGAGCCTCTCTCCTCCATGCCTGCGAGCGTCCTGCGCATTCCTGCGCTCCTCCCCGTGGCTCACCCTCTGCCCAGCAGGGCCGCCTCATCTCCAAGCGTCTGTGCTCTGGACAGTGTTTTTCAGCATGTGGTACTGTATTTTGTCATGTCCGAGCTATAGGATGCAATTTTATTTCGTTTTCAGAGATGACTTGGGTCAGGGCTGCAGCTCAGCGGTGGAGCCGTCACCGGCCTGGCTGTGGAAGGCTCTGGCTCTTTTTGTGGTTACTGGACCAGACTGAAGTGATCGAGGCCACTCTGGTGGTGGAGGGATGGAACCCGAGGTTCCCACATGCAGATCCGGCCCTCCAGTCCTCTGAGCTGTCTCCTGGGTCCGAGGCTCTGGGTTTGATACCGGTACCTTCAGGGAAAGATATGCATGCATATTATTTCTCATCTATCTAAGAAAACACACTGTGTGTGTGTGTTTGTATGTGTGTGTGTGTGTTTGTGTGCGTGCGCATGTGTGAGCTTGGGTCTGTGGACCCCCTAGAACACTCTGGAAAATAAGTGAGCATTTATAATTTTCCGTGTTGGCATCAGCTCCTTACTCACACTAGAGGTTAAGAATTTATTTATTTAATTTGCTTTTTGGGTCACACCCAGCAATGCTCAGGGGTTACTCCTGGCTCTGTGCTCAGGAATTACTTCTGGCGATGCTTGGGGGACCATATGGGATGCCGGGGACTAAACCTGGGTTGGCCATGTGCAAGATAAATGCCCTACCCACTGTGCTATTGCTTGGGCCCCAAGGAGTTAATTCTTGACTGCTTAAGTGGGTGTTTCTTTTGCTTAACTTTTTGAGTTTTGGGGCCACACCCACACCCACACGCGTGTATTCCCTCCCCAGGGACTGAACTAAGCGTGTCAGTGTATAGACAGTGCTCTTGACCACTGAGCCATACCCCCAGCCCACACATACCTCCCACAGCCTGGCTGGCCCCAGTGGGCACCTGGAGGAGCTGCCACAGAAGCCTGGCTTTAATTCCATTTCACTCTTTTCCTGGCGACATTGTTCTAGGAATCTGGTTTTTGATCAACTCTCAGCCCGTGTTGCCTGGTTAACTCATTTTCCTCTCTCTGCATCTGTTCATCCCCAAGCCGCCTCCACCCACCCCTGCTCCCCACTTTTGTTCCCCCAAAGGAATCTTTCTAAATGAAATGAATTGAGCATGAAGAATTAGGGAACATCCTTTCTTATACTGCACTTGTCCAAATTAAAGAAAAATGTGCTTTTTTTTAAAAAGAGGGACCTGATCTTCCCCACTGGAAGCAAGTTCTGTGGCCAGAGGTTGGGTTAGTGCTTCCTCTCCTGGCCTTAGAGTGCCCGCGCTGTTCGTGCAGGACACCCAGATTCTGCATCTCAGGGGAGGGAGCTTGGGTCTGTGGACCCCCTAGAACACTCTGGAAAACAAGTGAGCATTTATAGTTATCAGTGTTGGCATTAGCTCCTTCCCCACTAGAGGTTAAGGAGTTAATTCTTTTTTTTTTTTTTTTTTGCTTTTTGGGTCACACCCGGCGATGCACAGGGGTTACTCCTGGCTCTGCACTCAGGAATTACCCCTGGCCATGCTCAGGGGACCATATGGGATGCTGGGATTTGAACCCGGGTCGGCCGCGTGCAAGGCAAACGCCCTACCCGCTGTGCTATCTCTCCAGCCCCTAAGGAGTTAATTCTTGACTTAACTTTTCTTTTGCTTAGCGTTTTTGGTTTTGGGGCCACACCTCGTGGTGCTCGGGACGTACTCCTGGCTCTGTGCTCAGGGACCACTCCTGGGAGTGCTTGGGGGACATATGCTTTGTCCGGGATTGGTCCAGGGTCCACTGTGTGTAACGCCAGTGCTTTCACCCCTCAGCTTTCTCTCTCTCCGGACCCCCCTAGAGGCTGTTGCTTAGGTTTATGAGACACTTTTGGATGAGGGCAGAGTCGGTTTCCAAGACATTTTCTGTGCTGACGAGGCGAGATTCTGGGTGGGGCTGGAATGTCTTCTCTGGCGCGCGGGGGGGCCCTTTCTCTCCCGGTAGCGCCTCTCATGCGGTCTCCAGGCAGCCGGGCCTCATGCTGGAAGGCAGATGATCTCAGCCTGGCGCACACAGAGGCCTCTCTCTTCCCTGGCCCGGCTCTTCCTTCCTCGGGGCGGGGCCGGCCCAGATGTGCGCTGATGAGAGCTGCTCTTTGTTCATAGGGTTTGGGGCGCTCTGACGGACAATTACATCCCTTTACTCTCAGAAGACTGGCGGGACCCACACGTCGAGGCTCTGAACGACAACAGCTCCGACACTGAGGTACCTCTGTCCCCCCGCCCCCCCCCCGCCTCCACACGCACACGCACACGCACACACTTCACAGGGCACGAGAAGGTGTGCGTTCCGGTGAGAGAAGCACGAGGAACTCAGCCCACGTCCCCACGGCATCCGCCAGGCTGGCAGTCGCTCAGGGACGGTAGGAGAGGGGACATCCAGCACCACCCGGGGGTTTGGAATAATGGGATGCGTATCTGCAAAAAAGGGTGGACGCAGAGGAAGGGAGCAAAGTCAGGCTTTTGGGTTCCAAGGACAAACGGTTTGAAAAGCGTCATCTCCCATCCTCTTCAGAGGCCTCAGTCCCCTAAAGAGACGGTGCTGCAGGCTGGGCTAATGCATCGTGCTGGGCCCGGCTCGTGGGCAGAGCTTGGGTGCAGATCTCCGTGAGGTCGATGTGCCACGGGAGCAAGTCTCTTCCTGAAGCTCAACAGAGCGTCTGTGGTGACAGACAAAGAACGTAGCTTAAGGGCTGCAGGAAATAAAGAGGGCGGCAGAACTCTGGTACAGCGGGTAGGGTATTTGCCTGGCACACGGCTGAGCCAGGTTGGATCCCTGGCACTCCTTAAAGGATCGTCTGAGCACGCCAGGAGATTCCTGAGTGCAGAGCCAGGAGTCAGCCCTGCACACCACCAGGTGTGACCCCAAAATAATTTTTTGAAAAAAAGGGGGAGGGAATTAAAATATTAGAAAAAGAAAAAATTCCTTCCAGGTTATTTGCAGAGGCTGTGGGGAGGGACTCTTTAGGAGATCTACGTGGGTCCCTAAACCCACCTAAGAAAAGTAAATTAGTTGGCGGATGTCTACCTAAAAGTCTATCTCTGCCTTTTAAAGAAATTTAACTTTTCTTTTCTTTATTTAAAAAAAAAAAAACAGGGGGCTGGAGCGATAGCACAGCGGGTAGGGCGTTCGCCTTGCACGCGGCCAACCCGGGTTCAAATCCCAGCATCCCATATGGTCCCCTGAGCACCGCCAGGAGTAATTCCTGAGAGCAGAGCCAGGAATAATCCCTGTGCATCGCCAGGTGTGACCCAAAAGCTAAAAAAAAAAAAAAAAAAAAAAAACAGGCAGGGTTGTGAGCTCAGGCAATGTAGGAGGGAGGTGGATATAATCTATTGAGTGTTGAGTTCAAGGAAAGAACAAGAGACAGGTTTCCCTTACTGAGTGATATTTCTATAGATCATTGCTCAAAATAGCACAGCTGAGAGATCAGATGTTGGCGGATTTGTTGAATTGGCGGCTCTATATCCTTCTTAACTCTTGTGAAAACTTGTAAACCAAACACTCAAAAGCTCCAGGTGTCCCCAGTGTGGCCCTGAGCGAGGACGGGGACTTTGCCCTCCACCTATTCAGCGTGGATGTGGGCGTGTCTGTCTCCGTCCTGCCCTGGATTCGTATTTCTTTGCACAGCAAATATGTGTGGAGTGGAGCACTTACTCGAAATACGCAGGTGACATGGAGGCCAGTGGAACAAATGTCATGATGGAAATGAAGTCGGGTCCATCCCTGTGCTGAGGGCAGGTGGCTTTGGTATCCCCTCTGCCACACTTCTTTTTTATTTGTTGTTAAATCACTGTGAGTTGGACCCTTACAAAGCTGTTCGTGATCAGGTTTCAGACATACAGTGTCCCAACACCCATCCCTCCACTAGTGAACATTTCCCATCAACAACCAGTGTCCCCAGTTTCCCTCCAATGACCCCACCCCACACTGCTGCTTCTATGTGCCTTTATAGCACATGCTTCTCTCTCTCTCTCTCTCTCTCTCTCTCTCTCTCTCTCTCTCTCTCTCTCTCTCTCTCTCTCCTCTTTCTCCTTTTGGGCATTATGGTTTGCAATACCGATACTGAAAGGTTATCAGGAATATCCCTTTACCTAATTATTTACTTATTTATTTTAACTTTTTAATTGAATCCCTGTGAGATAGACCCTTACAAAGCTGTTCATGATTGGATTCCAGTCATACAGTACTTCAACACTCATCCCTCCCCCAGTGCATATTTCCCAGCGCCAGTGTCCCCAGGTTCCCTCCCATCACCCCTCATCCCCCACCCCCTGCCTGCCTCTATGACAGGGACTTTTCTTCTCTCTCTCTCTCTCTCCCCCCTCTCTCTCTCTCTTCCCTCTCTCTCTCCTTCTCCCTCTCTCTCTCCTCCCTCTCTCTCTCTCTCTCTCTCTCTCTCTCTCTCTCTCTTCTTTTGGGCATTGTGGTTTGCACTATTGATACTGGAAGATTATCAAGAAAATCCTTTTATCTACTTTTAATACATAATTCTTGTCCAGGTGATCATTCTGAGCTATTATTGTCATACTGGTCCTTCTCTCTCTCACCTCCCGCTGCCATACTTCTAACACACAGATAGTAGAGTGAGCCGAAGGACCTCTAAGAGCATCTGCCCTTCTGAAGGACTAATTTATTTTCATTTTCAAATTCTCCTCAAGAGGGTTCATATTTCAGGGAAGATGGACTGGCCTGAGAAGAATGATCTTGAGCTTCAATCCTTGTAGAATTTCTTTTATCTAACCCATGGGAAAGGGGCAAGGTAGCAAAAGCAGATGGATTGAGGCTGTTTCATTTCATCCTGCTTTATAGTCTGGATTCATTGCCATCGAAGCTCTCTTAGCTGACCTCAGTTTAAACCCGTTTAAATGACTTGCAAGATTAGCCAGTGCTCAGGGTCATTTCTGTGAGACGTGCCGCCGATGCCCTTGGCACATGGCATGTCCCCTCCTGGCGAAACCGCCTGACCCGCCATGTTCATCCCCAAACTTGCTCATGCTTGCTCTTATGTCATTTCAGCCAGTCAGTGTGCTAGAAGTTGTTGAAATATCACCCCAAAAGTCAGTCTTGCATTAAAAAAAATCAAAGTAACACAAGCACATAGTTTTAAAAGTCAAATGATGGTTCTTGAAAAATGTAAGATTTAAATAAAGGCAGTCTAGCCAACACGTGTTTTCCAAAGATGGAGCTTTGGCTTCGCGCTCCGGTTTTCTCAATAACACATTTCTATCGGGAGTGCTTTGGCCACTGCAAATGAACAGTCCTGGCCCTTAGCATTCGGATACAGAACCAGCTGCCGCAGTGCGGGGAGCTGAGGGGAGGAAAGAATTGGCAGGCCGGGGCTCTTAGAGTCTCTGCTAATAGAGTGGAGGGTTGTGGGTGTTATGATGGGGGGTGTTGAATAAGAATTCCATAAACTTTAATGCTACTGTAACTACCTGTATCTCTGTATCTCTGTCATCCCGTTGTTCCTCGATCTACTTGAGCAGGCATCAGTAAAGTCTCTATTCCTCCCAGCCCTGAGATTTCAGCAGCCTTTCCTTACTCGCCTTTCCCAATGATTGGAGGCTCTTTCAGGGTCAGGGGAATGAGACCTACCGTTACTGTTTTTGGCATATTGAATATGCCACAGGTAGCTTGCCAGGCTCTGCCCATGCGGGCGGGATACTCTTGGTAGCTTGCCGGGCTCTCTGAGAGCTATATGTATGTATGTATATATATAAATATATAGACATGCATATATATAAATATATGTTACTCTATGATTTGTTGCCTACTATCTGAACTCCATCAATTATGGTGTGGTAATTATGGAAAATGGGTAGGAAGTGTCTTATAATGTGTCACGCGGCTGCATTGCAGTCCGG
This sequence comes from Sorex araneus, assembly GCF_027595985.1. Taxonomy (NCBI): domain Eukaryota; kingdom Metazoa; phylum Chordata; class Mammalia; order Eulipotyphla; family Soricidae; genus Sorex; species Sorex araneus. The sequence continues at coordinate 175,790,423 of NC_073304.1, read as the reverse complement.
AAAGCAGCCTGGAGTGTGGCGGCAGTTGGGTAGTGGAGGTCGGCTGCCTGGGGCTGGGTCCCTTGAGGCAGGGAGGGCTCTCACCCGCCCTACTCTAAGGCGCCCCAAGTGAAAACAGCCTGGCGTGGAGTCCAGTTGATTGTAGCTACCTAAGGAACAATAAAGAAAAGATATAGAGAAATAGAATGAACAGTTTTGCCTGTCATCTGCTGACTCTGTGCGGGAGACGATACCATCTCATCCGTTTTTCTACTTCCAATATGCCTCGAAGACAATCCTTCCAGTGTAGGTTGTCTTCAAAGTATAGAGAAATCGGTCACAAATATATATTGATCTTTCTTGTACCTATGTAATTACATTTTCTTCTGAGTCCTATAGTGCTCTATATGAATATATTTTCTCTTGAACAAGCTTTTGTTTCACTGGAGTGAGGGGTTTCCCGTTTTCGTTTGCTTATTTTCCTATAGATGGTTCATTACAGGGGCCAATTGTAAGACCATATTCCAGGGTTCGATCCAGCAGTCCCTGTCACTGTCTGCTGTGTTCCCCACACCCAAACATTCCTGCCTGATACTGCTGATCGCTCACAGCAAGAGCCATGCAATAACTGATCAGAGAACCATCCTGACCTGGACGGGGGTCAAAGTAACAGGCTTCTCACACTGTACATCAATCGTGTTTTCAGACTTACGACAGTGGGCAGCTGAAACCCCGTAACCAAACCCTGGCCAGGAGGAGACCCTGTGATTCACACTCTGAGAGAACTCACCATTTCAGAGTAGAATTTCACAAAGCCAATAGCCTACCAATTCATTTCACTCTTTGAAAATATTCAAATTAGCATCTTCCATCTCTGCTTTTCGTTCAGCCGTGACCCTGTGGACTCCCCTCCCCTCCTTCCTGGAGGCTTGGCCGGCTCCTGCCCCCAGACTGCCACGTCTCTATCTCTCTGGTTGGATTCCCTGTTTGGCTGGGGGAATGCTGTATATTCTTGACTCTGTGGAGCTCAGGGGACCAGAAGGGGTGCCAGGGATCGAACCCAAGTAGGCGGAGTGCAGGGCAAGTACCCTATGGGCTGTCCTATCTCTCCAGATGCCCCCTACCTTTCTTTTTTTAATTTGGGGGGACACCCCCTGCGGTGCTTAGGGATCACTCTTGGTGGTGTCGGGTGTGGCACCATACGTGGTGGCAGAAATGTGCCCCATCACTCCCTGTCCTCTCTCTTTGCCCCATTACTGCACTTTCTCAGAATCCGGTTTTCAGTTGCTCTAAGACATCCCAAATCTATCCCGCCTCTCTTTCTCTTCTGTATGTGACTCCTTTGGTTCCTGCCAAGAGTCTTTTCCCATCTTCTCTTTTTGCTTTCTCGTCCGCTCACCTCCTGGGCCTTTGCTTTTTCACACCTTCATTATGCTTTATGCTCCCGGAGGCTGATGGCTCTTGATTGGGGCATGTTTTCTCTCCGAGAAGGAATTATCTCTGTTTCCTGCCTCTATTGAGATGATTATATCATTTTCCCGTTTATTATGCTAGCGTGATGAGTTACATGAATTTATTTTTAACAGTTAAACCCCACCTTGCGTTCTGGCGATAAATCCAACTCGATCGTGATGCGTTACTATTTTAGTTTTTGGTCTTTTTGTTCTTTCTCACAGATGTATTGAAGGAGAACTGGTGCACAAGAAGTGACACCTATTAAGAGGTGTGATTCGATGGTGTTGACAAGGGAGTCCATTATGAAACCATCACCACATGCAGAATCTTCCACAGTCCATCACCCCCTAATCTCTAGATAATCACTCCCCTGCTTTCTGACACTGCTGATTAGTTTGCATTTTCTAGAATTTGATATCATTGGAATCATAGGGCATGTTCTTTTTCTTTTTTCTTTTCTTTCCTTGTTTTTGAACTGGGCCCTTGAAAGCTCAGTGCAATTATTTAGCTCTTTGTCCACAGTACTGTCCACGGGCTGGTCAGGCCACACCCATCTGTCCCCATTAGCTTATTCATTCACCTGTCAGTAAACATCTTGGTGCCTTTCAGTTTTTGAATCTTGCAAATAAAGTCATTGGGGACATTTTTGTGCAGGTCCTTTTGCAGGTCATATGTCTTCGCTCCTTGAGTGAAATCATGTGATGAACTGTCTGGGACATGGGGTAAATATATGTTTTACGTTTGAAATAGCTGCCGAGCTGTCTCCAGTGTGAGGCAGAATCGGTGCACATCCACGCCAACACTTTCCATGAGACTTTTCTCACGTTCGTTGTTCTCAGAAGTATACAGTGGTATCTAATTTTGGGTTTAATTTTTGCATTTCCTTGAGAACATTTGATATTGATCTTTTCATATACTGATTTAAAACCCGTGTGTGTTTTTAGTGAAGTGCCCATTCAAATCTTTTGCCCTTTTCTTTTGGGGGGCCTCCCTCATGGTGAAGGACCCAACTCCCCCCCCACCCCCACCGTGAGTTCTTGGCCAACTGAGCTGGTGATTCCCTTCCAGGCCCAGGATTCCATGTTGTTCAGCTCCTGTGCTGCTGGTGCTTGCTTGGGGGCCTACAGGGCTGTCCCAGATATTCTCCAGGGATGATGGGGTGGCGGGAATCGAACCAGGCTCAGTCGAATGCAAGTGAGCGCCTTAACCCCGATGCTGTTCACATATCTTTTGTCAAGAGACGAGATAGACATAGTTTTGCTTCGACTGCTGGGACTGTGCATAGTAAGGCAAGGGAGGGGCTCTAGCCCTGCAACCCCGAGCCCAGCCAGGACCTGATGTGTTTTCTGAGCAAAACCAAACAGCAGTGAGGAAGCCCCCAGACAGGACAGGGTTTGGGGTTTCCAGGGAAGAGAAGGAAGCAAATTACTGCTTTCCAAAGCCCACTTCCCCGAAGTTTAAAGGATCAGACCCGTAGGCTTTGTGCTGGATGGGAGGGAGGAAGAGCTTTGCCTGAGATCCGGGAGCACTCACTTTGGAGCACCAGGAAGGACCTTCCCTTGGAACACCCTCCTTTCCCCCAGCAGAAACTCGGCGCTGGGTGCTGGGAAGGGCGGGGCTGCGGCACGATGGAAGAGACAGTGAGGCCAGTGTACTGGAATGAATCAGCCACATCCCCAAACGTGTGACTAATCCATATTCATATTTTTTTAAATGTATGGGTTTTAGAGGGCTGGAGCAATAGCACAGCGGGTAGGGCGTTTGCCTTGCACACGGCTGACCAGGGTTCAATTTCTCCGTCTCAGAGAGCCCGGCAAGCTACGGAGAGTATCCCGCCCACACGGCAGAGCCTGGCAAGCTACCCGCGGTGTATTCGATATGCCAAAAACAGTAACAACGAGTCTCACAATGGAGATGTTACTAGTGCCTGCTTGAGCAAATCAATGAGCAACGGTGACAGTGACAATGTTTTTTTTTTGGGGGGGGGTCACACCCTGGCGATGCACAGGGGTTACTCCTGGCTCATGTACTCAGGAATTACTCCTGGCGGTGCTCAGGGGACTATATGGGATTCTGGGAATCAAACCGGGTTGGCCGCGTGCAAGGCAAACGCCCTACCCGCTGTGCTATTGCTCCAGCCCCGACAATGGGTTTTAGATGAACACTTCCTGTGAACACTTTCAGAAGTGCTCCAGCCCTCACCCCCCGGCCCCCCAGGAAAGACCATTTCCCTGTGAGCCTAACTTCCACTTCCTGTTGTCTGCCCTGGAAGGTTCTCTGGGATGGGGGAAGAGCATCCTGAAGCTGGTGGGCGGGGGTTCATAGCAGCGGGAACCCGGGAGCCTGGGGCGGGGGGCAGACATGGCGGAGAGACGAGTGTCTGGGCTGGGCAGCAGGAGCAGGTCACCATCTGGCACACAAGCCCCTCCGGTGACCCTGCCCGCTCCCTCTCCGGGTCGAGCACAGATGGCACTGGAGACGTCCTTGATTAGTTTTTGTGTGGCACAGCCCTGGTTGCGTAGAGAGAGAAGGTGGTGTGTTCTGTCAGAAGTCTCTGCTGAGGGGGCGCTCAGGGAAGAGAGGAGAAGGTTCTGACGGGAGCACCCTGGCCGACCACCCAGGACAGCTGGGGTGACTCCTTCGAGAGCAGGAAGCAAGCGGTCGCAGAGTCCAGGCCGCTGAGATCCAGCCATGCACGGGTGAGCAAGTGGGCTCCTGGCTGCGGAGACTCTGCAGAAAGTTTCCTGGGAGACACAGCTTTCCCGCCCCCGGGGGCATTCAGATCAGACCTCTAGACACGGGCAGCACGTCTGCTGGGTTGTTTCGCGCAGGATTTGAGCATAAGCGCCAGACTGGAATGGGCTCCGCAAAACCAGCTTGCAAATAACCTTTTCAGACCTTGACAGCTAGAATCTGTCTGGGGGAAGATGTTCAGAATCTTCAGTGGGGTTATGAATTTTTCAGGATCAGTGTCTTGGTCTATTATTATTGTTGTTGTTGTTTTTATTATTGGGATTTACTTGGTCCTTTTATTTCTGGGTTCAGGTGCTATGTGGCCCATTCCATTAGACGCTTTATTCCCTGTCACAGCACCCCTAGGTTCCAATTTCAAGGTGGCATCTCCTCCAATTCCCAGAGGGTGCCTCTTTGTACCAGGGCAACCTACCACTTAGTGTCTGAGAAATGTGAAAGCAGCGGCTGGCAGGGCCCTCCTGGTGGAGTCGGCACTGTGGGCAGAAGTCATGGGCTGTCACGTCCCTGGGGAGGGTTCTTGGTTGACCCTCGAGGAACAACACTGCCCCTTTCAGTCAGAAGGGAACAGCCACGTACCCCTCATGCCTTTTCTTTTTCCTTCCTTCCCTTCCTTCCTTCCTTCTTTTTCTTTCTTTCTTTCTTTCTTTCTTTCTTTCTTTCTTTCTTTCTTTCTTTCTTTCTTTCTTTCTTTCTTTCTTTCTTTCTTTCTTTCTTTCTTTCTTTCTTTCCTTCTTTTATTGAATCACTGTGAGATACAGTTATAAGCTTTCATGATTGAGTTTCAGTCATACAATTGTCAAACACCCATCCCTCCACCAGTGCACATCTTCCACCACCAGTGTCCCCAGTTTACCCCTCCCTCTCTTTCTAACCCTCCCCCTGTCTCTATGACAATTTCCCCTACACTTTTTCTCTACTTTTGGGCATTATGGTTTGCAGTACAGATACTGAGAGGCCATCACGTTTGGTCCTTTGTCTACTTTTAGCACACATTTCCCTCCTGAATGATCCCTCCAACCATCATTGTCTTAGTGATCCCTTCTCTATTCCAGCTGCCTTCTCCCCCAGCTCATGAGACAGGCTTCCAACTATGAGGCAGTATTCCTGGCCCTTGTGTCTACTGTCCTTGGGTGTCAGTCTCATATTATGTTATTTTATATTCAACAAATGAGTGCAGTCCTTCTATGTCTGTCCCTCTCTTTCTGACTCATTTCACTTAGCATGATACCCTCCATGACCATCCACTTGTAAGCAAATTTCATGACTTCATCTCTCCTAACAGCTGCGTAATATTCCATTGTGTAGATATACCAAAGTTTCTTTAACCAGTCGTCTGTTCTCGGGCACTTGGGTTGTTTCCAAATTCTGGCTATTGTGAACAGTACCACGATGAACATACAGGTGCAGATGTCGTTTCTACTGTGCTATTTTGCACCCTCGGGATATACTCCTAGACATGGTATTGCAGGGTCATATGGAAGCCCAATATCTAATTTTTGAAGGAATGTCCATATTGTTTTCCAAAAAGTTTGACCAAACAGGATGCAGGAGTATGGGGGGACATCTGCCAGCCAGGGGGACTGGGCCAGTCCTAGAGACACAGGGAACCCCAGGTGTGCCAGCCGCCCATCAGAGTTCTCCTCCCTCCCCTGCCACAGATCCATGAGAAGGAGGAGGAGGAGTTCAACGAGAAGAGTGAGCACGACTCCGGCATCAATGAGGAGCCACTGCTCACGGCCGATCAGGTGCGTCGCCCCCGTCAGAGCCGGCCCTCTGTTCTCTTGACAGCCTAAGAGAACATAACCTCAGGAACAAAGCTGTCCAGTCTTATGGCATTGGTGCTGAGGGCCTGGAGGGTATTTGATCAGGGAGAGCATTTCTCCTGGTGCCTCAGTTTACCCCTGGCCAGCAGCGGGAATAGGACCCCTTGACACTTGGGCTGGGCCGGCCCCTAGGCTGCCTTCCCTCCTGCTGTGTCTGTTCCTACAACTCACCTCCGTGGGCTCAAGCCCAGACAAAATAGGCCCAGACACCCGTTCCTCCAAGACAGGAGGTGACAGGTGAGGATCCTGGTGATGGAGGAATTTCTCCTGACTCCTACAAGGTTTGGTGTTTTGCATCTTCACTTGTGTCTCTTTGTAAAACGAAACCGGAAAGGGCCAGAGAGCTAGTGCAGCAGGAAAGGCTGGGCCTTATCCAGTCCCTGGCACCAGAGATGATCCCCTGGGTACTTCCAGGAATCAGCCCTGAGCACACTCGGGTGTGGCCTCAAAACAAAACAAAACCCTGAAAGAAATAGAAGAGATCTTTAAAAGAGAAGTGAGGGGACTTTAAGTTCAGTCTCCCCTTCCAAGTCCTCTAGCCGTGGGTGGAGTTTGGTATGAAGAGGCCTGGGGGTCACTGGATGGGGAGGCACACAAGGCCCGGGTTCTATCTTGGCACTGAATATCCCCCCACAGCACCACCCAGATGGGACCGCCCCCCCCCCCATCAGTGAAAAGAACAGGCTCAGGGGTACGTGCTCGTGTGCCGAGCTGCGCTGTGGGTGCCTTCGGAGCATCTCTGCTTGCCCGTCTTGCTTCTGGCAATAGTCAACATACAAAGGAGCCCCCTTAGCCCCTGTATTTCTGCCGGCAGCTAAGGCCGGTGCTGCCCCGTGGCCGGGCCAGAGGAGGGCTCCTGCTCCCTGTTCTCTAGACTCCCCGGCCCAGTGCTGTGCTGCTCTCCTCCCCGCCCAGGGGAGTTCTGGAGGAAGAGCCGTTTTCCTCTAGTGAAGAAGCTCCCCCGGTGAGCGGTGCGGGGGAGACCTGTTTTCCGCGTGACCATCTGCATCCTGACCGTGAGTGGATACACTCGCTCCCACTTAGCTAGACAGTGCTTAGCAGATCGAAGCCGATGTTCCCTTCCAGGCAGCCCGGCTTCCTTTCCTGAAAGAGCAGTTTGTTTCCAATAAAGCTCTCGCAGGCAAATGATGCTCTTGGAAGAGGCTTTGCATTAAAGGAAGTGCCCCTTTAAGCCTTTGGACAGGCCTGTTTTTATTCTTCTTCCATATTGATTGCGCTGGATAATGCCGATTTAGGAATTTGTTTGTTGTTGGTGGCCACCTCTGGCAGTGCTCGGGGGAGCATTCGGTGCTGAGCATGGAACTGGGACCCGCCTCATGCCAAGCCTGCACCCCCTGGCGCCATCTGCCAGCCCTGTGAGGACTGTCCCAGACGCCTCCTTCCCCGCTGGGTCCTCTCTCCCGCACGCCTCTGGCAGAGAACAGAGCCACAGGGTCCTGTATCTGTTCCTCAGGTGATCGAGGAGATTGAAGAGATGATGCAGAATTCCCCAGACCCCGAGGAGGAAGAGGAGGGTGTGGAGGAGGAAGACGGGGGTGAAACATCATCGCAGGCCGATTCGGTCCTCCTGCAGGAGATGCAGGCCCTGACACAGACCTTCAACAACAACTGGTCCTACGAAGGTGAGGTCGGAGGGCTGTCCGGGGATGCTGCCTGCAGGCCTCGGCCTGGTCCACCACGGCCCCAGAAGGAGGGCTCAGGTGTAGGGGGAGGCAGCATCTTTCCGACTGGGAGGAAGGAGAAGCTGGCCGTTCCGGGAGGAGAATGGCAGTTGGGCAAAAATAAAGTGCCAATCCAAGAATGAGACTAGAGGGGCTGGAGCGATAGCACAGCGGGTCGGGCGTTTGCCTTGCACGTGGCTGACCCGGGTTGATTCCCAGCATCCCATATGGTCCTCTGAGCACCACCAGGAGTAATTCCTGAGTGCAGAGCCAGGAATAACCCCTGTGCATCGCCAGGTATGACCCAAAAAGCAAAAAAAAAAAAAAAAAAAAAAAGAGAGAGAGAGAGAATAGAGCAGAAGCAGAAGAAATTTGAAACCGCTATTCTAAAGGGCACTGCTGCAGAGTACTGGGAACATCCGGCAAGGTCATGAGGATGACGGCTCGTGTTTTATGGAGCCTTTTCATGGCGCCAGCACCTGGTCCAAGACCTTCCTCCCATGCACTTCCTTCCTCCCATACACTTCCTTCCTCCCATATACTTCCTTCCTCCCTGCACTTCCTTCCTCCCATGCACTTCCTCTCTCCCATACATTTCCTCCCATGCATTCCCTTCCTCCCATGCGCTTCCTTCCATGCATTCCCTTCCTCCCATGCACTTCCTCCCTCCCATACATTTCCTCCCATGCACTTCCTTTCTCCCATACATTTTCCTCCTCCCATGCACTTTTTTCCATGCATTTTTTCTCTTCCATGTATTTCATGCCCACACCCAACCCCACCAGCAAGTGTTCCGAGTGAAGAGTGGTACTTCCAAGGGAGTCTGTTCGTGGGGAGATAGAATTAAAACCAGAATCTCCTGTCCATCTAGAAAACTTCTCCAGGAAGTCGAGGAGAAAGATGGTTTTGTTAAGCACTCAGCCAGAACGGGCCGCCGGGGCTCAGAAAGCCAGACAGCAGCCTTGCTCCCCTCCAGGGCTCAGGGCGTACAGCCCGTGTATTGAGCAGGTTTTGCGGTGTGGAGGCACTCAGTGAGTGGGGCCTCTCCGAAACAGTTAACCCAGCTTGATGGCCGCAGTTCAATGTGGCAACTCCCTGGCCTCCTAGAAAACATTCTGGTATCCTGCACATGCTAGGGGTCTGATTAGCCACTAAAAGGATTTCTGTGTGCGGGGCTGGATAGCACGGTGCATAGGGCATTTGCCTTGCATGCGGCCGACCTGAGTTCAATTTCCAGCACCCCATATGGTCCCCCAAGCGCCACCAGGAGTAATTCCTGAGTGCTAGAGCCAGGAGTAACCCCTGAACATCGCCTGGTGTGACCTAAAAAGCAAAATAATAATAATAATAACAAAAAGCATTCCCATGTGCTTGGAGAAACAGGAAAGACCTTCTTTTGTTTGGGGGCTTCACCCAGCAGTGCTCAGGGGTTACTCCTGGCTCTGTGCTCAGGGGACCATATGGGATGCAGGGGATCACGCAAATGAAGTGTCCTACCTGCTGTACTATCTCTGCAGCCCCAGGAACGAACCTTCTGAAAGAGGGAGAGCCTTGCAGGGTAGCTGAAGTAGGAGCTCATGGACCAAGATGTCCTGGGATGGGAACAGGCCAGCAGCTGGAGGGGCCTGTCAGGACAAGAGACAGCTGTGCTGGACACGGGGTGGAGGGAACTTAGACGCTCTAAAGGACAGGGTTGGTCTGGGTCAGAGGGTTCCATCTCAGACCAGCAGAGACCATGGGAGATAGGCCAGGGAAAGTGGGTCTCTGTAAAGACTGGGATGTGGGGAGGCAGCAGAAGGGGGGTCCCAAGCCAGTGGGGGACAGGTTTGGGTGTAGTGCTGTAGTCATAGCTGCAGTCAGACCATTTAAAGCCACGCACAGACCCCAAACACAGACGCGCTCAGCGGAGCCTCGGGGAACAGCCGAAGTGCAGAGCTAAATGGCAAAGCAGAGGACGGAGGGCAGCAGCCCAGAGAGGGGAAGGTCCAGCCGAGTGGGCAAATCCATACAAAGGGGGGGCAGGAGAGGGGGTCCTTGGCTCGATGAGCCCCTTAGGAAGAAGGCGGTGGGGAACTGCCCAAGGAGAGGCTGCTTCCGGGACCAGAACCTCACAGGCAGCACTTTCTTGTCTGCATCCCGCCCTCGGCTCCCCTTCTCTCCCCGCAGGGGTGCTCCGTGCTGCACAGGACTGGGGAATGGAGGCCGGGGCACCCTCTCGCCTGCCCGGGCACCGCCAGGAGGCCTGGGCCCAGCACCGCCCGTCCCTCCTCCTCCACACACCTGCCTGCACCTCTCCTGACGCTTCCCTGATTCTTAACTCCCTTCACATGAGGGACCTGGGAGAGACGGAGGGAGAACAGGGAGGCTGTGGGGGCTGAGAAAAGCCCGTGCACTGGGGGCCAGAGAGATAGGACAGTGGGTAGAGCACTTGCTTTTGACCTGGGTTTGATCCCCGGTACCCCATGTGGTCCCCCAAATCCTGCCAGGACTGATACTTGAGCACAGAGCCCAGAGTAAGCCCTGGGCACCCCTGGGTGTGGCCCAAATCTCCCCCCTCCCCCAAACTCAGTGTCCCACTAACTGGGCCAGGTGTCGCTAGGAGTGGCCCCGGTCCCTCCCCCACCCCTACTGCCTGGGAGGCCCCCAAAGTAATCCAACAGACCAACCAATCAAGGGGGCCTCTGAGCCAAAAGGCCAGGCGGTGTTAGCAGGAGGGGAGGGGGAGGCTGGTGAATGGGGCATAACCGGTCAGTTGCGTGGCCAAGAAAGGACAGGACAGACGTTCAGTGGGGGACCATGTGCAGTGACCCGTGATGCGCCTGATGCCCGAGGTGCTCCCGAAACTAGTGCTGCTCCGATGCCATGCTTCTACGACAAAAAAAAAAAAAAAAACTTGCTTAAAAAAATAAGAAAATTCTAAAATACAAAGTCTTAAAAAACGTGGAGAAAAAGAAGACGATGTGCTTGTCTGTCCATAGGCTTCCTTGGACCCCGTTTCCTCCCTCTCCGTTCCCCACCGTGGCTGTGCCCCATCGGGCGCGTCCGGAGTCGCAGGGTCCCTCCTGGCCCTGCGGCTGTGGCTCCCGGCGGGGGCCACACGGAGCCTCTCTCCCCGCAGGCCTGAGGCACATGTCCGGCCCGGCGCTGGCCGAGCTGCTGGACCAGGTGGAGGGCGCCATCCGGGACTTCTCGGAGGAGCTGGTGCAGCAGCTGGCGCACCGGGACGAGCTGGAGTTCGAGAAGGAGGTGAAGAACTCCTTCATCACGGTGCTCATCGAGGTGCAGAACAAGCAGAAGGAGCAGCGGGAGCTCATGAAGAAGCGGCGGAGAGAGAAGGGGCTGAGCCTGCAGAGCGGCCGGACGGAGAGGGGCAGCCAGATGCCTCTCAAGGTGTGCGGGTGGGCGCGGCGGGGGCGCTGGAGTCCCCGGGGGAGACCTGGGCAGTGGGGCGGGGGAGGGGAGGCCCTTCGAGGGGGCTCCCGGTCGAGGCTGGTCAGGAGCCTTCTTGCCCAGCTCCGGGAATGTCCGGCCGTCCCCGCCCTGGTTCTGACCCGGCAGAACTTCACAGGTGCCTGGGACCGGGAAGGCCCACGTCGGTGCGTTTTGAAAAAAACTTCCCAGATAAAGGCTTTTTCCTGCCCCGCTGCCAGCCACGGGACACTAACCTCCCCAAGTCCCACCCCTGGGTCTCCCCAGAGATGTGCATGTCCCTCCCGTGGGCCCAGGCCCGGCGTCTGGCCTGCAGGTGGGCCCCGCCCTGCTCCCCGGAGCCCAGGCTCACAGCGTCCGGCCCTGTGTGTCCCCCTCAGCGTTTCAGCATGGAGGGGCTCTCCAACATCCTGCAGAGCGGCATCCGTCAGACCTTCGGCTCCCCCGGAACCGACAAACAGGTGAGGGTGCCCGCCCCGCTCTCCCTAACTCCCACCCATAAAGCCGGGCGCTGGGGGGCTGCTCGCCCGCCCCATCCCAGCCTGGGCAGGGAGGGCAGCTGGTCTTCCCTGCTTGCCGGGACGGGCAGAGTGTCTTCTCAAGATCGGCCACTTGGGTTTTGTTCTGGAATGGTGCCTGGCGGTACTCGACGGCTGCTCCCGGCTCAGTGCTGGGGCCGGGGGGGGGGAGGGGGGGGCGGGGGCCGGGGGGGGGGGCGGGGGCCGGGGGGCGGGGATTCTGAGGTTGCATGGGGAAGTGGGTGGGGCCCGAGACTGAACCCAGGGCAGAACATGTTGTCTGACCCACCGAGCTTCCCCCTGGCCATCCAGCTGAGCCTCTCTGACCTCTGGTAGTGGAGGGCTTGGGTGGCACTCAAAGCCCAGCCTGGCAACTTGGGAGGACAATCTGCGTTAAAAGGGACTTTCGTGACCACTGTCCCCAGACGGTTCACCCTCTGCCACATGGGCTCACCAGCCAAGCTTGTCAGTCACCTCCCCAGTGCCCCCAGAGGCCCCTCCTGTCTGCTACGGAGGGTTATTTGGTTATCCTGGGGACCCTCAGGAGTTTGTAGAGCACTCCATATCCGACAGAGGGAGCAAAGCCAACACCCCAACCATCCACACGTCAGGCCCAGGCCCGCTGCAGCCCAGCTACTACTGGGTGAGGCCCCTCCCCAGGAGAAAGAAAGAGCCAGTTGCCTCTTCCCCGGAGGCTTCCGCAGCCCCTGGGCTGCCTGGGCTCCTGTAGAGCCAGTGATGCAGGAGGCTGGAAGGAGGGGAAGGTTTCCCTGGCCAATGAACAGGCTGAAGCCTTTAAAGGGGCAATTCTCACGGGAGGGGAAAGCTGTGGGCACCGGGTGTGGAGAACAGCCCGGCCCCGGCCCCGAGCAGGTGCCCTGTGCCAAGCACCGTGTCCGTCTGTCTGTCTCCTAGTATCTCAACACCGTCATCCCCTACGAGAAAAAGGCCTCGCCGCCGTCCGTGGAGGACCTCCAGATGCTGACCAACAGTGAGTGGGGCTGGAGCGACAGCACAGCAGGGGGGGGCGTCTGCCTTGCATGCAGCTGACCTGGGTTCGATTCCCAGCATCCCATATGGTCCCCTGAGCACCGCCAGGAGTAATTCCTGAGCACAGAGCCAGGAGTAACCCCTGAGCATCGCCAGGTGTGACCCAAAAAAGCAAAAAAACCTTTACAGTTATGTAAAAATACTACGAAGTGAAAAATATCAATAATCTAAAGATTTTCTTTTTACAAACATGTTATCCTAGAACTGTCCTCCATATATATATATATATATATATATATATATTCTGGTTTTGAGCCACACCCAGAGGTGCTTAGGGCTTACTCCTGGCTCTGCAATCCGGAGTCACTCCTGGCAGGGTTCAGTGCCCCCTCGGCTCCCTCCACTCCAGTGCCCCTAAGAACACTGCTCCCCAGAGCTGGAAGTGGGGGAGGAGTGGGGTCCCATCCATCTCCCCGTTGGACAGTCCAGAATGTGGGACTGCAGAGGGAAACACCTGCTTCTGAGCAGACCCCCCCACTTGAAACCTGCCTTGTCCATTGTCCAAGGGTCACTGCCCTCCCCAGACACACCCAGAGCTGCAGGGTCCTAAGCCCCTTCCTGCCCCACCTCTGGTTCCCAGGGGGGTAATGGAGCTTTGGGGAGAAGGCTGGGGTGGGGACCTTATAGAACTCTGTCCTCTGGACTGCTGGCCCACTGCCCTGCCCCTTCTCTCCTCTGTAACTTGAGCTTTCCTGGTTCAAATGAGGAGCCCACCAGAGTGCAGGCAGCGCTATTCCTGGCGTCTGCTTTCTCGGGTGGGACCAGGATGATGGCCAATAGCATCTGTTTCCTGGAAGAAACGGGCTCAGGCTCGGGCCCCATGAAGGGTCCTTGTGTCTTCACACCCCAGGGTCAGGGGGCATGTGGCAGATGCTCTCAGTCAACTTGGCTGTATGGGAGAACGGAACCCAGGGAGCGAGCAGGGAGGTCCCTGTCCCTGGGAGTCCCCTCAGGAGACGAGTTGATCAGCTGAGCAAGGAGGGGACCGTGGAGCAAGGAGTGGGCAGGACAGCATCTGGACCTGCTTTAATGCAGCCGCTTCTGTGGCTTTTTGGCTTTGCTTGTGGTATGATGTGCCAGTTGTGCATTGGAGAGAGCCAGCCCCTGTGGAATCCAGCCCCGGTAGGAACCCAGCCCTGTGGGAATCCAGTCCTGTAGGAACCCAGCCCTGTGGGAATCCAGTTCTGTAGAAACCCAGCCCTGTGGGAACCCAGCGCAGGCAGGAACGCTGTGGGGAGCACAGCTCCTCCTAGTTCCATGCACTCCTTCCCGATGTTTCCCCGGCTCTCAGCGTGGATTCCCCATAGAGTTCATGTTGATCCACCGCCTCTCTCTTCTTTCCTTCAAACATCGTGGCCTTCAGAGTTGCGCATAGCCCGGTTGTTACATGCACTCAGTGATCCAACCCCTGTCCCAGCTCCTGCGTAACCTTCCCTCCACCGGTGTCCCTATTTTCCCAGGCACCCCCAAGCTAGCCCCCTCTTCAGACACATAAATAATTTACTTCACATTGCTTGTTGCTTGTTACAACTAACTGGCAGCTGGAACTCTGAAAAATATTTCAATGAAAGAGACTTTGTGAAGATTGTTTTATCTCACGATGAGGTCATTCAGGTCCTTGTCCGAGGGTTGCCTAAGCTGTTCGCTGCTAGCGGAGCTGTTCCGGTTGGCGCTTGCTGAGTTTAGTTGGCTCTTTCCCCTCGGACTCAGTGTGCACCTACTGGGATGTCGGTGCTGTGGAATTTGGCTGTATCTCGCGCGTGTCCAGCTGCTCCGGCAACCCGAGGATCTGCAGGACGGTCGGTCGATGAGTCTCCAGGGTCCCGCTCAGGGCTCCTGGCGCTGTCCGAGGTTAACGGAGCTGCTGCGCTGTGTGGTGGAGCCGAGGGAATCTGCTGAGACCAATGAGGTCCAGCTAGTTTCTCCACGCGATTTCCATAAAGCTGACATCTACGGTGTGGGCTTTCACGGGAGCTTCTAGAATTGGGCTCCATCACTGGCTTTCTTGGAGCCAGAGGCTCTCGTTCGTCACTTTGCGCGTGGGTGGCCGGTCTCGCTCTCTGCACACGGGGACCTTGCTCACGGCGCTCTTCCCTCCTCCAGTTCTCTTCGCCATGAAGGAGGATAACGAGAAGGTGCCTACTCTGCTCACAGACTACATTTTGAAAGGTAAGTGCTGCCTCCTCCTGCAGATACTGGGCTGGGGGTCCCTGCCGGCGGTCCCTGCCAGGTAGCAGCCGTGGGTAGGGACTGCAGCCGGACACAGTGGACGTGCTGTGGCTTTCAGCCCATTCTGTTGGGAAACAGAACGCCTGAGGTCACCTTGAACGGTTTCCAGGGCTTGCAAGGCAAATAGCTGGAGGCCTGGGTCAGAGTCCTTCTGTGGCTCGGGCCACGGAAGGCTGGAACGCATCTACAGCACATTTAAAGCACAGTGACATGCCCTGTTAGCTCACAGCTGATCTGGTTCATCAACACCCCAGCCCATATTCTCCTTCTGTGTTATTTCGGAGGAAATCCCAATCCTCGGATTGTTTTCCCCATTCATAAATATTTCAGTCGACACGTGTAAGACAGAAGGCCCCGTCTACGTGGGGGATTGGTGCTCAGAGGCTGCTGTTATACGGGGGTAGCACCCAGACTCCTGCAGACGGAACACGGGCTCCGTTTTCGGGGCCATCTCACTTAAGGACTCTTTAATTTTGGGGGTTTGGAGCCACACCCAACAATGTTCAGGGGTTACTCCTGGCTCTGCACTCAGGAGTCGCTCCTGGCGGGGCTCAGGAATGCCTGGGATGGAACCTGGGTGGGCTGCCTGCAAGGTGAATGCCCTGCCCACTGTGCTTTCACTCTGGCCCCGCCCATGAGGACTTAAAATATATATAACCACGACATTATTATCACAGCTAGGGAAATAAATACCTTAGCGTCTTTGTCTCTCCAGTGTTTTGATTCTCCCAGTTCCATTGTGAAACCAGCAACTCTTCCTGCCTCGCAGTTGGCTGTCTCTTAGTGACCTGTTTCTTGGAGAAGTTAGATCATTTGGGCCATAAAACCCCTTCATTCTGGCTGTTGTTAGCTGTGTTTCCATCCAGGGCTCAATTTAGCGTTTCCACCATGTTCTGTATTTCCTGCTCCTTGGTGGGGTCTGAGAATCTTGGGGTGTGAGGGAGGTTTTCCCGCTTCCCATGAAGAAGCTCCTACTGGCCGGCTGTGATTTGGGATGTGTGTTCGAATCAGCTCGAGCTATGCCAACCCAGTACCCTCTGAAGCCAAGTTCTGTGGCTTCAGCCACAGGATTTTATTTTCTCATAGTTCTGGAGAAAGGTGCTGGGGGGTTGTTTCTCTCGAGGGAGCCCTTGGAGTCAGGTGTGGAGAGGAAAGAGCCTTGGGGTGCTGGATTGTCTCCTTGCAAGCACCCCAATCCGGGCTGACACATGCCCACCCGCTAGGACCTCCTAGAGGGCTCCCTGCCAGAAGCAGCTGTGACGGGGGCCAGGCGGGGCGCCTGCCTTGCTCGTGGCGGACCCGGCTTTGATTCCCCGAGCACCGTCAGCAGTGATTCCTGAGCGTGGAGCCCCGCGTACGAGCGTGGCAGGGTGTGGCTCAAAGCCACCACGTCAGAGACCAAGTACAGCCGAGTTGGGAGCGGTTCCCGCACGTCAGGCTGTGGGCACCCACCCCCCCCCCACCGTGGGCTGTACTTCTCGGGACCACATGACTGGGGGTGCAGCTGCGGGCAGGAGGTATACCCCAAGGGCACCATTCCACTCAGGTGACTCGAGTTTCCATCCACTCAGCCTAAATACTGGGGAGAGCGTCTGGCTCTCAGGTGTGGGCTGGGTGGCGAGGGCCCATCCTGCCAGAAGCCTTCCACCTCTGAGCAGCTGAGGGCGGCGGGCAGGTGCAGGCCCTGGCCCCTCGCTGTGGGGGCCCAAGGCTGAACCCTCTATGTTCCGGCCTCTCCCCCCCGACACTCCTGAACCCCTGAGTGGACTCTCAGGCAAGTGGGCGCTTTCACACAAGCCCCCTGAAGCTGGGGTGCTGCTCTGGCCCTGCCATGTTGGGGTCACCGCAGCTACCCCAGCAGTGCTCAGGGCCCCCCAGGGGCTGGGGCGGGCCAGGGTGGGGCACTGGCCAGGCGTGAGCCCCGAGCACCATCCTGCCTCCCGGCCCGGAACTCCTGTCAGTCATCACGGCGAGCCCCAGCGAGCAGGGCCTGCGGTGACCCTCTCCTCTCCTCTCCTTTTCCAGTGCTCTGTCCCACCTAACCTGGCCCCGGGGAGCAGCCTCGCTGCGGAGGTCACGAGCGAGCGCCACCGCCCTCCCAGGCACTGCATGAGCCGCGCGGCCTCCTCCGGCGTGTATGTAAGCGGGGTAGCTTAGCCCGGATCCCGCGCCAACGCTGGCTTCTAGTCCTAGTTCTCATTGGGTGCATGACCGAGGCGCAGGGCCGGCGCCCGCGGGGAGGGGCGGCCGTGCCCACCGCTCATTATCTAGTCTGACTCCGGCCCTCCCAAGCAGCTGACACTCGAAGACTAATTTTGAAATAAACCTTCATTTAATTAATGCTCTGCTCTGGAGTCTGGCGCCGTGGGAGGGGCCGGACGGGCCTGGCAGGGCGTGGAGGGGGGCCTACAGAGGGTCCATTCGAAGGGTGGGGGCTGCCTCGGACCCTCCGATCTGGCCCCCAGGCACCAGCAAAGAGGCTGCACTGCTGAAGTCGGCTAGGAAATGAGTCGGGGATGGGACCCGAGAGATAGTGCAGCAGGCAGGGCACTTGCCTTGCACACGGACCCCTTACGGTGCCCTGAGCCCCACTGGGTGTGGCCCAAATATAAAAAAAAATTGGGGGGGACAAACCAGGCAAGTGCTGGTGTGCCAGCCGGAACCGGGGTCTCCGCATTGGGCTTTGCTGCTGCTTTGGGAAGGCCCTCCTCCTCCCCCCATGACACGTGTCCCTGACTCAGGCCAGGCCCTGCACTGGCTCCAGCATGCGAGGCTGGGGAATACTGACCCGTGCCCCGGCCACTTGGCTGTGCCCCACACCCTCCCCCCCAGCCTCTTGGTGGCCCCCCTGGCTGCGTCAGTGCCAGCCAAGAGATGGCCCTGTGTGTGACCTGGGGGAGGAGCGATTGAGTCCCTGGGAGCCACAGACTCAATAGTCCACAGGGACAGAAGTGAGGGGGACACAAGGGGTCTCTGCCTCAGACTTACAGTGCTCAGGAGTGCAGATGGGGGGAGAGAGGTCCTGGCTGCTTTGGGGGGAAGGTTCCTGCAACCACAGACACCCTCGCAGACACCCCATGGTGATAGCATGAAGTGTGTGACTAAAGCGCGCGCGCACACACACACACACACACACACACACACACACACACACACACACACACACACACACACGTGCTTCTTCCTGCCTTGATTTCCCAGATCTGGGGCACTGTCGTCTCTCCCAATTTATCCTGCCAGCAGGGCAGCGAAGCAATCAGAGCTGCTGGGGTTAAAAATAACCTCTCGGGGCCTGGGGGTGGGGTGGGGTGCACAGCAGGAGCTGACGAGGAGCACCCCACCCAGGCTCAGCTGGCCCGGAAGGAGGCTCGGAAGCATCTGGAAACGGCCCGTCAGAGCAGCCGCCAGCAGCCCAGAGCCCCTACAAGCTCCATCTATTCTTGAATCTCGGAGCCCCAACTTTGGGGGCCGACCCCCAGGGCATACAGGGCTGAACTGCAGCGAGTGCCTGTTCCTGCACATCCCTGGGGACCCAGCTAGTGTTCTGGGGCTGAGCTGGTGCCCCGAAGCAGGCATAGGCAGGGGCAGGCCGCTCGGCAGAGGCTGAGCTGGGGGTGGGGTCGAGCCTTGGTGGGGCCGACACAGCCACCACGGAGCACCTGCCACTGAAACCAGGATCCTGACGCTGGTCTGGGGCAAGACGCACGCTCTGCACTGGGCGGCCAGGCTGGGTCCCCAGCGCAGCTGAGGCGACTCCCAGCCCAGCGCTGCCCCCGGCAAATAGACGGTTAGACAGGCTCTTCTCCCCAAGGCCCTGCCCTGTGCCCTTTGCCCTCTGCTTCTGGCTGGGAGGCAGATGTGGCCCTTAGAAGCCCCAGGGGGGCTGGTGGGAGGGGGCGGAGATGCAGCCTGGAAGTTGTCTGGGCCTCTGGTGGATCCCAGGGGGAGCCTGTCCTGAGGGTGTCATGCATCCGTAGACCCCATCCCTGGGGTACCCGGGCCTCACTCTATGATGGCCCCCCATCCCCCGCCTCTGCAGCCAAAACTTGAGCAAGAGGGGCACAGTCTGCAAGGCCAGGAGAGAATCCCAAGCCGGAGATTCTGGGAAGAGACTGAGCCATGCTCCCTGCACTGTCCTGCAGGGGACGCTGGGCAGCGCTGGGGCCAGGAAGGTGCACTGGCTTTGCAGAGAACAATGGGCCACCAACGCCTGCAGCCAGCAGCACCCCCACCCGGGCCCTCATGCATATTCATGCCGCTTAAAAGAGCACAGCATGGAATATGCAAATGAGCCAGGCCGGCGCAGGCTGGCACTCGGATCTTCGCTTTGTCTGAAAGCCCCTGAGACTAGTCCTGGCACTCTCCTCTGCCCCGTGCCTCTCATTCCGCTCCAACCTGCCAGAGACCAGGCACATGAATCCGGGGCTCCAGCCTTGAGCCAGGGTGTCTGTGGGGGGGGCAGGAGTGGGGGGGAAACCCCCTTCCAGTCTTTTCCATGGACACTCATTGTCTTTGTCCACAGAGGTGTGGCCCAGGGCAGCCCGCTGGGCCTGTGGTGCACCTGCGGCCCCTTCTTGCTCGCTCCCTGGCATGAACCCTTCCTCCCCGCCTGTGGGCCTAGGAGCCCCTTTCTAGGAGGAGAGGAGGGGTCCCCGCTGCCCATGTCCATCCCTGGCCCAGCTCACCTGCAGCCCTGGCCCTCCAGCCTTCTGCCACTCTCTCTGGGTCTGCTGAAGCCTCAGATCTGTGCACCCCCCACCTGCCGAGGGGGGCGGGGAAGGGCAGGGAGATTTCTAGAATCTGCCCTGGTTGTTCCAAGAGGACGTGTGTGTGTGTGTGTGTGTGTGTGTGTGTGTGTGTATGTGTGTGTGTGTTGGGGGGACAAAGAAGTGGGGATCCCCTCTCGGGACACAGCCCCCTCCTGCAGGGAGGGAAAACTGAGGCGGGCTGGTAAGGAAATGCCTTCATTTCTCGGTGCTCCCTCCCATGGTTAGAAGTTGGGGTGCTGTTATGGGCAGCCGTACCCGTCATTCTGCCCGGGTTTGATTAAGCCATTGCCCCTGGCACAGGCCAAGTGCCCAGTCACCTGCAGTTCACGGTCCCCAGAATGTGGGAGCGGGAGAAGGCGGGGCCTGTGCCCCCCACCCCACCAGCCCAGGACCCAGCGGCTCACCCCTGGACTCAGGAGAACTGGGAAGGAAAGCAGGATGGAGCTAGACTCCCTGAACTCAGCATCCTCGTGCCCCTGGTCCTGAAATCCCGCTCAGAGAGGGAGCCCAGAGTCCTGGGGATGGGGGAAGCAGCGAACCCCCTGATACTTAGAGGACACTCTGCCTTCATGGACCCCCGGTGCAGCCTCACCTGCTGGGTCTGTGTGGGTGAATCCTGAGGCGGAGGCTGGGGGGTCTGTAAAGCCCCTGCATGTGGCCCCCACCCGCAAGGCCTGGATGCCCTCAGAGCAACCTTCTGGGGCTTTCTTCTTCGCCTGTTCTCCAGGTGAGCTGGATGGAGCTGAAGGTGCCGGCTAGGGCAGGTGCAACCCCCTGCCGGCCTGGGGGCTGTTAGCTCTGTGGTCCCTCAGGCCCTTTCAAGGCCAGCGAAGCTGCTGCCCCCACCTCCACCATCCATGGCTGCTCCAAGGTGGGTGCTCCTGGCCACACCCTGCAGCCTGTGAGGTGAGCGTCCACATTGGGAGAGCTCGTGGAAGCCCCCCATGCAGCAACGCAGAGGGGGAGCCTCACGGTGGCCCCCCAGGCCTGCACTGCCCCCCAAGCGTGCACTGCCATTACCCTCGCTGAGTATGACTGGGTGGGGTTCAAGAGGAAGCGACCTCTGAGCCCAGAGCCACAGGCCCCTCCGGCAGGAGCACAAAGTCATTTTTGCTCCAAGCTGCGCTGGGTGGGCTCAGAGGAGCAGCCGAGAATCAGGGAGTCTGTCTGGGACGAGCACCCTTCAGACCAGCGGCTCAGACACCCTCAGTGATGGGCAGACAGTGCCCGTGTCCACCCCTTCCACGTGGGAGCCAGGCAGCCACTTCGGGTCCCCGCTGAGCGCAGAGTCATTGGCGGCTTTGCGCATGTCGGGGGACCCTGTGATCAGCCTTCTCCGCCAAGCTGTCCCAGGAGCCCCTGCTGGGCAGCCGGCTTTCCATCAGTTTGTGGTGATAAAATTTCTGCAAGCGATGGGGGCCAGAAAGATAGTTCAGTAGGTAGGGCACTTGCCTGGTACACAGCTGGCCTGAGTTCATTCCAGGCATCTCATACGGTCCCCCAAGCACCACTAGGAGTAATTCCTGAGTGTAGAGCCAGGAGTAAGCCCCGAGTGTTGCCAGGTATGGCCCAAATAAATTCTGCAAGCTCTATGTGTGTGTATGTGTGTGTGTGTAATCAGCCCCCAGCAACTCGGGAAATAACAGGTGGCTGTGCAAAGAGCACCCACATAAGGCCGGCGTGCCACGGAAGGAGAAAGCTGAGAATGAAAAGGTCTGATGAGACGACGAGACCTACACAACTGAGGGGAATTGTCTTAAATGGCTGATTGTAATGAGATGCACATAAATTGTAAGGCGTGTAATGAAACGGAGGGAAAAAATATCCTCGCCTGATAATCTGGGGGGGCGGGGGTGGGTAATGTCTACACCTGAAAGAAGCCAGCTCGGGCGCCGAGTGTAATGAGATGCACATAATTTTAAAGAGTGTAATGAGATGAAAAATAAATCAAACACTTGTCTTAAAATGAGAGATGTGCCGAGGTGCACACACCTGAAGGGCATTGTCCTAAATGGGTTCCGTTTAATGAGAGGCATTTAATTTGCAAAGGGGCTAAATGAGATTGGCCCAGGGAGAGGCTGAGGAATCGCGAAGTGATAGCGGCGCTGGGAAGACGCAAACCTGCTGGTGCAGGGGTGGGAGCCGCGGGCTGGAGAGATCTCTGCAGAGCGAGAGGCAGCCTTTGGCCTGCGCCCGCCCGCCACCACTGGCCCAGAAAGCCCGGCCGGCCCTAAACCCAGCCATGGCGACAGGATGTTTCTCCCTCCTTAGGTTGCCCACAGTGGCACCTGCGAGGCCGCTACTGCCGTGGGGCTCAGCATGTCCTCCGAGGGGCACAGGGAGGAAGCTGCGGGGCCGTGGGGAGTGCGGGTCCCCTGTGCGGTGCCTCCCTGCCTAGGTCTGTCCAGTGATACCTGCAAAGCCAGGCGCCTACCGGACACAGAAACATTTCCCCGCTCAGAGCCACACTCATGAAGAAAGGCCCCCAACGCGGGCGCCAGGATGGGAGGATGAGTGTATCATCAGCCAGCCCAGACTCAGCCACACCCACCCCCCACGATTGACAGCGGATGCTGCAGCCCACGTCAGGGGACAGAGCTGCACCCCCAGATGTAGTCGCCTGGGGACAAGTCCCCAGAGTGGGTGAAGGGAAGCTGGCTCTCAGGGCTGAGGTGCGTTCTGCTTGGTTTGAGAGAGGCCAGTGCCAACAGCGCCCGCTGACTGGGACGCCGCCCGTGTGCTCTGTGGAATCAGGGCTCAGGTCCCTGTCCCTGGCCGAGTCTCCTTCCTGGGACAGTGTCCCTCACATGGAAGACTGGGTTCGGGGCTGGGGTTTTTGGGGTACAAAGGCAGCGCCCCTGCCCGCAGGACTGTTGGGGACGGCTCCAGTGTGGCACGTGCAATTCACCCCACACCGCTGTGGCCCTGGAATTGGGGCTCATGAACAGGTTTTTTTTGGGGGGGAAGAGGACTGCAACTGGCTGCACTTAAGGACTACTCCCAGTTTAGTGCTCAACAGTTGCTTCTGCAATGCCAGGGATGCAGCCTGGGCCCACCATGTGCTCTCTCTCCCTCTCTCTCTCTCCTCTCTCGCCCCCTCCCCTAAAGCACATCTTTTAACAGTTCCTTGCAAAAACATTGCTTTAAGGGACTGTCCACCTCCCAGCTCTGGGCAGTGGCTTCCAAGGGAGGAGCTGCGATAGACATGGGGTCCCCATAGTGTCTGTAGACGATTCTGATGGCACAGGCTTGAAATCGCAGAGCCGTGCTCCGGGGGCCAGATGTGTGACGCCCCCCCTTCCTCTCGGCTTCCCCAGGGGACACGGGGGTCCTGGTGGCTGTGATGAAGAGCTCGCCTCCTGCATGCACAGCATGCCTCCTGACCCCTAGCAGACCCCCAAACATCTGGGGGCTGGAAGCCGGAAGCCTGCCCCTCGCCTCGCTGGGGGGGCCGCCCTCAGCTCCTTCTTGACCTGCCCCTGCCTCCAGATTCGGGGACCTTTCACCCCAGGACAGCCTGGAGGCCTGGGAGGGGTCTGGAAGATGCCAGGTGGGGACGAGACAGGGGACGCTCCCTGCTGGGCAGGCCGCGGCCAGGAGAGGGCAGTGTGGAGCCAGCAGCCACCTGTGCGCGGGGCTCCCCGGGGAAGGGGCTTGCCGGGCGACCCCCAGCCCGCGCCCTTTTCTCTGTCCCCGCCCCGAGGCCCGCTGAGCACAGAGAGAAGCGCGCACCAGGGTGGTGGTAGTTAATAAGATTTACTGAAAACGTCTCGGCCACATTCAGTCCTGGCTTGGTGGATACATCAGGAGGTGCGGACCCCGGGCAGGTGGAGGGCTGAGAGGAGGAGGTGTGCAGGTGTGCCTGTCCAGAGGGGGGCCTGGAAGGGGGGGGGGTGCGTGTGCGCGCGTGCGTCTTGACGAGAAAAAAAAATGAACCAGAAAGAGAAATGTATTTTATCCCACTGCACGTTGCAAAAGTCTCACGCCAAAAAAGCTCGACTTGCCTCTACCTATGGCATCAAAAGGGAGTAAAAAAATGATTGGATCACCCGGATTATAAATAATATTTTGTTGCTCAAAAATCCCTATTAAAACATTAAATATCAGCTCTTTTTTGGGGGGTGGGGTGGGGGGCGGGGTGGGGAGAAATACATTCATTTTTGAGAGACCTCAAGAAAGCAATCATCCTTTTGTGCACTACCCCAACCAGGTGTGTGTGTGGGGAGAACCCCAGGGGCCCGAGGGTGCAGGCAGCCCCTCCATGCTGCCCCGGCTGGAACTGGCCAGCGCACATGTCACAGAGGAAGCTGTGGTCCTTGCCCGGAAGGCATGTGGGACACACACGCAGGCGCAGCAATCCAGTTCTCACGGCCGGGGGGCGGGGCGCGGGGCGGGGCCTCCTCCAGGGGGCGGGGCCTCCCGTTCAGGGCCCAAGGCGGGGTGCAGATGGGAGCAGGGTGGGCGGCACCACTTGGCTCGGGGTGCCACGTCTCCGGGCCCACCCCGCATTCTGGATGCCGATGGGAAAAGGGATGTAGCACCTTCTCCAGCCCCCGGCTTCCCAGTGGGCTGGATGCTTCTTGCCGATTTTTCTTCTGCCTTCCTGGAAGGATAGAATGGAGTTGAGGGGGGCCGCTGGGGGGCGCCTGCAAAGGAGCATCCCGGGAGGGGAGACCTAAGCTGGCCTGGCGGCCCTCCGCTGGTCTGTGGGGGTGAGGCGGGGGAAGCAGGTTCACCCCACGGTTCTGCTGGGACGAGCTGAGTTCTGGGACCACCTGGGGAGAGTGATAGGGGACAGTGGTCCCCAAAGCCAACCCCAGGGGGAACTTCGTGGCCACCTATTTGAGCCCATGCCTCTGTTTTCTCCAGGCGGGAGGAGGTGCTGTGCTCCCTGCCCCACCTGCCCCGGGGGCACCCCCGGCCCTCCCCTCCTCCGGCCACTGGCTCTGCATTGGGGCTTCCTCCTGCCCTGAGTCTCACGAAGCAGCCGAGAACCGTCTGGGGGCGGAATGTGGGCCCCCGTCGGCCTTGCCCTTCCCTCTGCAGCGTATCCACGGGCGGAGGGCGCCCCGCAGCCAGCCCTGGCCCCGTGGGCAGGGCGACTCGCCGACAAGTCCTTCTGCGGGGTCGGGGGCCCAGGGGCGTCTGTCCTGGGAAATTTGGTGAGTCCAGATCTCACGGCTGCCCCTTGGCCCCCCAGCTCTGGGGGAGGGGCGGGGGGCTCGGTGAGGCTCGATGGACGGGCAGAGCAGGCTCCCCTCTGCGCATCTTCCCCTCCCCCCGGGGCCGGGAGCCCATGCGGAGGCGGCGGTCAGCGCCGTCCAGGCTGTCCGCTACTCCAGCGAGTCACTGTGTTCCAAGCCCAGGTCACTGACATTCGTCGTCTGCAGCTCATCCGCCTCCTCTTCCAGCTCCTCCTCCTCCTCCTCTTCCATCTCGTCTTCCTCCTCCTCCTCGGTCCCGTCCAGCGAGTCGTCGTGGGCGGCCATCATGGCCTGCTGCATGGCGATGGTGGCGTTGTCCGAGGACAGGGACTGGAGGTTGTCCAGGTTGATGGAACCTACAGGGGGGCACAAGCCAGACTGAGGCCCAGGCACCGTGGGAGTGGGGGTGGGGGATCCCAGGCCAGCCACCAGCCACCATCCCACCCCGTCCAAATGCCAGCGTTGGTGGCTGCCCTTCCCTGAGCATCACCGTGCAGAGGGGTGAACCCCGGTGAGGACAGCCCCGCCCTCCACACCCCCTCACCACCCACGGAAGCCAGCAAGGCCTCTCCACCAGCAGAGGTTGGTGGGGGGGGGCGGACCATAAGCCGTCTGCTCCTGGAATCATTCACCAGCTCAGGGCCACCGGCCGTAATGAGCAGAGTGGACACGGCGGGTGGCATGGAGGAGTGGAGGGAGCGAGGCCGCCTCAGTATTTGTGGGGGGCTCTGCTCTAGGACCGGGCCTCTGTGGGCCCAGCTCCCTCCTGCTCTATGACGGGGCCCACCCAGTGGGGATTCCCGGTGACTGAGCCGGAAGGCAAGCCCAGCGCCTGGACCCCTCCCAGCTCTTACCATCGGGGTTTGTGCCCGGGGCGCCCCCCTGCGGCTGCAGCACCCCCGCCGCGATGGAGTTGGGCCAGAATCTCTGCGTGGGGCGGTGCTGAGATTTGATCTTCTTGGCTTTGGGTGCGGGGTCTGGGTTGCTGGCGTCAAGCATGGGTTGCAGGATGCGTCTCCGGGCGTTGATGAACCTGCCAGGGTCAGGGGCCTGGTCATGTCACCGCAGGGTGAGGGCAGCGCCCGCACCTGCAACTGTGTGTGTGTGACTGTGTGTGTTTGTGAATGTAGATGATGTATAAGATTGTGACTGTGTGACTCTGTGTGTGACTGGGACTGTATGTGCAGGGGTGTGGCTGTGTGTGACTGTGACTGTGTGTGTAAGTGTGACTGACTTTAGACTCTGTGTGTGTGGCTGTGCATGACCGTGACCCCGGGTGTGTGTGTGTGTGTGTGTGTGTATGTGTGTGTGTGTGTGTGTGTGTGCGCGCGCGTGAGGCCTCTGCATCCAGACTCTGAGTGCCCCTGGCAGGCAGCACACAGCAGAGCTCGTGCAGTCCCCGGGGATGAGCACGGGCAGGTGCTGGGCAGCATCACCCCAAAGGTACTCACTGCTGTCTCCTCTCGGAGGACCCCGGGCTACCCCCCATCCCGGGTCCACTTCCCGCCAGCCTGACTGGCACTGGGGGTGACCTGTCTAGGGCAGACCCAGAGACGGAGGAGTGAGATCTCAGGGCAGGGGACGGCTGCATCCTTCCTCCTCCCTCCTTCCACCGCAGCTCTGCAGACACACAGACACGCACAGGTACACACACACACAGATACATAGGCAAACACACAGACATGCAGACCATGTCACACATGTACACACAGACACGTGCAGACACTCATCCTCATACACATGCAGACACACAGGCACAAGATATACACACGCAGACACATACACAAGCACATAGACACACAGACATACACAGACACATATGCACACACATAGACACACTCACACACGCTGACACAGACACACACAGACACACCTACTCACACACATGCAGACACACGCAGACACACAAACTCACACGTATGCACACACAGGTACAAGACATATATACATAAACACATACACAGGCACACAGGTGCATAGACACATACACACATGCACCTGCGCAAGTACACACACACACACACACACACACATACACACACACGGCAGGGTAGATCAGAGCACTCTCTGCTGCAGCCCCCTGAGTTGGGTACCACCACAGCTGCCCAGCAGAGGGCGCCGCGGCGCTGCAGACAGAGCTGGGCCGCGGGGTGGGCAGGCAGAGAGGCCAGGCCCTGGGCCAGCGGAGGGAACTCACCAGTTGTTCACCTGCAGGAGGGTGAGGTTCGTCTGGGCCGCGATCTGCCTCTTCTCATCCTCCGTGGGGTAGGGGTGCTGGAAGGCGGGGAGGCTGGTGAGGGCGGTGAGCTGGGCTCCCGCCTCTGACCACACCCACGTCTGCCCCCGTGGGCGAACCGCGGGCAAACCTGTGTGGGGCCACATTCTGGCTCACCGGGCCAGGGGCAGGAACCCCCAAAGCCAGGCTAGTTCGGGCGTCCAGGGGGTCCGAGTCCTACTGAGGGTCTCAGTGCAAAGCCCTCGAGCCGCCCAAAGGCCCCAGGGTGGGCGCAGAGCCTGGGTCTGGGGCCCCGGCGCCCCCCATGGTCCCGAGCCCCCGGAGTGATCCCTGAGTGCAGGTCCCGGGGACGGACACCTCAGTGTCCCTTCAAGGCCGCAGCAACCGTGGCGTGGCGTCGCCTGAGGCTCTGCTGCCAGTGTGAGCCATAGCCCGGGCTGTCCTTGTCCCGGTGACCGGGCTGGGCCACCCCCTGCCAGATGGACAGGGTGGCCAGCATCTCAGCGCCCCTGCCACGGGCACTGGATTCATACACGAGCCCGGCGAGGTGACAGCCATGAGTGCCACAGGCAAACTCAGCAGCACGGGGAGGGTCGTGCCCCTCAGTGGCCCCATCCTGGCCCTGGCCCGCTCCAACCAGTCCAGTGGCTGCCCCGGACGCCCCTGCCCCTTCAGCGGTGGCTCTGGGCTGAGAGCAGCCCCCTAACAGCGTGGGACGCCACAGCCCCACTCCCAGACGGGCCGCTGCAGGGCATGAGGACCATGTGTGGGCGGGCACAGGGACAGCACAGGCCCTGGGGGCCGGGCCCCTTTCCACATGCCGGGCTTTCCTTGTGAGTGACCACGTAAGTGGACAAAGGCCCACAGGACCCTGGGGGACACGTGCAAGGGATGTTCACAGTCTGGGCTGCAGCTGCCCCTCGGCCCCGGGGGCGGGCACCCCAGCACAGAGGCTCCTGGGCAGCAAGGAGCCAGACCAGGGGCTTCCAGTCAGGGCCGGCCTGACCACCAGGGAACACAGTCACATGTGAGTGGTGCGAGAAACAGGTAAACCAGCTGGGGTCTGGGCTCGGGCCCCTTCCCCGGCAGTGATGGCTCCCCGAGCACCACTGGGGGTGATTCCCCCAGGCCCCCAAACGTGTCCTGTCCACACAACAAATGATTGTCCAGCCACACGGGAGGAGGGCAGGTTCCCTGGAGCAGGTGGAGTTGTTGGGACGCACAGAGCCGGGCGAGAGAAGCTTCCGGGTCTCCACCGAGGGAGACACCCAGAGCACGCGGCCGGCAGCCGCCTTTTCCGGGCGGACGGAGGACTCTGGGACTCGGGGTGCTGAGGCCCAACTCGGCAGGTCCTCCGTAAACTGCTGGGTCGTGCGGTCCAAAGCCTGGCTTTCATGGCAGGGGGATTCTCAGAAAATTAAACGGTGAGTCCTAGCCCTCACGCCTTCGGGACCCCTGGCTTCTGCACGGGGAGCAGAGCGGGAGGGGAGAGGCAGAAGGAAAGGAACGGGGGCATCGACACGGCGCCCTGTCCATGGCGGGGGAGAGCGGGCTGGCCGGCACGGCTCCACACAGACCACTGTCCGCACTGCCCCGGGCGCTGGTGACCGGGAGAAGGTTCGGGAGCGGGAACTGCTGCGAGGAAGCGGCAGCTGCTCCGGTCACACGTGCTGCCCCTGTGGCAGGAGGTAGCCGGCGACTGTGAGCGTGACATCCCAGTGCGAAAGGGAAGTCGCCAAGGTGAGCGGAAGGATGGGAGACCCGACTCTGCTTGGGGAGCTACTGAGTTAGGTCCCGGCCACACACAGAGAACCGGCCACGGGCCACCCTGGCCCCCTGCCTAGGACTGGAAACCAGCAGAGCAGCACGCCAGGGTCCCGCACTCTCTCAGGTGCCCCTGGGGCCCCACCCCTCTGCCCTCTTGGCCTGCTCTCCCCAGGCACCCCGGCTGCCGACCCCTCCCTGGGTCAGCTCCTGCCCATGCCCGCCACCCGCTTCCCCTGCTCGGCCCCTGCACCCTGGTCTGAGCGGCACCTCAGCGACAGAGCTGGACGCCATTCGTCATTCAGGGCTGGTGGGGCCCGGGACTGACTCGTGATCAGAAGCATCTGCTTCCTCGAGTGCTCTCCGGAGGGGTTGTGCCCCGTCACCCCTGGTTCTCCAACCTCA
The DNA here is from genome assembly GCF_027595985.1 of Sorex araneus. Classification (NCBI taxonomy): domain Eukaryota; kingdom Metazoa; phylum Chordata; class Mammalia; order Eulipotyphla; family Soricidae; genus Sorex; species Sorex araneus. Next base: position 175,761,126 of record NC_073304.1, on the reverse strand, counting down.
CTTGGCAGGCCCATGTGCGTGTGTGCGCGTGTGCACGTGTGTATGTCTTGCCAGCCACTCCAGGTGTATGTATCCCACTGCCTCCAGCCGCCTGTGTTCACAGCTGTTACGCCCTCCCCTGACACTCTCTCTCTCTCTCTCTCTCTCCTCCCCTGACTCACTCACTCTCTCTTTCTCTCTCTTCTCCCCTGACTCTCTCTCTCTCTCTCACTCATACACACACACACTCACTCCACCATACACACACGCACACACTACCCAGCTCACACACACTCAGCCCAGAGAGAGTTGTCAGCCCTGACTTGTGGCTCTGTCCTTGAGTGCTGCTGGGTCATTCAGAGTCTTTCTGGCATTCCATGAAGGTTGTCTGGAGATGCTCTGTGAGTCTGGGAGTCAGGTGTGGGTCTGACTGTGCGTCTGACTGTGCATCTGTGAGTCTGACTGCACACACACACACACACACACATGTGCACACACACATACACACACAGGCCTGTGGGGCTACAGCTGAATACACACTGGAAGCCTTTATGAATGCAGCCACTGAAGCTCAGGAGAGTGATAACCATGGTGTCACAGGTTGGGAAGGCTGGTGAGGAAGGAGGGGTGTGAGCCTGGGTCTGAGTCTAACTGTGGGTCTATGAGTCTGGGTGTAGGTCTGGGTGTGACTCTGGCTGTGAGTCTCCGAGTCTGATTGTGAGTCTGTAGGAATGGGTGTGAGTCTGACTGTGAGTCTGGGAGCCTGGGAGTCTGGGTGTAGGTCTGACTATGAGTCTAACTGTGAGTCTGTTAGTCTGGGTGTGAGTCTGGCTGTAAATCTAGGTCTGGCTGTAAGTTTGGCTTACAGTCTGTCTGGCTGTGTCTGTGAGTCTAGGTGTGTTTGACTGTAAGTCTGCGAATCTGACTGTGAGTGTGAGTCCGCTGTGACCTACAGTGAGTCTGGGTCTGAGTCTGTGAGTCTGGATATGAGTCTGGCTGTGAGCCTGAGAGTCTGGGTGTGAGTCTGACTGTGAATCTTACTGTGAGCCTGGGTGTGAGTCTGACTGTGAGTCTGTGAGTCTGAGTGTGAGTCTGACTGGGAGTCTGACTATGAGTCTGACTGGAGTCCGGGGGTGTGGGTGTAGGTCTGACTGTGCCTCTGACTGTGAGTCTGGGTGTGAGTCTGACTGGGAGTCTGTCTATGGGTCTGACTATGAGCCTGGGAGTCTGGGTGTGGATCTGGCTATGCGTCTGACTGTGAGTCTGTGAGCCTGGGAGTCTAGCCGGTGTCTGGTGTCTGGGTGTCCCTGCTCTCAGCAGGCCTCTGGTTCACTCGTCCTCTGTGCACTGGGCGTCCAGTGGCTGTGGAGGCAGGTACCGATTGTTCTTCTGCTTCCCAGCTGTAAGGGCCGGGCTGGGAACAATGTTCCCTCGCAGGAAGGCCCGTGTGGCTGTGCTGCCTGCAGGGGGCCTCTGCCCCATGAGGGCCACTGGCCTGTGGCTCCCACACGATTTGGGGAACACAGTGACGGCCACAGATGCCTGGCTCTGCAGGATGGCCACTGCAGCTGCACGCCCCCCCCCGCCCCCGTGCCTCCCTTAACCCCCACCTGAGGCTCTCCGAGGAGACAGCTCTGGAAGAACAGTGAGGCCGGCGTCCAGGGCCTCTTACCCTGCGTGGCCCTCGGAGCCCGGACACCACGCACTCACCATGAGATGCTGGAAGAGCCAGGAGCGCATGATGTTGGTGGCATGCTTGGGCAGGACGCCGCGCTTGTTCTTGGACTTCTTGTCCTCGTTGTCCAGGAGGGAGGTAAGGTCAAGGTTAACCTTCGGGCAGAACAAAACCAGCATCAGCAGGCGGGCGCAGCGAGGGACCCGTTGCCATAGAGACGCAGGCTGGCTGCCAGCCCCCTTCCCTTCCCAGGGCACTTGGGGGGCTCTCCCCACTCCAGCCCCGAGGGAGTGGCCAGAGGGAGGGGGCCGAGAGAGGAGCAGGAGCACTGCAGAGGCAGATCATGGGGTCACCGGCGCTTCTGGGGATGGGACCCTGCAGGCGGGGAGTGCTGGTCACCACCCCATCACGAATCCGAACCTGGGGCCAGGGATGAGGCACCTTGTCTGAGAAACAGCTCCCAGCTCGGCCCTGGCCTCAGCTGCCCTGGGGCGGGGTCCGGGAGTGGGGAGCACTGGCTGGGGGCCCGAGGGCACATGCCTGCCCACTCACCTGTGTGTTCTGGATCTGGAGGGCGCCCTGCGGGATGGCCTGCGTGACCACCTGGCCTTGGGAGGTCACCATGGTGACCGGCTGGTATAAGGCTCCACCTGAGGAGACAGCCCCGTAAGGGGGTGGGGAGAGTGAAGGCAAGTGGGGGCCGATTCTCCTGGTGCTCAAGGGCAAACCCTCTGCTGGGGAGATGGGGTGGGGGGCGGCCCACAGCAGGGCCCCCAGGGGAGACGGTTGGGGGAAGGGACCATGACGTCACTCAGTCCCCACAGGGCACAGGAAACTTCGAACTGTCCCAAACCTTCCCTACCGGGTCTTGGTGCACACCATCTAGAAGCTTCCGCCAAGAAACAGCTGGTGGCCTGCGCCCCTTCTGGCTTCCTAGACCGTTTGCTGCCAGGTCCTGCCTCCACCCCAAAGGTACCCCCTCCCAGCACTGACCTGACACCACTTGGGAGTTGACGGTTGTCATGGCGATGTTGCCTGGCTGGAGCGTGGACGCCGCCACCACAATCCCAGGGGGGTTAGCGGACACCCCGGACATGGAGTTGGGGGAGCTTTGCAGGAGGTCCTGGCGGAGGGAGGCTGATCAGGCGAGGGCCCCAACGGTGCCTCTGCCCTCCTCCCATCCTGCTCTCCCCCCAGCACGCCTGACGCAACACCCATCCGCCGTCTACTGGGCCAGTTCTACCTCCGGAGCGAGTGGTCAGACCTGACACCCACCCGCCATCCACTGGGCCAGCCATGGCGGGGGTGGGGGGCAAACTGAAGCAGGAGTGAGTGCACCGTCTGGGTCCACCTTCAGAGGAACCCCTTCCCCTATCTCGCTGGGGCATTCCAGAACATTCTGGGTGATTCTGAGACCTGGCCACACCTGCCTGTCCAGGCTGGCTTCACGCTCCTTTCTCCAAGGTGGGTTTCTGCTCCCACCGGCCTGCCCACCAGCTGCGCCCCCAGGGCTGGGTCTGCGGCCCTCAGCGCCGGCCTCATGGTCGGAAACACTGATGACAGTGACCCGGTGCCCACCTGGCAGCCCCTGCCGCGGGCCCAGCTTGCCCGGCTTGGCGCCTCCCCACCCCCACCCCTGCCAGCCCCCACTTTATGTAGCAGCTGCGGGGGGGGCGGGTTGTGGTCCCGAGGGCCGTGGAGGGCTCTGCAGGGGTTAAGGAACCTCGCCACCTTGAGGGGGCCCTGGCATGGATGTGGGGGGCCAGGACAGGGTTCAGCCCAGGCCTCAGAGAAGCGGCGTGGGCCCGGCCCGGGGCTCTGGAAGGGTTGGGAGTGAGGTCAGGGAGAAAGCGTGAACGCGCGCAGAGGACAGGGCCCAGGGGGCGAAGGGGCCCGCCCGGCCCCCCACTCCCTGCACCTGGGGCTGTGTGCTCTCGGCAGGCTGGGAAACGGAGCCGAGCAGGGTTGAGGAGCTCCCAGGCTCGGGAAGGGGGAGGGGGCGCCACACTCCAGGGGTGTCCCTGGTTGCAGCGATGAGAGGCAGGATTCTAGGGGGCCCAGATTCACTGTGTCCCCAGCTGGGGGGCCGGCCGCTGCCACCATTGAATCCAGCGCCTCACTCCCTCGGCCTGAACCCCCTCCAGGCTGCCCCCGGCATGGCTGTGGACCGTGACCCGGGGGTGCAGCTCTGTCCGGAGCAGGGCAAGGCCAGAGCCGAGCGCCCAGCCCTGAGTGCCCGCCTGGCCTGGCCCCAGCAGGCTGTGACTCAGGTCTCCTTCCCCAGGGACCCCGAATCCCTGCACCCCACCAAGGGGTCACTGAGGGCCGTGAGCACATGAAAACTCCCAGCGAGACACAGAGAGGGGCCCTCAGAAGGGGCCCAAGTCGGGGTCTGCAGGGGGTTCGGCCTTCCTAGCTACTGTGGGGGTGCAGGGGGACAGAGACCGGGCCCCTGCTCTCCACACCAGTAGGGACCCGTCGCTGTGTGCCACTCACCCCAAACACAGGGGGTGGCTTCCCTCACATTTGGGGGGAAATTCCAGATTCTCCGAGTTGCCCCAGACTTTCTCTGGCACGCGGTGCACAGAGGCCGTCCGCGGCACGCCACCCCGAGGTGGCAAAGGGATAGGGCGGGGCCGGCTGCATCCTAGCTGCGGCAAAATGGGAGCCAGCCCATGGCCCCCCAAAGGCTGGGGATGGCCCCCGCCATCACTTGGTCAACCCAGAGAGATGGGTCAGGGGCGAATCCTGAGCACGAATTTGCCCCCTACTGCCCCCCTTTCCACCTGTAGCTAATCCAGCCCCTAGAGCCCAGCACATCTGTGCTCCTGCCCCGCCCAGGAGTGCCCCAGCTCCTGCCCTGCTGCAGGCTCTGCCCCGCCCACACGGGGCCCCAGGGTGCTCTGGGCCAAGACAGGAGGGAGGCCCCCACTGAAAGGAGCAGGACCACCACTTGGGGCCGCCACCTCACCCTCTGCATGCTCCTCCCCTGGGGAGTGTGGAGCAATGGCGTGCTCCCTGCAGCCCGCTTGGGAGGTGAGTGAGAGGAGGCGAACACAGAGCAGCTCAGGGTGCATGGGCGCCCGGGTGGGGGTCTGTCTTCCCTTTCTCGGCTGCTGCCTTTGGAGCAAAGGAGAGGAGGCCCCTGGGCTCTGCCTGCCCACTGGCCTGCCCGCCAGTGTCCCCGGCCCTCAGCCTTGCCCTGTCACTCACAGATGTAAAATGGCTGGGCCTCGGGCTGGGCCTGCTGGGCCTGGGGGCGCCTGTGGGCGGCTCACTCGGCCTCTCCCCAGCCCAGCTCAGTGCCTACAGCAAGGGCCGCCCTGGGCCTGGCGGCTGAGCTCGGAGGGGCCCCAGGAGGCCTGGCTGGGGCTGTCGGGCTGGGGGCTCCTAGCAGGGTGGGGAAAGCACGCTCAGAGTTCCCGAGGCAGGCCAGGAGTAAGGCGACCTTACACGCGGCAGACTTAGACTCAATCCCAGGCACCGCATAGGATCTCCCGAGCCCCCCAGGAGAGACCCCTGAACACAAAGCCAGGAGTAAGTTCTGAGCACTTCTGGGTGTGGCCCTACAGCAACAACAGCAACAAAACCCCCACTGGGACAAGGAAACCTGGGTGTCTTCTCCAGTGGGTGGATGCTGGCCTTCTAAGGGTGCACCTGCTCCCCCGCGGAGAGAGAAAATGCGGCCCAGAAAAGGCAGGGCCCATGGTGTGCAGGCCACAGCTGCGTGGGGACCACGGGGAAGAGGAGACCCGTTCCCAGGCCAGGTCAGCGCTCAGTGTGTGCCCCCATCCCCCGCTACCCGCCTGGGGGGCAGCCCATTCCAGCTCCCCAGCTGAGGGGGACGCTTCCTCTTGCCTCTGCCTGTCCGTCCATCTGTCTGTGTCTGTCTGTCCTCAGCTCCACTTCCCCCCCCGCCCCCAGGTCTGCGCCATGCTCCCTCCCCCGACCCCTTGGATGTGACTGACATCATCACTCTCCATCTCTCTCCACACATCCTTACACACAGCCATAGTGAACCCACCACGCGGGTCCCAGTGACAGTGAGGACCAGCCTGGGCCAGAAGCACACTGGGACCCACTGTGCCTGCGCCCCAGGTGGCAGTGGGGCGGGGGCTGACCAAGCCCCAGGGGTCGGGCATTGCCCTGGAGGCCCAGGAGGAGGCGCTGACGGGCACGGCTGGGGTGCAGGAAAGGGCCCAGGTCTCAGGAAACCAGTGCCTGAGGAGGACGCTGACCCAGCAGAGCTGTGGGGAGACACAGCAGGGCAGGAGGCGGTGTGCATGTGTGTATGTCATTGTGCACACGTGTGACCATGTGTGCACATGTGGCTGTGTATGTGTGCATACTTATGTGGAAACATATATGTTTGTATATGTGTATGCGTGCACACCATTGTGTACATGTGTGAACCATGTATGCACACACACAGCTCTGTGTGTGCATGGGGGTGTGTATACTTGTCTTGTGCCATTGAGCACATGTGTGACTGTGTGTGCACACATGTAGGTGTGGGTATGTAAATGTGCATGTGTTCAGGTGTGAGACTATATATATGAGTGCTCATTTGTGTATGGGTGTACACCATTGCACACATGTGTGACCATGTATATACACATGTGTCCATCTATGTGCATTTGCATGTGTATCGCACATGTGTGCCATTGTGCACATTCGTGACTGCATGTGCACACATGGAGGGAGTACATCTATGTGTGTGTGTGTGGACAGGCAGAGCAGAGAGCCGGGGACAGAGCAGCTTCAGGAGCAATGGCAGTCCCTGCGCAGGTGCCTGGGAAGCCTCGGGGAGCATGTGGTGACAGTGGCGGGAGCAAGGGGACAATCTAGAGCCACCAGGAAGCTGAGCCCGATGTCGTTCCCTCCTGCCTGCTGCCTCTGTTTCCCCCTACTGTCTGGGCTCCTCTGCGCAGGGCAGAGCTGGGGCTTCCGGTGACAGGAATCAAAGTCCGTCCAGGGCCAGGGGCTGGTGTGGTCACCTGTGCTTGCGGTGACCTCCTGTGACCAGCTCTCCCAACCCCCGTCCCCGTTCTCCACCAGGGGCCCTGCCAGGAGTGGGGGGGGGGAGCTGGGGCTCTAAGCCCCCAGCCCGCCTTTCCTCTCCATCATGGGGGCATCCCCCTAACGCAGCGCTGGAGGCAGCGAGGGGCCCAGGAGGGGGACTCCGGGGCCTCTCCGAGGACCTGATTACTTCCAAAGACTCGTGCTAATTTTCTGATATGATCCCCGCACGCGGGGAGGCACTAAATCCTCATTACTTTTCCTGACCGATGCATTCTAATTAGATCAACACTTAAAAAAAAGTCACAATAGCCACAGGATGGCTTTCCATCTCATTAACTCCTCACTTATTATTTTCATGAAAATTACTGATAAAAATGTGCATCTCCATTTGGTGCGGCCTCGCAGCCTCCCCAGCTCCTATCTCGGATCTCTCCCATCGCCGGGGCTGCGCGGCGTCGCCATGGCAACCCACAATAATAGAAACTAATAAATTACAAACGAGATGCTCGTTGAGCAATTATTGTCCTCTTTTATGCAAGTTTCTTGCTAATTTTGATCATAAGGGAAAGTACAATAAGGCTCTGAAGGAATGAGTCTATTTCAAGAGAATATTAGCAGGCAGACGCCAGGCGGCTGTTTTGGATTTTTTTTTCCTGAGGTGTAATAAAGTGGTTTTAAGCCACAGCAAGAGGAAATCAACTTGGCCGCGTGGTCCACGCATGCACAATGGCGTCCCCTGAGAAGCCACCGGCCGGGCCTGATGTGCCACTGTGGGCCAGAGACGGGGCTGGCCTTTGGGTGGCCCAGCTCCCGCCAGCTCTACCACCGGGAGACCCAGCCTGGGGACGCTGCGCCTGAAACGTTAGAGGGAGAGAAATGACGTGGCTGGTGGCTGGCACACGCTACTTCCCCCACCCCCGAAACCTGAAGGTCCCTGACACGGGCTGTCTCTCTCGCACCCGCCGAGGGGCCCTGCACACGCCTGTCTGGATGGAGAAGCTGGGGGACTGCAGGGGGAGGGTGGGCAGGCAGGAAGCTCCTGAAGTGTCTCACTCCAGGGGCCCTGGGCAGGTGGGCCAGGTGCGGGCAGCGGGGGCTTCTGTGCAGTACTTCTGTGCTGTGCCCCTTCCTGGAGCAGAGGGGGGATCTCTGGAGAAGGGGCTCCACCGCGGGGCGCTCAGTTCTGGGGGTGAGGGAGGCCTTGGGGAGGGTCCCGCTCTGCCTTGCTCGGTGGGGTCACTCTGTGGGGGCTGCGAGGAGCGGGTCGGCGGGCCCGTGCCGGCGTTACCTGCGAGTGAAGGTTCATGGAGGGCTGGTTGGGGGAGTAGGGCCCCCCGAGGTCGTTCCTGAGCAGGTTGTCGCTGTGCATTTTGGTTTTGAGGCAGGTGATGTAGCGGTTGCAGAAGTCCTTGCAGAGCTCGTTGACCTTCTCCAGCTCCAGCAGGTGGATCCGCAGCACCTGGATCGCCTTCACCATCTGCGGGCGGTGGGGGGCGGGGGGCAGGTGAGCTGCTCTGAGCGGGGTCCCACGGCCTCCCGGGACCCCCCCTGGCCCTGGCCCTGGGACACTGGGACCTCTGCCCCGTTGTGGTCACTGCTGCCCCCTCGCCCGCCAAGTGGGGTAGTCCCGGGAGGGACGGCGCATGTGTGAATCCATGCGACCGCAGCGGGTGCAAGGAGACCAGGGTTCCCGCGTGTGCCCACAGGCAGGGACACCAGCCGCCACCTGGGCACAGTCCCTGCCCTCTACGGGGACCAGAAGTACTGGCCCTCTCCCCGGCCAGGGGGCCTGGGTGTTCACCTCCTTTCCACGGTCGGAAAGCACCCTGGGACACAGGGAAAGAGAGCCCTCTGTCCCAACACCCTGAGAAAGAACGATGACCCCGGGGGTCTCTTTCCCAAGGTCTCTGTATTAAAGGTAGTTTCAATCACTTTTGTGCAATCTTGCTTCCTGTTTCTCCCCTCGGGGTCCTGAATGTATTTCCTACCCCTCCGTGGTGAATTTGTTTCCTCTCTTCTCCCAGACTAGGAGGTTCTATAAGGCAGAGGGTATCTACTTTGCCTGGCACCAACACACATGGATAAATACTTGTTGGAAAAGCGAACGTTATTGAGCTAATCTAATTTTGAGGGGGACGGAAGGAGGGGAGGTGCTCAGGTTTGCTCCTGGCTCGAGGATCACTCCTGGCAAGGTTCGAGGGACCCTATGGGGTGCTGGGAATCGCACTCAGGCCGGCTCTGTGCAAGCAAGGCAAGTGTCTTAACCTCTTGGACTATCTGGGGTTGACCCTCGCATTTAGTGTCTGAGCACAGTGGGTAGGGTGTTTGCCTTGCACGCAGCCAACCTGGGTTTGATTCCTCCGTCCCTCTTGAAGAGCCCGGCAAGCTACCGAGAGTATCCCACCTGCACGGCAGAGCCTGGCAAGCTACCCAGGGTGTATTCGATATGCCAAAAACCGTAACAAGAAGCTTCACAATGGAGACGCTACTGATGCCTGCTCGAGCAAACGGATGTACAGTGGGATGACAGTGCTACAGTGCTTTACTTTTCTATAAAGAAAGGTTGGAGCGACTATTTTCCCAGCACGTCACTCCTATTCCTGTTTCTTGCTGTATTTCCTCAGGCTGCGTCCCCTGGAGTGGATGGGAAGACAATGCAGCCATCCTCATGGCTGGTGACAAACGTTGCCACATTGCTTATCCACGCAGGTTTCTCGGCAGCAACCGGGCATCCATCAGCCAAGAACTAAGCCTTGACGGAAGTCCCTCATCCTTTGCGACCATGAACGCAAATCAGTCAAAGACCCCAGGTGATGACATAAAACTTGTAGGAAAAACTGGAGAAAATAATCAGGACCAAGCGTTGGGCAAGAAGGACTTAGACAGGACCCTGGCCAGGAGAGGGAGTATGTTTGCTCACCCTAGCAAGAAGGGAAAGTCACATCCTGGGCTGGGAGGAGACACCTGCCATCCCCAGAGCGGACAAAGGACCCCCAGACAGAACATATAAAGAATTCTCCAAACCCCTCGGTAAAATGACAGGTGATCCCGTAAGAACAAGGGCCAAAGATGCACCAGACAGAGGCTGAGGAAGGAGCGCAGATGGCAAATGAGATCAGGGAAAGATGCTTCGTGCCATTAACCATGAAGGCGACAGAAACGCGGAAGCACCGCGGTTAGCCTCAGAGCTGGAGGGAGTGGGTCCCGAGTTCCCCCCGCCACTGGCCATGGTGCAAAGGCTGTGGTGCCTTTCAGAGCCAGAGGGTGGTCCATCAGGCAGGGGACTTGAGCATCAAGAGCTGTAGGTGTGTGTGAGACCCCTCGTGTAAACGTGGAATGTAATGTTGCTTCCAGCAGCCCAGACGGAAAACAAATAGCCCAGCTACCCTGCACGGTGAGTAAGGAATGGTGGCACATCCATATCCTGGGCTAGTATTCAGCCACAAAAAGAATGAACGCTGGGTAACACTCGGTGGTCGGGATGGAATTCAAGGGAATCACCACGAGAACAAAGAACCAGAGTCAAAGGGTGATGGACCTGGTGCCAGTTATGGAAGTTTCAATAACAGAATGATAGAGATGAAGGTTGCCAGAGAGAGGGACCAGACTGTCTGTAGCTCAACGACTGCAGAGTTTACATAAGCCCATGATAAAATGGCACAGATGTGCGCGCCCGCAAATGCATGCACCCACACACGCATGCGCACGCACACGCACATGCACGCATACACAAAGTGCACGCAAACACGTACATACATATGCATGCACACACAGACATGTGCAAACACAAATGGACACACGTGTGCACACGCATGCATGCACACGCAAGTGCGTGTACATACATTCGAACACAAAGTGCACATAAACACACACATGCACACACGAGTGCATGCACAGACACATATGCACATAGAGTTGCTGACTGCTGGTTAAGAAGGGCTGTTGTCCTCATGGTCGTGACCAAGGCAACAGGGGATCAGAACTGCTGAGACTGTGGTCACAGCAGATAAACATCATCCAAGAGGAAACCTTAGTTTCCTGAGTTTGTGAAAAGGGGGGGCGTGTGTATGCATGTATATACGTGTGCATGGATGTGTGCACACATGAGAGCATATAAGTTTATCATATATGCACACATATATACAAAATAACCTCCTTCACCTGAGCAATAGTACAGTGAGTAGGGTAGGGCATTTGCCTTGCATACGGCCAACCTAGGTTAGACCCCCGGCATCCCATATGGCCCCCCAAGCACCGCCAGGAGTGAATGCAAAGCCAGGAGTAACCCCTGAGCATCGCTGGGTGTGACCCAAAAGGCAAAAAAAAAACAAACAAACCTCACAAAACCCTTCCCTCCAACCCCTCCTGCTCCTCCTCCCTATTCCCTCTCCCTGGTGAAGGGAGGCCGGGCCAGCAAAGCGACAGGGCTCCGTGCTCACTCCTGAGAGGTGAGGTCCGCTGCCTGCAAGGCAAACGCCTTAACCCCTGCCCCTCCCTGAATCTTCTCTCTGGCCTTTCCTTCTTCTCTTGCTCCTTCCCTTTCTTCTTTCTCCAGCTTTCCTTTATCAGACTACCACCACATTATCCTCACGCCCTGTTCTTAGGTCATATTGGCAAGAGTTTTTCTAAAAGCAAAAGCTCCACATAATGACCACATCCCCCCCTTTTGTCACAAAAAGAGAAAACGGTCATGCAATCTGCAATGATTATGCAGCGAAACGCTGCAATCATTTTTAATCAATATTTTATCTACTCATTTATTTTTAAACCTTCCCGTGAGGTGACGCGCACACATGCACGCACATACGGGGAAGTGCGTGTCTGTTCAGAAGCGGCTAATTGCAGAAAAGGATCGGGAAGCGCAGACAGGACAGGGGAAAGGAAAGTCAAAACTGGACCCCTGGGGCCAGGCTCTGCTGTGGAGCAAACCATGTTTCCGACCCCTTGTGACTCGATCAGGTCTGGGGCTTGGTGCTCGGAGGCTGACCCTGAGCCCTACCCAGCAGAGCGCTGACTCTGTGTAATGGGTTAATGGAGTCAGTGTCGATGGCATTCAGGTGCCGTTCAGAAAAGCAGACGAGCTGTAGGAAACACGGGCAGAGGCTGGGAGTGGGGCCCAGGGCCCCTGAGGTGTCCAGGGCACACCCGGGCACACGGGACACGAGTGCCGCCAGCCTGGGCCCCAGCACCCTCGTTTGTTAGATGTGACAGTCACCACCTTGGACTCAAGCCTCGAGGGGGGGCTGAGGGAGGGTCTTGGCAGAGCCCCGGGGAGCAAACACACTCGGTTCCCGAACCTCCTGCAGCTCTGGAGGCCGCCCCTCCGCTGGCTTTGTCCGGCCACTCGGGACGGCTGCCCGTCCGCTCTCCCGCCGTGGGTCTCAGCAGGCCGACCGCTGCCCAGCCGGCTCTGAGTGTCTGCTCTTGCCGGGGAAAAACCACGGCCTAGGAAGATGAGTTTTCTACACCCATGTCACGCAAAAATGATCCCAAACCTCCCAGAATGGTAACAGTTCCGCCTCGCCCTGAGTGGTGGGTGCATCCTCAAGTCCCGCCCGAAGCTTCCACCCTTCTCCAGATGGCTCCCTCTGAGTCTCCGCCCAGCCCCACACCTGCCTCGCCCAGCCCCGCCCTCCGCCTTGCCCAGCCCCGCCCCCACCTCGCCTCAGCCCCGCCCTCCGCCTTGCCCAGCCCCGCCCCCACCTCGCCTCAGCCCCGCCCCAGCCTTGCCCTGCCCCAGCCCCAGCCCCGCCCCACCCAGCCCCGCCCCCTTGCCCAGCCCCGCCCCCACCTCATCTCAGCCTCGCCCCAGCTTGCCCTGCCCCAGCCCCAGCCCCGCCCCCCGCCTTGCCCAGCCCCACCCCCACCTCAGCCCCACCCTCCCATCCCAGCACCGCCCCAGTCCCAGTCCCACAGGCAAGGGCTCACCTTCCCCCCCACCCCTGCCCTCTCGGACCAGGCCCTGTTTCTGGCCTGGCTGCTGTGGGCAGGAGGTCAGCGAGGCCTCCCTCAGATTTAGGATGATGACAGGATGATGGCAGGACCGGGTGAGCGGTGGACCGGGTCCAGAGAGGGAACTGGGGATTAGCCAACATGCGCTTCCCCCTAGGGTTCTTTTCAAGAAGGGACCAGCCTCCACCAGCGCCCACAGATCCTTTCTTCACACCCACTGCCCATCCCATCAGCTGGTGAGCTGCTTCTCTCTGCGAATCTCATTCAAGTCAAGAGGGACAGGGATATCAGGAATATGTCCCTCCTAAAGGCGAGGAGGGGGCACAGAGGTGAGGAGGTGGGGTACAGAGATGGGGCAGTGGGGTGCAGAGGTGAGAAGGTGGGGTGCAGAGGTGAGGAGGTGGGGTGCAGAGGGGGGAAGTGGGGTGCAGAGGTGGGGCAGTGGGGTGCAGAGGTGAGGAGGTGGGGTACAGAGGTGGGGTAGTGGGGTGCAGAGGTGAGGAGGTGGGTGCAGAGGTGGGGTGGTGGGGTGCAGAGGTGGGTGGTGGGGTGCAGAGGTGAGGAGGTGGGTGCAGAGGTGGGGCAGTGGGGTGCAGAAGTGAGAAGCTGGGGTGCAGAGGTGAGGAGCTGGGGTGCAGAGGTGGGGCGGTGGGGGCAGAGGTGAGGAGGTGGGGTGCAGAGGTGGGGTAGTGGGGTGCAGAGGTGAGGAGGTGGGTGCAGAGGTGGGGCAGTGGGGTGCAGAGGTGAGGAGGTGGGGTGTAGAGGTGGGATAGTGGGGTGCAGAGGTGAGGAGGTGGGTGCAGAGGTGGGGCACACTGATTCCCTTCTCTGTGGGACAGACCCCAATAACTTCCTCATGTGGCTGCCGTGAGAATTAAAGATTGGGGGTGGCTGAGAAAGGGGACTTGGAGGGGCCTCCCACCTGCTGGGGTGGGGGCAGATGACATCCCTCCCACTGCCCCTCCTGTGGGGTCCCAGGGGACTTCCTGGGGGTGGTGTTCCAGGGAGAGATGAAGTGTCTGGAAAGAGCCAGCAGGACGGAGGCTGAGAAGGGAGCACGGGAGGGGCGGCCGTCCGCGCCCCATCACCTGCCGTCACTGTTTCAGTATCAGTCTCTGTGCCGAGACAGGGGGGTTTGCTGCACCTCTGTCCCGCTGGGGTGGGGAAGGCGAGTGTGGGGGCCACTGTCGGGGCTGATCACGCCCAGCCTCCCCCCACACCCTCTGTGCCTCGTCCCTTTCCGTGGCCAGGGCCCAGGAGAGCGTTTCCGTGTCCCTGCCGCCGTCGACAGCCTCCAACCTCTCCGGGACAGACCACAGGCCTGCAGGGGTCCCCCCTTGGAGCTGGCTTTGCGGTCAGACAGCTGTAAGCGGTCCCCCGAGTCACACCCGAGTCTCATTAAAACGTGCCCCATAAATGTTAAAAAATTTACACATAAAAAAATTCCGTGCATGAAACTGGAACCGTACGTTTTACAGCCTCGGTCTGAAATCTTGCATAATATATAAAACCTCGGCCTTGCACTGGGGGCCCGTAAATCAGATCTTATAAAACAAAAAGCTTTTACCTTTCAAAGGGGTTTGGGGAACTTGCAAATTTTACAAACTTTACCCACTGCCAGCCAGACGTTCGGGCTGCAATGTGGGCCTGGGTGAGGTGAGCCCTGGAGGCCAAGGACAGCCCCGGGGGAGCAGAAACCCAGCGGGTGGAAGGCTGAGGCAGGGCGGGGCGGGGGCAGCGAGGGCAGAGAGGGCGCGGGAAAAGGACAGGGTGGAGGAACAGCTGCGGGGACGGAACCTGAGCTCCAGGAGCTGCCGTCGAACCAGCACCCTTGGGCACCAGCCGTGAACACTCCCAGCTCCTGGTCCCCGTCTGTGCTATACACTCGGGACTCTGCCTTCAGTGCTCCCAGATGCACTATGGACTCACGACTCTGCTCCCAGTGCTCCCAGACACACTATGGACTTGTGACTCTGCCCCCAGTGCTCTCCCAGATGCACTATGAACTTGAGACTCTGCCCCCAGTGCTCCCAGATGCACTATGGGCTCGCGACTCTGCCCCCAGTGCTCTCCCAGATGTACTTGGGACTCTTCCCCCAGTGCTTCCCGCCGAGCAGTGTGAGAAAGGCTGGTGAGGGCAGCGGACCATCCCAGATGCCTGCCTTCACTCGCATGCTTTTCTCAGGGGAGTCCGACTGGGAGACAGGGGGCTCCTGTCAGAGATCTGCTCAGAGGAGAGGCGGAGGGTCCCTGCCCGTGGCTGGCCCTGTCACTCAAGGCTGTGTGCAGGCTTTGCACGCCAGTGTCCGGGCTTGGCCCACATCACTGCACGGTCCCTCGGGCGCTGCTGGGAGCCACCTTAGGCGCAGACCCCGGAGTAGCCCCCAGAAGGCAGGCAACCCCCCTCCCCCATCAAGAACACTGGGGATAAAACCCAAAACCCCAAAGGCAAAGGGTGGGGGCAGGGGGCTGGAGAGGAGGGTCCCAGGCTGGGGGAGGTCGGGCCTGGCAAGGGCCCTGGGCGAGACCAAGTTTTGGGGGAGCCCAGTGGGCTGCTGACAGCCCCTCTGTGAAAGTCAACATCCAAGGGCACAGGCGAGCCGCCCTGGCACACACATATATAAAAAATAAATCTCTCAATTATCTCAGCTCATTTGCTTGGGGTCTCTCATTTTATGTCCCTGCTCCGCTGCGCAGTATATCTGTCCGGATAAAGAGTTACAGTCCGCTGGGCTACGTGTGCGGGGTTGTAAAAAATACAGATGCCAAATTAACTGGCTGTGGCACTCGGCAGCTGATTGAGCTGATAATGACGCGATCTGACCTTTTTCTAATTTCTAATTATGTGCATCTCGGCAGGGCTGGTGACATGATTCTTGTTCTAATGACAGCACCCCCCCACCCCCCTGCTGCCGATGGCCTCTTCACGTGCCCCTCCCGGCGTCGGACCCGGACCACAAGGTGGGTGGCAGAGGGCACCGCTTGGCTCCCCAAGTCTAGTTTCACACCAAACCCGGGGCTGAGGTGCCCCTCGGCACTGGGTCGGTGGGGCTTCTGGGCACCGGCAGGAGAAGACTGTGTGGCCCTGCGGCCCTCAGGCGCCCTTGGTCTGCATGCGCAGGGCCCAGGGGTGCGGCTGGGTGAGAGCCAAGCGCAGAGCCTAGGAGCGAGCTTAACTCTGCCACATGTGGACAGTGCTCGGCCAGACCAGCAGGCCTGGGGCTCCTGGCTCCAAGGACCCGCTTCTCTGCTGCTGTCCCGACGCTCTGACCGGCAACACTCACTGGAGCCCTGGGGAGCCGGGCACGGGTCTGGCTCTGCTCTGGCCAGCTGGGGACAACAAGGGGCATGTGCAGGCCAGGGCTGATCCGCCCTCAAACCATGGCCCTGGGGCAACACTCTGCAGTGTCGTAGCCGGGGGTGGGGGGAGGTGGCTGATGGACCCTGTGAAGCCCCGTCAGCTCTGCAGGAAGCTCGGAGCAGACGTCCACAACCCGGGCAACCCCCAAGTCACTTCCGGCTGCTCTGCCACGTGCACGTGTGGGTGGGTGGGGGGCACAGGTGTGTGCGTATGCATGTACATGTATGTGTAGCCTCTTTTCTCCTTCCTTTGGGGCCACGTTTCCTCCTCTAGTGCTCTTGCCCTCTGGGACGCGGGAAGCCGCTAAACTCAGGGTGGGAGAAGTCAGTACCACAATGTGTGGGGAGTGGGGATTGCACAGTCGAGGGAGCCCCCAGAATATGCGGAGACCCATTTCTGGACTACTGAGATGACGCCTGTCCATGCTCCCTCACCCTCAGCAGGACCCCTGCCCCCAAGGCTGGACAGTAAGTTCAGGTCCAGCCATTCTGCCCCCAGGTCAGTCAGGGGCCTGACACACATATATAAAATGTGTGCACCGGCCAGCCTGGTAGGCTCCCTAGGGGGCCCCTTTGGGCCTGGAATACACAGCTAGGAAGCTGGTCTCAGAACCACACCCGGCACCGTGGGAAAGTAATGAGTAGCCCCACCAACTCCCGGTCACGGCCACACAGAACCCATCACACCATGCCCAGTCACGGCCACGCAGAACCCCACCATGCTTAGACTCCATCATGATTAGACTCCGCCATGCTTAGACACAGCCACGCTTAGTCACAGCCATGCGGAACCCCACCATGCTTAGTGACCGAAGATGGCAGCCTTGAAGACTCAACCAGTAATAACCAGTTCTATGACTTCCCTGCTAAGGGCTTTAGAGAGGGAATGTCGAGGGTGCTTAAGGAGCTCAAAGAAACATGGAACAAACAGTTCGTAAAACACAAGAGGATGGGAGAGCAGAAATTAGGAAACAACAAGCAGAAATGACTGAATTTGGTGGGTGACATGAAAATCTCATGGGAAGGCCTCAGCAACTGACAACCAACATCAGTGAACGCCAAGATAGATGAGATGCAGAAAACCTCCAAAGGAAGGCAGAAGATGGGGAAAGACTCAGAATAAATGAACGGTAGACAAGAGAACTCTGGGATGAATTTAAGAGGAACAACATAAAAATCATGAGGGACAGGAAGGCGACCCTCAGGAAGAAGCGACAGTCCAACACACCATTCTGAGGGTCTCCCAGAGCTGGAAGGGGCAGGACGTGTCCTCATCAGAATGAGGAAAGTCATGGAGAGAGAGAGAGAGAGAGAGAGAGAGAGAGAGAGAGAGAGAGAGAGAATGCTGAAAGCACAAGATCAAAGAAAGAAATCACATACACAGGCAGACTGAGAAGATTTACAGCAGATTTATCACACGAGCCCCAAGACAATGGTGGGACATAGTTTAAGAAAACTTAATGAAATGAGCATCTCACCAAGAACACTTTACCCAGCCAGACGCCCATTCAGATCTGAAGGAACAATATGCAACTTCATGGCTACACAACAGCTCAGGACTGTCAGAGACTCAAATATATCTTCACAAGAAGAACTAAAAGGGTTACTCTAAGACACACACCAAACTTCTACAGAAAGATAACCTCCATGACAATAAATTCACTCAATGTCAATGGCCTGAATGCACCAATTAATACACACAGGCAGGATAGATTAGAAAATTGAATCTAACCTGCTGCTTCTTAAAAGAAATACATTTGAACAGGAGGGGCAGACACAGACTCAAATTTAAATGTTGGAAGACAATATTTCAAGCAAACAACTCCCATAAAAAGGCCGGAGTGGCCATACTGGTGTCAGGTAATATCAACTTCAGGATAAAAAAAGTTAAAGACTAAGAGGACCCTTTTTTTTTTCTTGTTGAGTCACACACGGTGAAACACAGGGGTTACTCCTGGCTCTGCACTCAAGAATTGTCCCTGGCGGTGCTCAGGGGACCATATGGGATGCTGGGAATCGAACCCAGGTCAGCGTGTGCAAGGCAAACGCCCTACCTGCTGTGCTATCGCTCCAGCCCCAGAACCGTTTCTTAATGATGAAGGGATGTACATCAGGAAGAACCCAACCTCCTGAACCTATATGCACTGAAAGAGGGACCAGCAAAACAGACTAACAGACTTGAAGAAAGACATTGATAACAGCACAATAATAATTGGCAATTTCAGCACTGCTCTATCACCACTTGATAAATCAACTAGACTAAAACTTAGCAAGGGGGACTGGAGCGATAGCACAGCAAGTAGGGAGTTTGTTTGCCTTGCACGCGGCCAACCCGGGTTTGATTCCCAGCATCCCATATGGTCCCCTGAGCACCGCCAGGAGTAGTTCCTGAGTGCAGAGCCAGGAGTAACCCCTGTGCATTGCCAGGTGTGACCCAAAAAGAAAAAAGAAATTCAGAGGATCAGAGATTACTTGATGCCACGGAACGAGAGAACCTAGAAGAAATGGACAAATTCTTGAACTCCTGTAACCTCCCAAGTCTGGCCCGGGATGATGGGGAGTACCCGAGCAGACTAATCACTGTTGAGGAGACTGGAGTGGTAACCAGAAGTCTTCCCCAAAGCAAACCCCGGGGCCCGGCAGATTCACTGGTGAGCAGTTCCACCCCCCTAAGGAGACCCCTGCCAGGACGGCCCGCACCTCACTGCTACGCGGGGCCCCATGGAGCTCCAACCGACGCGGACCCCAGGCCCCAGCAAGCCGTCAGGTGGGGCCCTGCATCTGAGGCGGGGTGCTGACCTGGGGGACACACTGGTTTGGGGTCCCTGGTCTATGGTCTGGCTCTGCATTTTGGGGTGGGCTCTGTTGCCCCCGCCCCTCCCATGTGACCGGAACTCCAGCCCTTATATAGCGAAGGTGCAACCATGCCTAGTGCCCCTGTCTGCCACGTGGGACCGTGTGCCGAGGGGCGGCCTGTCGCCTGACTTGTCAGGACTGATGCGACTCTCCCTTCCCCCACCTGCCCTGCCACAGGAGCATCCTTGCGGGGGGGGGGGGGGGGAGGGAGGGCACAAGGGGTGGGTCTGACCAGAGAGGGAAGCCAGGAAGGCGTCTGTGGCGTGCGGGGTGGGGGCAGAGGGGCTGAGGGTCTCTACCAGATTGTCCAGCTCCGGGTCATCACTGAAGAAGGGCTTGTGCTCCTGCTCCTGCTGGTGGACGAAGTTCTCGATGTCCACGTCGAAGCTGGCCGAGGTGATGCACTCGGAGCCCTGCGTGGCCTGCTCGCACTTCTCAAACAGCAGCGTCAGGAGCGGGAAGAGGGGGTGCCTGCGGGGACAGCGAGGGCTCAGGCCACGGCGCGCGGGGACTCGCTTTGCGCTTTGCTCAGAGTGGCCGCAGGGGTGGGGAGGGGAGGGGGTCCCGCTCTCGGGCACGGGGAAGCAGCCTCAGGCAGAGCGGAGTC